>NW_025423494.1:600000-960325 GCF_020740685.1 Jaculus jaculus
TCAAATGAATAAATAAATAATTTTTCATAATTTTACTTATTTATTTGTAAGAGAGAGAGAGAGGTGCATTCACCACTTTGTGCATCTGGCTTTACGTGATATTGGGTAATCAAACCCAGATCATTAGGAATTGCAAGCCAGTATCTTAACCACTGAGCAATCTCTCCAGTCCTCACCTATAGATTTTTTATCTATTTATTGAGTATCACCAGGGCTGAAAACGAACACCAGATACATTTGCCACTTTGTGCAACCAGCTTTAATGTGAACATTGGGGAATTGAACCTGGATCCCTCAGCTTTGCAAGCCAGCACCTATAACCACTGAACAATCTCCTCAGTCCTTCTATAGACATTTTAAAATCCTTACTTGGGGGCTGGAGAGATGGCTTACCAGTTAAGCGCTTGCCTGTGAAGCCTAAGGACCCCGGTTCAAGGCTCAGGTCCCCAGGTCCCACGTTAGCCAGATGCACAAGGGGGCGCATGCGTCTGGAGTTCGTTTGCAGAGGCTGGAAGCCTTGGCGCGTCCATTCTCTCTCTCCCTCTATCTGTCTTTCTCTCTGTGTCTGTCGCTCTCAAACAAATAAATAAAAATTAAAAAAAAAAATCCTTACTTGGGCTGATTAAGGCACTGGCCTGAAAAGCCTAAGGACCAAGTTTCAATTCCCCAGTACCCATGTCAAGCCAGATGTACAAGGTTTCATATGCATCTGGAGTTTGTATGCAGTGGGTTGAAGCTCTGGCATGCCAATATAATCCCCCCTCCCTCTCAAATAAATAAATAAAATATTTTTAAGTTCCTACCTAAATATATCATTAGGTCTAAAATATCTGTGGCTGAACTGTGATAGTCAGAGAGCAAGAATGTTCATATCACAACACTCAGGGCTTGTGGAAAAAGCCACCTTAATGTGGAAAAGGTGGCTTTACTGATGGGCAATGAATGAGCAATGTCCCATGAGAGTTACCTTAGTCCATTCCAAGGTTACTCCCTAAACATGTTACATAACACCTGATTATGGAGAGAAACCTGAAATTTGAATGTTTAATGCAGTTGATATTATGGACAGTGGAGTTTCAAAAGGGAAAATGGGGGGAGGGAGAGAATTACCATGGGATATTGTTTACAATCATGGAAGTTGTTAATAAAAAATAAATCAATTTAAAAATACACAATAATTGGGCTGGAGATCTAGATGGCTTAGTAGTTAAGGCTCTTGCCTGCAAAGCTAAACAACCCAAATTCAACTCCCCAGAACCCACTTAAGCCAGATGCACATGGGGCACATGTGTCTGGAGTTCGTTGGTAGTGGCTAGAGGCCCTTAAGTGCCCATTCTCTCTCTGTGTATGTCTCTCTCTGCTTCCAAATATATAAGTAAAATAAAAATTCAACAAAAACACAATGATCTCTTTATATTCACAGAGCACTGGTTATAGGACTCTGTGGGGATATGAACATCTATGCATGCTCAAACTCTTAATCTGAAATGGTAGAATAACTCTCTACATCTCCTTCCATGTATGTTAGATTCATTACTAGGTGACCTGTAGCACCCAAGCCAACATAAATGCCATGTGAGTAGGTTGTGTTAATGTAGGACCACTATGCTGTGGCATTTATTTATTTATTTTACTTATTTATTTTTATATTTTCATTTATTTGAGAGAGAGAGAAACATAGAAAGAGGCAGAGTGAGGAGAGGATGGGCACACCTGGGCCTCCAGTCACTACAAACAAACTCTAGATGCATGTACCACTTTGTGTATCTGGCTTTGTGGGGTTCTAGGATATCAATCTGGGTACTTTAGTTTTGCAGGTGTGGTTATTTGATTCAGCTGTCCCCTAAAACTTAGGTGTTCTGCATGCTAGGTTCCCAGCTGATGGATATTTGGGAATGAACACCTCTTGGAAGGAGTGTATTGTTGGGATTGGGCTTATGTGTGTTACAGCCAGTTTCCCTTGCCAGTGTTTGGCACACTCTCTTGCTATTGTCCACCCTCTGCTCATGCTGTCGTTTTCCCCTGCCATTATGAAGCTCCTTCCCCTCAGGTCTGTAAGCCAAAATAAACCTTTTCTCCCACAGGCTGCTGTTGGTTGGGTGATTTCTGCCACCAATGTGAACCTGACTGCAACAGCAGGCAAGTGTCTTAACTTGTTAAGCCATATTTCCAGCCCCTTATTTATTTGACAGAGAGACAAGTAAGAGGCAGAGAGAGAGAGAGAGAGAGGCACAGACAGAGAATGGGCACATTAGGGCCTCAAGACACTGCAAGCAATCTCCAGATGCATGTACCACCTTGTGCATCTGGCTTTACATGGGTCCTGGGGAATCAAAACTGGGTCCTTAAGCTTCACAGGCAAGTGCCTTACATGCTGTGCCATCTCTCCAGACCATCATCTAACCCTTTTAAGCATATTTGCCAAGTTGCTGCAGATTGCATGGAGGATGCGGAAATGAAAAAGCAGTAAGACAGGAAAGGCAAAGGAACACTGCTGTCTGTGATGTAAGTGTATGTGTGTGTTCATGTGGAGAGCTGATTTCTAAAACTGGGGATCCAGTGGCCTCAACATCTAGGAGGAACAAGCTTGATTCCCTCTCCAGATATGTCCCATTAGAAAACACCAGAGAAGGAAGGGGAGAAAAAGTAAACTGTGATTTCATAAACTCCAATGCATTAAGATATTCATGCAAATCTGAGAATTGGGGCTAGAAAGATGGCTCGATGGTTAAAGCACTTGCCTGCAAAGCCTAAGGACCCTGGTTTGATTCTTTAGTACCCATGTAAGTCAGATGCACAGGTGGCACATATGTCTAGAGTTAGTTTGCAGTAGCTAGAGGCCCTGGTGCACCCACTCTCACTCTCTCTTTCAAAAATAAATAGATAAACTAAAAATTTTTATTATATATATATATATATATATATATATATATATATATTTTTTTTATCGACAACTTCTATATTTACAGACAACAAACCATGGTATTTCCCTTCCATCCCCTCCATTTTCCTCCACCACTTTCTCCTTCATAGCTGTGCTCTCCATCATATCCCCTCCCTCTGTCCATTAGTCTCTCTTTTAATTTGATGTCATCATCTATTTCTCCTAGTATGAGGGTATTGTGTGGATATTGCTAGGCACTGTGAGGATTTGGATATCGAGGCCAAATTCCATCTGGACAGTTGTATGTAGAGAGTGGTACCCTTCATTTAGCTCTTACATTCTTTCTGCCACCTCTTATGCAATGGACCCTGAGCCTTGGAGGGTGTGAGATGTTTCAGTGCTGGACACTCCTCCATCCTTTATTCTCAGCACTATGTTGATTTTTGGGCCATCCCAGTGGTAAATGCCATCTGAAAAGAGAAGCATTTATAACCAGAAGTGATAGTAACATTAATATATGAGTGTGAACGTTAAGTGTGGTGATTTCAGGGCAATTTGGTGAGAGTAATATATGCATTTATCCAGACAAGAGCAGGCTTTATACCCCTAAAGCTCATGACCTCTTCAGCCATAAGCTTTTGATTAGGTTTTCAGTACCAGGCTCGTACTCCTTCCTATAGAGTGGGCCTTCAGTCCAATTAGACAGCCACTGGTTTCCCCCAGAGCAAACACTCCACTATTGTACTCATTCAGAAATTTGGCCTCTGTGGCCAAACTTGAGGTTTCCAGTGTCCACTGCTTTCACCGCTGATGACTTCTGGCTTCCATAAGACTGTATACAGTGCAGCTTTTTCCAGCGTTCAGTGGGCTGGGCTACAGGGAGAAGGTTTTCTGCTCAGCAACACCTTGATTTCTCGGTGACTTGGCCACTCAGGCATGTGATGTCTTTAGCAATAGGGTCTTACCATCTCTTTATCACAGGAAACCAAGGGCCTTGGAAATAGCCTATAATGTTTTGGAGGCAACATAGACCTCCCTAGCCAATGTCTCACTGGGAGGAATCCCACCCCAGGCACTGAAAAATTTCAAGTAACAATCTATGGCTTCTGGGTGTGCCACTATTTTTTAAAGTAGATTTTCATATGACTTATTCAGAATAACTTGAATTTTGATTGACCTTCCCCCCCCCCACCCCCGTCTTTCTTTTATACAATCTCTTCCCCTGACCTCGCTTAGGCCTTTCCCCTCCCTGTAATCTGTTCTTCTTACATATTTACAATACCATCTTCTTAAGACATTCCCTCTCCTCCTTCCTTTTTCTAGCTTATGGGCCTCTGCTAATGATTATTGGCTCCAGATGACACACAAGTCTATACGTTTGTAGCTAGGATCCACATATAAGAGAGAACATGCAACATTTGGCTTTCTGGGCCTGGATTACCTCGTTTAGTGTAATCCATTCCAGATCCATCCATTTCCCTGCAAATTTCATTTTTCTTTACTGCTGAATAGGACTCCATTGTGTAGATGTACCACATCTTTATTATCCATTCATCTGTGGATGGACATCTAGGCTGGTTTCAGTTCCTAGCTGTTGTGAATAGAGCAACAATAAACATTGTAAGTATCTCTAAGGTAGTGAGAAGAGTCATTAGGATATATGTCTAGGAGTGCTATAGCTGAATCATATGGCAAATCTATTTTTAGCTGTCTCAAGAACCTCCACACTGATTACCACAATGGCTGTACCAGAGTACATTCCCATCAACAGTGCAGAAGGGTTCCCATTTTACCACAACCTCACCAACATTTATTCTTATTTGTTTTCTTGATGGTAGCCATTCTGATGGGAGAGAGATGGAATCTCAAGGTAGTTATAATTTGCATTTCCCTGATGGTCAAGGATGTAGAACACTTTTTTAGATGTTTATATGCCATCTATATTTCTTCTGGTGAAAACTCTCTATTTAGTTCCATAGCCCATTTTTTAATTGGGTTATCTGATTTCTGATTGTTCTGTTTTTTGAGTTCTTTGTATATTCTGGATATTAATCCTCTGTCAGATGTGTAACTGGCAAAGATTTTCTCCCATTCTGCAGGTTGCCTCTTTGCTCTATTCACAGTGTCCTTTGTTGTACAAAATCTGTGTAATCTCATGAGATCCCAGTAGTTGATTAGCGGTTTTATTTCCTGAGCAACTGGGATGATATTCAGAAAGTCATTACCTAAGCCAATACATGGAAGAGTTTCCTCTACTTTTTCCTCTAGCAATTTCAGATTTCAGGTCTGATATTAAGGTCCCTGATCCGCTTGGATTTGATTCTTGTGCATGGGGAAAGACAAGGATCTATTTTTATCTTTCTACATATAGATATCCAGTTATCACAGCACCACCTGTTGAAAAGGATGTCTTTTCTCCAATGAATGTTATTGGCATTTTTGTCAAAAATCAGATGGCTGTAGCTGCCTGGATTAACATGTGGGCCCTATATTCTGTTCCATTGATCTACATATCTGTCTTTGTGCCAATACCATGCAGTTTTTGTTACTATGGCTTTGTAATATAGCTTAAAATCAGGTATGGTAATACCACCAGCCTTCTTTTGTTGCTCAAAATTGTTTTGGCTATTTGAGGTTTTTTTGTGCTTCCAAATGAAATTTTGGATTTTTTTTTTCTATTCCTGTGAAGAACTTGGAACTTTAATGGGGATTGCATTAAATGTGTAGATTGCTTTTGGTAAGATTGACATCTTCACTATATTGATTCTTCCAATTTAAGAACATGGGATATCTTTCCATTTCCTTTATGTCTTCTTCAATTTCTCACTTAAGCGTTTTAAAGTTCTCATTGTAGAGCTCTTTCACTTCCTTAGTTAAGTTTATTCCAAGTTACTTTTTTTTTTTTTTGAGGTAATTGTGAATGGGAGAGATTCCCTGATTTCATTCCCCACATATTTGTTGTTAGTAGATAGAAAAGCTACTGATTTCTGCATATTTATTTTATATATTACCACATTGCTAAAAGTGTTTATCAGTTCTAACAGTTTGCTGGTAGTTTTTAGGGTCTTTTACATATAGAATAATGTCATCTGAAAATAGTGATAATTTGATCTCTTCCTTTCCAATTTGTATCACTTTTATGAGCGTCTCTTGGCTTATTGCTATAGCTAAGACTTACAGTACTATATTAAATTAAAGTGGGGACAGTTGACACCCTTGTTTTGTTTCTGAATTTAGTGGAAAAGCTTCGAGTATTATGTTGGCTGTAGGTTTGTCATAAATAGCTTTTATTGTGTTGAGATATGTTCCTTCTAGTCCCAGTTTCTGTAATACTTTTACCATGAAAGGATGTTGGATTTTGTCAAATGCCTTTTTTGGCATCTATTGAGATGATCATGTGATTTTTGTCCTTCAGACCATTTACACGATATATTACATTTATTGATTTGTGTATGTTGAACCATCCCTGCATCCCTGGGATAAAGCCAACTTGGTCGGGGTGAATAGTCTTTTGATATATTCTTGTATTCTGTTTGCCAATATTTTGTTCAGAATTTTTGCATCTATGTTCATGAGGGAGATTGGTCTGTAATTTTCTTTTTTGTTCTATCTTTGCCTGGTTTTGGTATGAGGGTGATGCTAGCTTCATAGAAGGAGTTGGGTAGGATTCCTTCCTTTTCTATTTTTGGAACAGTTTGAGAAGCATTGGTGTTAGTTCTTCCACCTGGTAAAATTCACCAGTGAATTCATCAGGACCTAGGCTTTTTTTAGTTGGGAGACTTTTTATAACTGCTTGTATCTCTGTACTTGTTTGTTGTTGTTGTTGTTTTGTTTTTTTCTTTGTTTTTCAAGGTAGGGTATCACTCTGGTCCAGGGTGACCTGGAATTAACTATGTAGTCTCAGGGTGGCCTCGAACTCACAGTGATCTTACCTCTGCCCCCGAGCGCTGGGATTAAAGGTGTACACCACCACGCCCAGCATCTGTACTTGTTATAGGTCTATTTAAATGGTTTATCTCATCTTGATTTAATTTGGTAGGCCATACAAATCAAGGAAGTCATCCATTTCTTTCAGATTTTCAAATTTTTTTTTTTTTTTTTTGGTTTTTCAAGGTAGGCTTTCACTCTAGCCCAGGCTGGCCTGGAATTCACTACAGAGTCTCAGGATGGCCTCAAATTCACAGCAATCCTCCTACCTCTACCTCCTGAGTGCTGGGATTAAAGGCATGCACTACCACGCCCAGTTTGGAATACATTTTCTTAAAATATGTCCCTATAGTTGTCTTACTTTCTTTGGTATCTGTTGGAACAGTACCTTTTTCATTTCTAATTTTATTATTTTTGTTTCTTCTGTCTTTCTGCTGGTCCAATTTGCTAAGGGTTTATCAATCTTTTTATCCTTTCACAGAACCAACTCTTTGTTTCATTGATTCTTTGGATTGTTTTTGGGTTTCTATTTCATTAGTTTCTGCCTTAATCTTTATGATTTCTTCTCATCTTTTTGGTTTGCCTTGTTCTTCTTTTTCCAAGGCCTTAAGGTGGTGCATTAAATTGTTTATTTGTCCATGGGATATATTTTATAATCATGGAAAATGTTAATAAAAAATTTAAAAAAATAAAAAAATTGTTTATTTGTGAACTAATTACTTAATATAGGCACTTAGAGCTATTAATTTCCCTCTTAGGACTGTCTTCATTGTGTCCCAAAGGTTTTGGTATGTTGTATTATCATTTGATTCTATGAATTTAATGATTTCTTCAATGCCCCACTGATCATTCAATAGTGTACTCTTTAGTGTTCATGCATTTCTGTATGCTCTGTAGCTTTGCATGTTGCTGATTTGCAGTTTAATCTCATCATGGTCAGATAGAGAACAAGGGATTATTTCAATTTTTCCTATAATTGTGGAGATTTTCTTTGTGTCCTAATATATGGTCTATTTTAGAGAATGTTCCATGTGCTGATGAGAAAAAATGTATATTCTGGGCTGGAGAGATGGCTTAGCAGTTAAGCACTTACCTGTGAAGCCTAAGGACCCCAGTTCAAGGCTCAATTCCCCAGGACCCATGTTAGCCAGATGCACAAGGGGGTGCACACGTCTGGAGTTCATTTTCAGTGGCTGAAGGCTCTGGCATGCCCATCCCCCCCCCCCTGTTGCTTTCAAATAAATAAATAAATATTGACTAAACTATTTTAAAAATGTATATTCTGCAGCATGTGGATGGAATGTTCTGTAGATAATCTCTTAGGTCCATTAGTTCCATGACATCATTTAATTCAGATGTCTCTCATTTTTTGCCAGGATTACCTGTCAATTGATGAGAGTGGGGTATTGAAGTCTCCCACTACAACTGCATTTGATGTTATCTGTAAACTTAAGTCTATTAGTGTTTGTTTGATAAAACTGGGAGCCCCCATGTTAGGTGCATATATATTTAGGATTGTAATGTCCTCCTGCTGGATTGTTCCTTTAATCAGTATAAAATGACCTTCTTTATCTTTCTTCACTAATGTTTGTTTGAAATCTATCCTGTCACATATTGGAATAGCAACCCTGCTTGTTTCCTAGGCCCATTTGCTTGAAACACCATTTTCCATCCTTTCACCCTAAGGTGGTGTCTATCTTTTATTGAGAGATGAGTTTCCTGGAGGCAACAAATGGCAAGATCCTGCTTTTTAATCCAGTCTGCAAGCCTGTGTCTTTTGGATGGTGAATTGAGGCCATTGATATTAAGAGTTATTATTGAAAGATGTGCATTTATTCTCGCCATTTTTCTTATTTTGTAGTGTTTCCTGTTTTCCCTTTACTTATTTGTTTTAACTGTTGAGTGTGGTTTATTTTTTCCTATTTCCTCCTGTGTGTGTTTAGCATTCTCTTCAGCATTAAGAATTCCTTCAAGTACTTTCTGTAGAGCTGGTTTAGTTGTGATAAATTCCTTTAGCCTGTTTTTGTTGTGGAATGTCCTTATTTCTCCATCAATTTGGATAGACAGCTTTGCAGGATAAAGTGATCTTGGTTGACACTTGTTATCTTTCAGAAAAAAAAAAAAAAAGCCCTTTGGCTTTTAAAGTTTGTGTTAAGTAATCTGCAGTTATTCTGGTGTGCTTACCTTTGTTGGTGACTTGCTTCTTCTCTAACTGCTTTCAATATATTTTCTTTGGTTTGTGTGTTTTGTAGTTTAAATATGACATGGTGAGGAGAGGTTCTTTCCAGATTTTTTCTGTTTGGTGTTCTAAAAGCTTCTTATACCTGCATTGCATTTTTTCCCCCAATTTGAGGAAAATTTTCTTCTATGAATTTGTTGAAAACACCTACTAAGCCTCTGGATTGAAATTCTTCTCCTTCTGTTATACCCTAAATTATTATGTTTGATCTTTTCATAGTGCCCTGGGTAGCTTGAAATTCCCATTCATACCTTGCTATTAGTTTGTCTTTCTTTTTGTTGGACTGTATCAGCTCTGCCACCTGGTCTTCTAGTTTAGATATTTTGTTCTCTCCTTCATGCATTCTACTGGTGAGACTTTCCAGTTTTTGTTTTTGTTTTTTTTTAATTTCATTGACTAATCTTCAGAATCAGGACTTCAGCCTGGTTTTTCTTCAGTACTTCTATTTCCTTACTCATGTTTTATAATGACCTCTTTATTTCATTAAGCTGGTTTCCTGTGATCTTTCAGAAGTTTGTTTTCTTCTTTAATTCCTTTGTTTTCTTCTTTGATACCCTTAATTTCTTCTCTGATTTCTTTGAGCATAGATACCTTTATTTTCTTGAATTCTTTGTCAGGAATTTCCTCTAAAACAGTCTCATTGGTGATCATTTCTGATGGATTTATAGTTTTTGGTGGGACTACATTGTCTTTATTGTTTGAGTTTCTTGTATTATATTGTAGTGACTTTTGCATCCTGAATTGATTTGATTTGTTTTCTACTTATCTGCAGTGTTTCCAGATGTGGCAGTCCACCTCTATATACCCTCAGGATATGAGTTCAAGGAGCCAGGTGTAGCTCTTGTCCCACAGTCAAGCCACAGAAGTAATCCTACGTGTTGAGTGTGCTTGCTAAGCAAGTATTCTAGTGGACTGGGTGGAATAATTTACTGGCAAATTCTAAACTTCAACCAACTAACATACACAATCAATAAAAACCAGCAAAAAGTATACATTTGCGGGGATTAAAACAAACAGATAGTCATATAAAGCCAAATCTCTAAGGGTGTGTGTTGTTCTACACCCTTAATCTTGTCAGCTGGGAGGTAGATATTTCCTTTCTGAATTGGGTTCCAGGTCAACCTGGATCTGGATCAGACCCTGCCCCCAGTAATGACAGAAGCACAAAACAAAGGCACACTCTCTCTCTCCATATATATATATATGGCAATAAAATTCAACCCCCAAATAGAGGTTATTAGAAAATACTAAACCCAACCAAGAATATATATCCTATATCCTGCCCTGACAAGGAAAGAGAGACTAGCTTTTGCAGGACTGTGTACCTATTTTTTTTTTTTTTTGTCAGTCAGCCTCGTTACCTTTTGGGGTGGCTTCCAATCTCACCAATGCTGAGTGCCTGCCTCAATTCCTCCGTGTTGTGCTGTGCAGCTGTACCTCTGATCCGCTCTGCTGCCGGTGCAGCCACTGGGGGCTGAATGCTGGAGGGTCGGGGTTCTGATAATGGGAGATGGGAGAGTTCAGACTTCTGGAGTTGATCACACTTTCAGTAGCTCTTTAGTTAATCTCAGCTGTCTTTACTTCAGATTTCTTAACTTTGCAAGAAGGCTGATGGAGTTGAAAAATCTGTTGCTTGGTCTCTGCTGCTTCTGCTGCTGCTGCTGCCACTGCCTAGCATGGGTTGCAGGGCTGTCCCACATAGGTGCCCACCAATCGTGGGCCACGATTGCCTCAGAGGGACTCTGGCCATTTTCCTCCTTTCTGGTGAGTTTTGGTCTCTCAGGCTTCTCTGCTGTGTCTAAGAATAACCTATACTCCTTTACTTTTCAGAAAAAGAGTAAATTTTGCTGGGGTTTTGCTTAAATCCCTCTCTAGGCTGGTTTGGCATGGCTCCAAACCTGCCATCTTATCTGGAAGTTCCCCACCCCAACCACACTGCCAATTGTTGTTTTTTTTTTTATCTGAGAATTCTTGGTCAAAACAAATACTGAGGGGCTGGAGAGATGGCTCATTGGTTAAAAGTGTGACCAAGCTTTCTCCCTGGTGCTCAGGTCTACTCAAAGACTCTTTGCTTCTTGTAATCTTATTTCCTCCTGACTATGGGTTGCATGATTCCCAATGATAAATTCTGTTATTTCAGACCTCTTACCCTTAGATTTTTACAAGTTTCACTGAACTGATGAGACATGCTCTGCATAATTTCTCTCTTGATAATTCAAAATCAACCAATTTGGGGGCTGGAGACATGGCTCAGTGGTAAAGGTGCTTGTTTGCAATGCCCAAGGACCCAGGCTCAGTTTCCCAAGACCCATGTAAGCCCGATGCACAAGGTGGCACATGCATTATTTGCAGTGGTTGAAAGTCCTGGAACACCTGTTCTCTTCTCTCTCTCTCACTCTCTCTCTCTCTCACACACACACACACCTCTATATGTCTTTCTCTCAAATAAATAAATAAATACAAATTCAAAAAAATCAACAAAATCAATTACCAACTTTCAAGCTAGGGAGATGGCTCAATGCATCAAGTTCCTGCCAGGCAGCATGAGGACTTGATTTTGCATCCCCAGCACCCACATAGATGGCCCCTGTGTGTCATGGTGTGTACCTGTCTTCCCAGCTGCAGGAAGGTGGAGACAGGAGGATCCTTGGTGCTTGCTGGGGCTAGCTAGTTTATCTGAGTCAGTGAACTCCATATTCAATGACAGACTCCTATGCCAAAAATAATAATATAATAAGGTGGGCAGTGTATGAGGAAGACACTTGACATTGACTTCTGGCCAAAAATACATGCATACACATGAAATAAAAGAGGCAGAGGTAGGAGAATCCATGGTGAGCTTGTGGCCACCCTGAGACTACATAGTGAATTCAAAATGAAACTGGGCTAGAGTGAGACTCTACCTAAAAAATAAAATAAAATAAAAAACCAAAAATATTATGGACACACATGCACACCACTCACACACACACACACAGACACGCAAGCATGTACACAAATCCCCCCACACATACACACCCTTCCTGTCCATCTAATTACAGAAAACTCATTCATTTTAGTAAACTACCTTGCCTATATGTGAGGGTCTATAAACATCAGCAAGGGGCAATTATGGAAGGTTTTTTGGTATGCTACCCTCCTCTACCATCACCACCATCTTCAGATCATTCTGTCATGAGAAACTCTGAATAAGCAAATAGGTTTGGCCTGTGACTTTAGCAATGTCAATTATATATATATATGTATGTATGTATATATATTTGTTCATTTTTATTTATTTGAGAGTGACAGAAAGAGAAAGAGGCAGATAGAGAGAGAGAGTGAGGGAGAATGGGCGTACCAGGGATTCCAGCCACTGCAAATGAACTCCAGACATGTGCGCCCCCTTGTGCTTCTGGCTAACATGGGTCCTGGAGAATCAAGCTTCGAACCGGAGTCCTTAGCCCTCACAGACAAGCGCTTAACTGCTAAGCCATCTCTCCAGCCCTCAATTATATTTTTAATAATTTATTTTCATTTATTTATTTACTTATTTGACAAAGAAAGAGGGAGAGAGTGAGCTAGAATGAATTGGTGTTCCAGGGCTTCTAGCCACTGCAAAGGAACTCAAGACACGTGTGCCCCTTGTGCATCTCGCTTATGTAGGTCCCGGGGAATCAAACCTGGGTCCTTTGGCTTTGCAGGCAAACATCTTAACTGCTAAGTCATCCCTCCAGGCCTCGATTAGATTTTAATGGTCATGTGTCTTTTTACCTATACACAGAAGACTTAATTAAGCTACAGATGCATCTAATGAGAGATTGTGCTGGTACTTGGGAAAGTGATGCTGACTAAATAACTGTGTTGGTCTGTGACTTTTCAGAAGTTTTTAATTATGTGTTTGAAAGACAGAGAAAAAGAGGTTCATAGATACATACACACATACAGCAAGAGTTAGAGAGAATGAGTGCACCAGAGCCACCATCCACTGCAAAAAAAAAAAAAAAAAAATCATACAGACTGATGTGCTACCTTGTGGATCTGGCTTATGGAGGTCCTGGGGAAGTGAGCCTGAGTCCTTAGGCTTCTCAGGCAAGCACCTTACCTACTAAGCCATCTGTCCTGCCCATCCTCTGTAACTTAAAAAAAAAATCCTGGCAGCATCTATTTTTTTTTAGCTTCTATAGAGTTAATTCACTGAGGAATGAGAGCTTTTACTTGGTCAAAATAGTGAAGTAAAGTGTAAGGGGCCAGGTGTGGTGGTGCAAGCCTTTAATCCCAGAACTCTGGAGGCAGAGGTAGGAGGAATGTCGTGAGTTCGAGGCCACCATGAGACTACATAGTGAATTCCAGGACAGTCTAAGCTAGAGTGAAATCCTACCTCCAAAAAAAAAAAAAAAGTTCAAAATGTGTGGGCCAGGCATGACTCTGGAAGCTGCAGTAGGGGGATCACTATGAGTTCGAGGCCAGTCTGGGACGACTCCATAGTGAATTCCAGATCAGCCTGGGCTAGAATGAGACCCTAACTCAAAAACACTAGATAAGACCGCAGCCGCGGCGCAGCAGAAAACCACCAGACCAGCTCGAGCCGCAGGAAAAGCCAGGTGCGGGATTTTCCCCTCACACCGCGCTCTCCGCAACTCGGGAAACATGAGGGGAGAGCGGCAGCGAGCAGTGGAGGAGAAGACCGCGAGGTAGAACACGTGGAGCAGCGAGACAACCAGAGCAGCCGCGGCTCCCTCCCCTCCCCCACCGCCTGAGCCCAGCTCCAGCGAACTCAGCAGCGGCCAGGGACCGGCCACGCCAACTTGGGCTGACAGCGGGACCCAAGCAGGAGCAGAGATCGGCAGCAACTTCAGCGGCTCCAGCACCGGTACCAGCGGCCCCAGCAGCAGCGGACCCAGGAGCGGCGGCGGCAGCAGATCCCGCAGCAGCGGCTTCGGGGGGAGCAGCGGCGGTGGTCATGGCAGCGGCAGCTTCAGCAGCGGTGGTGGCTCCGGTGGTGGCAGCTATGAGAGCAGCAGAGGCAGCAGCAGTGGCTCGGTTTGCCCCATAGGAAAAGCAAGTGCCTAGCTCCAGAAATCAGAACAGCAGCCCGACGACCCAGGCAGCAACTTGACTGAGACCAAAATCACCCAAGGTAACTGGGTTTGCACCAGGGAAGGGTCTCACTTGGTCACAAGCTGACTTGGATCCCACAACAGACCAGAAATCTAAACCTCTATGTTGATAGAAGATCTGGTCATTATAATAACTACTCTTGCATACATACTCGGGGCTGTTTTTGATTGAATGTGTACAGTGTTTAGTTAAATTTTAGAATCTACCTGTATTTTATTCCACTCAGCCTGCTTGAATACTCCTATAGCAGGGAATCTCAACCCCTAAGAACATATTTGTAGATACTCTGAGAGTCTTAAGAGCCACACCTAATACCTTAAGGTCCTACCCTGAAAATATATTACATCAAATCAATTGATACAGCTAAGAATACACAGCTAGCTAGAAAATCCAAGCATTAACTTAATCCAAGATGCAAAAATATATACATTATAACACAAGAAACACTAAAAAGCAAGATGATATGAATCCACCTAAAAGCATTAATGCATCAGAAATGTCCTCCAGAGAGAAAGAGTTAGAGGAAATGCCTGAGAAAGAGTTCAAAAGAATAATTATAAATATGTTCAAAGAGGTCAAAGAACACATGTAAACAATCAAGGAAGAAATCAAAGAGGAAATCAAAGAGGAAATCAAAGGAATCAAAGAAGAGGCAGGACACCAATTTAATGAAATAAAGAAGGCAATACAAGACATAAATAGGGAAATAGAAATAATAAAGAAAAACCAGTCAGAATTACTAGCAATGAAGAACACAGTTAATGAAATAAAAAACTCTGTAGAAAATCTCACCAGTAGGATGGATGAGGGAGAGGACAGAATATCTAAGACCAGGTGGCAGACCTAATGCAGTCCAACAAAGAGAAAGACAAACTTATAGAAAAGTATGAGTGGGAATTTCAAGATATTCGGGACACTATGAAAAGGTCCAATATAAGAATTCAGGGCATAGTAGAAGGAGAAGAACTCCACTCCAGAGGCATAGTAGGCATCTTCAACAAAATCATAGAGGAAAATTTCCCCCAAATTGGGAAAGAGGTGCCAATACAGATACAGGAAGCCTTTAGAACCCCAGCCAGACAAAACCCAGAAAGAACCTCCCCTCGCCATATTATAATCAAACTTCCAAACACACAAACCAAAGAAAAATTATTGAAAGCAGTTAGAGAGAAAAATCAAGTTACCTACAAAAGCAAGCCCATCAGGATTACAGCAGATTATTCAACACAAACTTTTAAAGCCAGAAGGGCTTGGAGTGATATATTCCAAGTTCTGAAAGATAACAACTGTCAACCAAGGTTACTTTATCCTGCAAAGTTATCCATTCAAATAGATGGAGAAATAAAGACATTCCATGACAAAAGCAGGTTAAAGGAGTATTTGAAGACAAAACCAGCTCTACAGAAAATACTTGATAGAATCCTCCATGCTGAACAAAAGGAAAAGCACACATATAAGGAACCTAGAAAAAACAAGCTATACTCAAATACCAGTTAACAGAAGAGAGCACAGATAGAACCAGTAACACACACACACACACAAAAATGGCAAACATAAATACACACCTTTCAATAATATCTCTTAATATCAACGGTCTCAATGCCCCAACGAAAAGACATAGATTTGCAGACTGGGTTAAAAAGCAGGATCCTACAATTTGTTGTCTCCAAGAAACTCACGTTTCTACAAAGGATAGACATTATCTTAGGGTGAAAGGTTGGAAGACGGTGTTTCAAGCAAATGGGCCTAGAAAACAAGCAGGGGTTGCTATCCTAATATCAGACAGGGTAGACTTTAGTCCGACGTTAGTCAAGAAAGATAAGGAAGGTCACTTTATATTGATTAAGGGCACACTCCAACAGGAGGACATTACAATCCTAAACATATATGCACCTAACATGGGGGCTCCCAAATTCATCAAACATACACTATTAGAACTAAGGTCACAGATAACACCAAACACAGTGGTGGTGGGTGACTTTAACACCCCACTCTCATCAATTGACAGGTCATCCAGGGAAAGAATAAACAGAGAGGCATCTGGACTAAATGAGGTCATAGAAGGAATGGACCTGACAGATATATACAGGACATTTCATCCAAAGGCTGCAGAATATACATTCTTTTCAGAAGCACATGGAACATTCTCTAAAATAGACCATATATTAGGACATAAAGCAAATCTTAACAAATTCAGGAAAATTGAAATAATTCCTTGCATTCTATCTGACCACAATGGAATTAAACTACAAATCAGTAGCAAGAAAGGCTATAGAGCATACACAAAATCATGGAAACTAAACAATACACTACTAAATGATGAGTGGGTCAATGAAGAAATCAAAAAGGAAATCAAAAAATTTATAGAGTCAAATGATAATGAGAACACAACATACCAAAATCTCTGGGACACAATGAAGGCAGTTCTAAGAGGTAAATTTATAGACTTAAGTGCCTATATTAAGAAATTAGAAAGGTCACAAGTAAATGACCTAATGCTTCGCCTTAAAGCCTTGGAAAAAGAAGAACAAGGCAAACCAAAAATCAGTAGACGGGAAGAAATAATAAAGATTAGGGCAGAAATTAATGAAATAGAAACAAAAAGAACAATCCAAAGAATTAATGAAACAAAGAGTTGGTTCTTTGAAAGGATAAACAAGATTGATAAACCCTTAGCAAATCTGACCAAAAGAAAGAGAGAAGAGACACAAATTAATAAAATCAGAGATGAACAAGGCAACATCACAACAGATTCCAGAGAAATTCAAAAAATCATAGGGACATACTACAAAAGCATATACTCCACAATGTATGAAAATCTGAATGAAATGGATGATTTCCTTGATCTATATGACCTACCTAAATTAAATAAAAATGAGATTAATCACTTAAATAAACCTATAACAAACATGGAGATCCGAACAGTTATCAATAATCTCCCAACTAAAAAAAGCCCAGGCCCGGATGGATTCACTGCTGAATTTTACCAGACTTTTAAGGAAGAGCTAACACCATTGCTTCTTAAGCTTTTCCAGGAAATAGAGAAAGAAGGAATTCTACCAAACTCCTTCTATGAGGCCAGCATCACCCTGATACCAAAACCAGGCAAAGATAGAACAAAAAAAGAAAATTACAGACCAATCACCCTCATGAACATAGATGCAAAAATTCTCAACAAAATATTGGCAAACAGAATACAAGAGTATATCAAAAAGATCATTCACCCTGACCAACTAGGCTTTATCCCAGAGATGCAGGGATGGTTCAACATACGCAAATCTATAAATGTAATACATTACATAAATGGGTTGAAGGACAAAAATCACATGATCATCTCATTAGATGCAGAGAAAGCATTTGACAAAATCCAACATCCTTTCATGATAAAAGTCCTACAGAGACTGGGAATAGAAGGAACATATCTCAATATAATAAAGGCTATTTATGACAAGCCTACAGCCAACATATTACTAAATGGGGAAAAACTGGAAGCTTTTCCACTAAAATCAGGAACAAGACAAGGGTGTCCACTGTCCCCACTTTTATTTAATATAGTTTTGGAAGTCTTAGCCATAGCAATAAGGCAAGAGACACACATAAAAGGGATACAAATTGGAAAGGAAGAAATCAAGTTATCATTATTTGCAGATGACATGATTCTATACATAAAGGACCCTAGAGACTCTACTAGCAAGCTGTTAGAGCTGATCAAAACCTACAGCAATGTAGCAGGATACAAAATAAATACACAGAAATCAGTAGCCTTCGTATATGCTAACAACAAACACACAGAGGATGAAATCAGAGAATCACTCCCATTCACAATTGCATCAAAAAAAATAAAATACCTTGGAATAAACCTAACCAAGGAAGTAAAGAATCTATACAATGAGAACTTTAAGACACTCAAGCGAGAAATTGCAGAAGACACTAGAAAGTGGAGAAACATCCCTTGTTCCTGGCTTGGAAGAATCAATATCGTGAAAATGGCAATCTTTCTCTATCAAAATTCCAAAGGCTTTCTTCATGGAAATAGAAAAAACAATCCAAAAATTCATTTGGAATCACAAAAAACCTCGAATATATAAAATAATACTGAGCAACAAAAAAGAGGCTGGTGGTATCACCATACCTCATTTTACCCTATACTACAGAGCCATAGTAACAAAAACAGCATGGTACTGGCACAAAAACAGACATGTAGATCAGTGGAACAGAATAGAGGACCCAGATGTAAGCCCAAGTAGCTATAGCCACCTGATATTCGATAAAAATGCCAAAAATACTCATTGGAGAAGAGACAGCCTCTTCAGCAAATGGTGTTTTGAAAACTGGATAAATATCTGCAGAAGGATGAAAATAGATTCTTCTCTCTCGCCATGCACAAGAATTAAGTCCAAATGGATTAAAGACCTTAACATCAGACCGGAAACTTTGAAACTGCTAGAGGAAAAAGTAGGGGAAACCCTTCAACATATTGGTCTTGGCAAAGACTTTCTGAATACAACCCCAATTGCTCAGGCAATAAAACCACAGATTAACCACTGGGACCTAATGAAATTACAAAGATTTTGCACCACAAAGGACACAGTGAAAAAAGCAAAGAGGCAACCTACAGAATGGGAAAAAATCTTCGCCAGCTATATATCTGATAGAGCATTAATATCTAGGATATACAAAGAACTCTAAAAGTTAAATAATAAGGAATCAAACAAGCCAATCAAAAAATGGGCTATGGAGCTAAATAGAGAGTTCTCAAAGGAAGAAATACGAATGGCATATAAGCATCTAAAAAAATGTTCTATGTCACTAGTCATCAGGGAAATGCAGATTAAAACTACATTGAGATTCCATCTCACTCCTGTCAGATTGGCCACCATCATGAAAACAAATGATCATAAATGTTGGCGGGGATGTGGAAAAAAAGGAACCCTTCTGCACTGCTGGTGGGAATGCAATCTGGTCCAGCCATTGTGGAAAACAGTGTGGAGGTTCCTAAAGCAGCTAGAGATTGATCTACCATATGACCCAGCTATAGCGCTCCTAGGCATATATCCAAAGGACTCATCTCATTTCCTTAAAAGTACATGCTCAACCATGATTATTGCTGCCCAATTTATAATAGCTGGGAAATGGAACCAGCCTAGATGTCCCTCAACAGATGAGTGGATAATGAAGATGTGGTACATTTATACAATGGAGTTCTACTCAGCGGTAAAGAAAAATGAAGTTATGAAATTTGCAGAAAAATGGATGGACCTGGAAAGGATTATACTAAGTCAGGTAACCCGGGCCCAGAAAGCCAAGCGCCACATGTTCTCTCTCATATGTGGATCCTAGCTACAGAAGACTGGGCTTCTGCGTGAGAATGAAAATACTTAGTAGCAGAGGCCAGTAAGTTGAAAAGGAGACATAAAGGGTGGAGAAAGGAAGGGAGGAGGATACTTAATAGGTTGATATTGTATATATGTAATTACAATGATTGTAATGGGGAGGTAATATGATGGAGAATGGAATTTCAAACGGGAAAGTGTGGGGGTGGGGAGGGAGGGAATTACCATGGGATATATTTTATAATCATGAAAAATGTTAATAAAAATTAAAAAAAAAAAAACACTAGATAAATAAATAAGATGGCTCCATGTTGAGGTTTTTTTGTTTTGTTTTGTTTTGTTTTGTTTTGTTTTTCTGATTCACACATCTCAGATGGTTAGTAGAAGCTCTTAGGTGTATGATGGGATTTGTGACTCAGTTAAGGTAACCAGTGATATAGACTGCAGAATTAAGAATCTTACAAGGGCCAAACACTCAAATGACTACATGCTAAGGAGAAAATTAGCCGGTCAACACTAAGGGAATTCCTGACAATCACAGAATTTCTCTGGTGCACCTTGCCCCAGTGATGTTTATCTTATTAATGGGTTATGAATTGTATGCTGTGAAACTCTATACATCCGGGAACTGCAAAAGCAATGGTATATCCTGTGATTGTGTTGCCAAGAACCAAATAAGAATTACACTGTGTATAGAGACTTTATTTTCTTCACCATTCTCCTATGGTTAGACACTGAGGATATGTCCATAACTTAGCTACTATGAATAATACTGTAATATGCCAGTATGGTGTCACCCACATTTAAGCCCAGCACTTGGAAGGCAGAGGTAGGAGCCTCACCCCCTTTTAAATTCATCCTTGCATTATCTGTATCTAGTACCTTAATATCCAATATCAGGGAAGTTTTTCCCTCTGGAAAGCAAAGACCACCTATCTTCTTGAAAATCCACACACTAAATCTCAACTGACTTGCAAAGAAATGTCACGAGACAAATGGCTTTAAGTAGTCTATCAAAAAACTGGGTATTTTTATTTCATATTGAGTAAGCAAGGCATTTTGTTGTTTTTCTTAAAAAAAATCTCATTTTCTTACAGAAAGTTTTTAGTTTTTAATGAACTTGCAAACACAAAGCTCCCATTTCATTATAAATCAAAAACCTAGATCATATAGATGTTTACAATGATTACATTTATCAAGGCAACATACATACATGTTCAGTTATAAGATGTTAACTAAGTTTGTGACAAATATGCTTTTCTTTAAATATCAAGAACATAATAGAGTTAATGCAAAGTCCTAAGAATAATCTAGTAGTCACTATGTTTTTCTTAAGTCTTTACTTTAAATGCTGTTATTTCTAGCACAGGTAAGCAGGCAGTCTTTCACATGCTCTAACACTGGAATCTTTGGTTGCTACCACATCAGCTAGCTTGCAACAAGAAGACAACCAGCTAAAGAATGTTTTAAGTGAACAACTTGCAAACCCCAGGAATGGAACAACCATAAGAAGACACGATTGTGAGCAATTACAACCACCACAACTGTGGCTGAACTGTTCATGCCATTCTCTGAAATGAGATCTCAAAGCAGTATAGTTCAAATATAATATTTAACAAAAATTGGCATATGCACATTTCCCCACCAATATGTGTGCCAACCATTTAGGTAGCTTTTCCACTTGAAAAAATGCAATAGAAAACCATGTTTCACTATCTCAGTTAATATTCACAATCATAGAGGCTACAACTCAGGATACAGCATCACCAATGTTGCCCAGAGCCAGTTTATACTGAAATTAAGTTCTTTACACCAAATAAATAGTTGTCCAAAACCAATGGCTACTGTACGTATGAACTAAAATTTCTAGATTTGGGGAGAAACAAATGCTGCTCCAACCATCTGTTCTGCTTCTTCCGTTCCTCAATTCATGCTTAGAAACCTTTCATGTTACTCTTGGTTCTGTCAGCTTGCCTGTGAGGGTTTGGTCCTGCTGACACTGCCCACTGGAAGAGGCTGCCTGCTGTGCCGCTTTCTGCTTCAACATTGTCCAATCAAAAGTGTAGTCATATTGGTGGTTCAGGGTCCGGAAAAGGATGCGGAACAGGTGCCTCACATACATGTAATCCGGGGCTTCTTCAAAGCGCAGCCCACGGCAATAGTTTAAGTACATAGCAAATTCTGCAGGAAACCCCTTACATAAAACTTCAACAGGAGTGGACATCTTCTTTTCACTAATCTTTTCATATTTCTGCTTCTTTGTTGCAGCCTTTAGCCCTTGCCATGGCAGACTGGTTCTAATAAAATACATCAAAACATATCCCAATGATTCCATGTCATCTCGGCGGCTCTGCTCAACACCAAAATGGGCGTTGATGCTAGCATATCGGGCAGTGCCAGTGAGATTTTTACCTTCTCTGTATGGGATGTGTTGCCTTGTCCTGTTGTCTCTGTACTTTTTGGCCAAACCAAAGTCGATAAGGAATAACTTATTACAGTGTCGCCCAATACCCATTAGGAAGTTATCTGGCTTAATGTCTCTGTGTATAAAATTCTTTGTATGCACATACTCAATTCTACTGATCATCTGGTCAGCTAACATGAGTACAGTTTTCATGGTGAATCTTCTTGAACAGAAATTGAAGAGGTCTTCGAGACTGGGTCCCAGAAGATCCATGACTAGCACATTACAGTCCTTTTCCTGTCCATACCAGCGTACGTGGGGAATGCCGACCCCACCTTGAAGAATCTTATAGAGTTTGCTCTCGTACAGCAACTGGGGATGCCTGGCCTTCTGAGCCTCGAGCTTCACGGCCACTTCCTCACCGTTGGTGACGTTGATCGCCAGGTAAATGTCCCCGAAGGAGCCGGACCCGATCTTCCGCACCAGTTTGTACTTCACTCCGACGACGATCTCGGCCCTGGAGCCGCCGCTGCTCGACATCCTGCTCCGCCAAGACGGAGGCTGTGGCCAAGCCCGACACCTCTGAGCGGGGATAGAGGCCTCCGGGTCGGCCCACCCGGCGAGGCTGCGGGGGGCGGTCGGGGCGGGCGACGGCGGCCGCTCCGACGTCTCGGTCTGCGATCGGCCAAGGCGAACGGCCCGCCGACCGCTTGGCTTCTTCGGGCCGGCAGCTGACGAGGCCGTGCGGCTACTCAGACGAGACCGGTCGTCGCGGGCGGCCGCCGTGCAGTCGAAACTGATCTGGGGCGGCGCTGCCGCTGCCTGGGCTGCCGCCGGCTCCGACCGAGGGTCACTCAGCCGACGCCGCCATCTTGTCGCCCGGCTCCAGCCAGCCCCGAAAGCCGCGGGTCCCTGGGAGCCGCTTCTGCCCGGCGCGCGGCACTCTGGGAAAGGGAGCTCGGGCGCCCCCCGCAGGGTGGGCGGCGCGAGGGAGGCCCGAGCTTGCTAAAGTTATTAATTCGAGGTACTTCTAATTTTCACCTTAGGTTCGGGGACCCATTGCTACATAGCTTGAAATCTTTCAAAACATATTTAATTGAGCTGGGCATGGTGGCGCATGCCTTTAATCCCAGCACTCAGGAGGCAGAGGCAGGAGGATTAATGTGATTCCAAGGCCAGCTTGGAACTACATAGCAAATTCCAAGTCAGCCTGCACTAGAGTAAGACTCTATCTTGAAAAACCATAATAAACTGAAATAAGCCCTGAAGAAAAAACAATACTTAGGTTCTTTACTTAGATTTTTTTGTCAGAAAGAATATTGCTTTGATACATATCAAATCTGTTATGAAACTACAAAGTTGATTCATGGTTACAATAAGAGAAACTGATTTCTGAAATGGAGTAAACTCTATCTTCCTATTTTCATCTCCCTTCAAACCTATCATCATTAAAGTGAATGGTGAATAAACTTAGTCCACTGGCATTAAACTTACAGAAGCTAGGTTATGTAGGAATTATACACACCAAATAAGAAAAACTGTATCCACTGAAGATATTGTCTATTCCTAAATGAAACAAGAAGAGGAGGAGGAGGAAGGGAAAAAGGAGGAGGAGGGTAGGCGTGGTGTGGCATGCCTTTAATCCCTTGGGATTAAGCATTTAGGAGGCAAAGCTAGGAGGATCCTCTTGAGTGCCAGACCACCCTAAAATGAGATTACAAGATGAATTCCAGGTCAGCCTGTACTGGAGCAAGGCCCCACCTTGGAAAAAGCAAAACAAAACAAAAAAACACCATATGGGCAGGGGACATGGTTTTGCAGTTAAGGCACTTGCCTGCCAAGTCTAAGGACCCAGGTTCAATTACCCAGTACCCAGGTAAAGCCAGATGCACAAAATAACACATGCACCTGGAGTTCATTGGCAGTGGCTAGAGGCCCCAGTGCACCTATTCATTCTCTCTCTCACTCTCATTAATAAAAATACTTAAAGAAAATTACAAAATGAACCTTACTTACAACCTTACCAGGAAGGTTTTTTTTTTTTTTTTTTTTTTTTATGTTTAGAGAGAGTATGTGTGTTCTGGAGAAGTGACTTAGTGATCTGAAGAGCCCAAACCAGTGTAATGCCATGACAGACTTTAAATATATTTTAAACCTAAGTTTATGTTTCCCTGCAGGGCCCAAATTACTACACAGCACTTTGCAGTTACTGGGAAAAAGATCCAGAAAAGTGCTCAGTACCCCAAACAATCCCTATATCGTGCCAATCAAAAATGACCAAGTAGTTGTTATACATTCCTGTGGCTTTTATGACTGTAGATAAGTTTGCTTAGCGTTCCTCAGCTACTATGTAATCAATCAGTTTGCAACATATATGCTCTTGCTAAATGTCAACCAATCATGTAACTGCTACATTGGAAATTCCCCTTTTCTTTGTTTGAAACTAATAAAAGCTTCTCCCAGACACCATTCGGGGCTCTTGGATGGACCCACTGTGTTAATTAAGTCTGGAGCCTGAGCTTAAGACCAAAATAAAGCTCTTTGCTGTTGCATACATGTCTGTCTCTGGTCTTTGGAGACTCTATGACCTGGGCATAACAGAGTAAGGCACTTGCTTGTGAAGCCTAAGAGCCCAGGTTTGATTCCCCGGTATCCACGTAAACCACATGCACAAGGTGGATCATGTACCTGGAGTTCATTTGCAGCAGTTAGAGACCCTGACATGCCCATTCTCCTTCCCACTCACCTCTTTCTCTCTAAGAAAAAACAGGTACGTGGGCCAATAGAGAATATCAGGGAAATTCCATTTCGAAAGCAGAAATGGGAGAGGCAGCTATATGAGCCTGTCTGATTACTATGTCCTATTCGAGAAAAATCACCTAGTGTCCATGTTTAGTTTTAAAAGAACCCTGCAGGATCAGATTCCAAAGTGCATGTTGATTTTGTGCATCCAGGGATTAGTGCACTGGTCTTGTACACCAAAGCTCTGCATACATATTGATTTTTTATAAAGTGATTATATATAGATATGTATGTATACATGTATATATATGTATATATATGAAGTTTTTGTTAATTTACAGGCAGAGAAAGAGAATAAATGAATGTACCAGGGCCTCCAGCTACTGTAGACAAACTCCAGAAGCATGTGCCACCTTGTGTATCTAGCTTACCGGGAACTGGGGAATTGAACCCCAGTTCATTAGGCTTTGCAAGCATGCACGTTTTACCTCTGAGCCATATCCCCAACCCTCAAAATCATTCTCAATAAACCTGGTATAGCTAGGAAATTTCCAAGCCACCTGTTAGGACTTCCCAATTCTTTCTCAAAGAGAAAATATGAGGACTTGGTAAGGATTTACAAACTAGTTGTTTGACCTTGTTGTGTTTTGTGGTCAGGACTTTCTAACTCCATGGATATTTAAAAAATATATTTTATTTATTTGAGAGAGAGAGAGACAGAAAGAAAGGCAGAGAGAGAATAGGCATACCAAGGCCTCAATCCACTGCAAACAAACTCCAGATGCATATACCCCGTGCACCTGGCTTATTTAAGTACTTGGGAATCAAATCCCAGTCCTTTGGCTTTGCAAACAAGCTCCTTGTGGTGATTTGAATCAGGTGTCCCCATAAATTTAGGAGTTCTGGATGTTAGGTTCCCCAGCTAATGGCAATTGGAAATTAAAGCCTCCTGGCGGTGGTTTGTTGTTGGGTCGGGCTTATGGGTCTTATAGCCAGCTCTCTCTTGCTACTGTTTGGAACACACTACTGTTGTTATGGTCCACCTTATGTTAGCCAGGGGGTGATGTTCCCCCTCTGCTCAAGTTGTCATTTTCCCTGGCATCGTGAAGCTTCACCTCAAGCCTGTGAGCCAAAATAAACCTCTTTTTCCCACAACCTGCTCTTGGTTGAGTGATTTCTACAAGTAATGTCAACCTGACTGCAACACTCCTTAACCACTGAGCAACCTCTCCAGCACCAGCACCTCCACCTCCACTGAGGATATTTTAATTTAAAACATGTTAATTGGAAGTAAGGGAAGAAAGCAATGCATTTTGGAGAAAAATCAAGAAGGTTTGACCAACCCCATCTGTGATCTGGAAACAGGTAAGTCTCCATTCCCTATCTGCTGGGGTTTGAAATGAGACAGACAGCTACATGGCCATGGGTACCAGAAAATTGCCGTGGACTGCATTTTCTTCAATGAGTTATGTCATTAAATAAATAGTAACTATAGTCAGTATGGATGGTGCATGCCTTTAATCCCAGTACTTGGGAGGCAGAGATAGGAAGACTGCTATGAGTTTGAGGCCAGCCTAATATGACAGAGTGAGATCTATGGTATTCTTGGCCAGAGTGAGACCTTACCTAGAAAAAATAAAATAAAAAAGAGGGAAAAAGAGAAAGAATAAAATAAGTAAATGAAACTACCTGATATTTTCTCCCTCACCCAACACAGTGGGATTTGTTCAGATGACATTGTTACTTGTTGGAGCTGGAAGGAAGAAAAGTCCTGAGGATGTGACAAGAAAACAAGATATTGGAGATGGGGGGTAGATTAGTAAGACATCGTGTCATCTCAAGACACAGAAGCACAATATGAAAAGAGACATGCATGGCCTGGAGAGATGGTTCAGTACTTAAGGTGCTTGCCTGATAAGCCTAACGACCCAAGTTTTATTCTGAGTAACATACATAAAACCAGGTGCACAAAGTGGTACATGCATCTGGAATTTCATTTGCAGTGGTTGGAGGCTTTGGAACACACATCCCCTGCCCCTGCATGGCAAATTAATAAACTATTTTTTTTTTAATTTTTATTAACATTTTCCATGATTATAAGATATATACCATGGTAATTCCCTCCCTCCCCACCCCCACAGTTTCCCATTTGAAATTCCATTCGCCATCATATTACCTCCCCATTACAATCATTGTAATTACATATATACAATATCAACCTATTAAGTATCCTCCCCTCTTCCTTTCTCTACCCTTTATGTCTCCTTTTTAACTTACTGGCCTCTGCTACTAAGTATTTTCATTCCCACGCAGAAGCCCAGTCATCTGTAGCTAGGATCCACATATGAGAGAGAACATGTGGCGCTTGGCTTTCTGGGTCTGGGTTACTTCACTTAGTATAATCCTTTCCAGGTCCATCCATTTTTCTGCAAATTTCATAACTTCATTTTTCTTTACCGCTGAGTAGAACTCCATTGTATAAATGTGCCACATCTTCATTATCCACTCATCTGTTGATGGACATCTAGGCTGGTTCCATTTCCCAGCTATTATAAGTTGAGCAGCAATAAAAATGGTTGAGCACGTACTTCTAAGGAAATGTGATGAGTCTTTTGGATATATGCCTAGGAGTGCTATAGCTGGGTCATATGGTAGATCAATCTCTAGCTGTTTTAGGAACCTCCACACTGTTTTCCACAATGGCTGGACCAGATTGCATTCCCACCAGCAGTGCAGAAGGGTTCCTTTTTTTTCCACATCCCCGCCAACATTTATGAACATTTGTTTTCATGATGGTGGCCAATCTGACAGGAGTGAGATGGAATCTCATTGTAGTTTTAATTTGCATTTCCCTGATGACTAGTGACGTAGAACATTTTTTTAGTTGCTTATATGCCATTCGTATTTCTTCCTTTGAGAACTCTCTATTTAGCTCCATAGCCCATTTTTTGATTGGCTTGTTTGATTCCTTATTATTTAACTTTTTGAGTTCTTTGTATATCCTAGATATTAATCCTTTATCAGATATATAGCTGGCGAAGATTTTTTTCCCATTCTGTAGGTTGCCTCTTTGCTTTTTTCACAGTGTCCTTTGCGGTGCAAAATCTTTGTAATTTCATTAGGTTCCAGTGGTTAATCTGTGATTTTATTGCCTGAGCAATTGGGTTTGTATTCAGAAAGTCTTTGCCAAGACCAGTATGTTGAAGGGTTTCCCCTACTTTTTCCTCTAGCAGTTTCAGAGTTTCTGGTCTGATGTTAAAGTCTTTCATCCATTTGGATTTAATTCTTGTGCATGGCGAGAGAGAAGAATCTATTTTCATCCTTCTGCAGATATATATCCACTTTTCAAAACACCATTTCCTGAAGAGGCTGTCTCTTCTCCAATTAGTGTTTTTGGCATTTTTATCGAATATCAGGTGGCTATAGCTACTTGGGCTTACATCTGGATCCTCTATTCTGTTCCACTGATCTACATGTCTGTTTTTGTGCCAGTACCATGCTGTTTTTGTTACTATGGCTCTGTAGTATAGGTTAAAATCAGGTATGGTGATACCACCAGCCTCTTTTTTGTTGCTCAGTATTATTTTAGATATTCGAGGTTTTTTGTGATTCCAAATGAATTTTTGGATTGTTTTTTCTATTTCCATGAAGAAAGCCTTTGGAATTTTGATAGGGATTGCATTAAATGTGTAGATTGCTTTAGGTAAGATTGCCATTTTCACAATATTGATTCTTCCAATCCAAGAACAAGGGATGTTTCTTCACTTTCTAGTGTCTTCTGCAATTTCTCGCATGAGTGTTTTAAAGTTCTCACTGTAGAGATTCTTTACTTCCTTGGTTAGGTTTATTCCAAGGTACTTTATTTTTTTTTGATGCAATTGTGAATGGGAGTGATTCTCTGATTTCATCCTCTGTGTGTTTGTTGTTAGCATATATGAAGGCTACTGATTTCTGTGTATTTATTTTGTATCCTGCTACATTGCTGTAGGTTTTGATCAGCTCTAACAGCTTGCTAGTAGAGTCTTTAGGGTCCTTTATGTGTAGAATCATGTCATTTGCAAATAATGATAACTTGATTTCTTCCTTTCCAATTTGTATCCCTTTTATGTGTGTCTCTTGCCTTATTGCTATGGCTAAGACTTCCAAAACTATATTAAATAAAAGTGCGGACAGTGGACACCCTTGTCTTGTTCCTGATTTTAGTGGAAAAGCTTCCAGTTTTTCCCCATTTAGTAATATGTTGGCTGTAGGCTTATCATAAATAGCTTTTATTATATTGAGATATGTTCCTTCTATTCCTAGTCTCTGTAGGACTTTTATCATGAAGGGATGTTGGATTTTGTCAAATGCTTTCTCTGCGTCTAATGAGATGATCATGTGATTTTTGTCCTTCAACCCGTTTATGTAATGTATTACATTTATAGATTTGCGTATGTTGAACCATCCCTGCATATCTGGGATAAAGCTTACTTGGTCAGGGTGAATGATCTTTTTGATATATTCTTGTATTCTGTTTGCCAATATTTTGTTGAGAATTTTTGCATCTATGTTCATGAGAGAGATTGGTGTGTAATTTTCTTTTCTTGTTCTATCTTTGCCTGGTTTTGGTATCAGGGTGATGCTGGCCTCATAGAAAGAGTTTGGTAGAATTCCTTCTTTTTCTATTTCCTGGAAAAGCTTAAGAAGCAATGGTGTTAGCTCTTCCTTAAAAGTCTGGTAAAATTCATCAGTGAATCCGTCCGAGCCTGGGCTTTTTTTAGTTGGGAGATTATTGTTCGGATCTCCATGTTTGTTATAGGTCTATTTAAGCGATTAATCTCATTTTGATTTAATTTAGGTAGGTCATATAGATCAAGGAAATCATCCATTTCTTTCAGATTTTCATACTTTGTGGAGTATATGCTTTTATAGTATGTCCCTATGATTTTTTGAATTTCTCTGGAATCTGTTGTGATGTTACCTTGTTCATCTCTGATTTTATTAATTTGTGTCTCTTCTCTCTTTCTTTTGGTCAGATTTGCTAAGGGTTTATCAATCTTGTTTATCCTTTCAAAGAACCAACTCTTTGTTTCATTAATTCTTTGGATTGTTCTTTTTGTTTCTATTTCATTAATTTCTGCCCTAATCTCTATTATTTCTTCCCATCTACTGATTTTTGGTTTGCCTTGTTCTTCTTTTTCCAAGGCTTTAAGGCGAAGCATTAGGTCGTTTACTTACGACCTTTCTAATTTCTTAATATAGGCAGTTAGGGCTATAAATTTACCTCTTAGAACTGCCTTCATTGTGTCCCAGAGATTTTGGTATGTTGTGTTCTCATTATCATTTGACTCTATAAATTTTTTGATTTCCTTTTTGATTTCTTCATTGACCCACTCATCATTTAGTAGTGTATTGTTTAGTTTCCATGATTTTGTGTATGCTCTATAGCCTTTCTTGCTACTGATTTGTAGTTTAATTCCATTGTGGTCAGATAGAATGCAAGGAATTATTTCAATTTTCCTGAATTTGTTAAGATTTGCTTTGTGTCCTAATATATGGTCTATTTTAGAGAATGTTCCATGTGCTGCTGAAAAGAATGTATATTCTGCAGCCTTTGGATGAAGTGTCCTGTATATATCTGTTAAGTCCATTCCTTCTATGACCTCATTTAGTCCAGATGCCTCTCTGTTTATTCTTTCCCGGGATGACCTGTCAATTGATGAGAGTGGGGTGTTAAAGTCACCCACCACCACTGTGTTTGGTGTTATCTGTGACCTTAGTTCTAATAGTGTTTGTTTGACGAATTTGGGAGCCCCCATGTTAGGTGCATATATGTTTAGGATTGTAATGTCCTCCTGTTGGAGTGTGCCCTTAATCAATATAAAGTGACCTTCCTTATCTTTCTTGACTAACGTCGGACTAAAGTCTACCCTGTCTGATATTAGGATAGCAACCCCTGCTTGTTTTCTAGGCCCATTTGCTTGAAACACCGTCTTCCAACCTCTCACCCTAAGATAATGTCTATCCTTTGTAGAAAGGTGAGTTTCTTGGAGACAACAAATTGTAGGATCCTGCTTTTTAACCCAGTCTGCAAATCTATGTCTTTTCATTGGGGCATTGAGACCATTGATATTAAGAGATATTATTGAAAGGTGTGTATTTATGTTTGCCATTTTGTGTGTGTGTGTGTGTGTGTTTCTGGTTCTACCTGTGCTCTCTGCTGTTAACTGGTATTTGAGTATAGCTTGTTTTTGCTAGGTTCCTTATATGTGTGCTTTTCCTTTTGTTCAGCATGGAGGATTCTATCAAGAATTTTCTGTAGAGCTGGTTTTGTCTTCAAATACTCCTTTAACCTGCTTTTGTCATGGAATGTCTTTATTTCTCCATCTATTTGAATGGATAACTTTGCAGGATAAAGTAACCTTGGTTGACAGTTGTTATCTTTCAGAACTTGGAATATATCACTCCAAGCCCTTCTGGCTTTAAAAGTTTGTGTTGAATAATCTGCTGTAATCCTGATGGGCTTGCTTTTGTAGGTAACTTGATTTTTCTCTTTAACTGCTTTCAATATTTTTTCTTTGGTGTATGTGTTTGGAAGTTTGAGTATAATATGGCTAGGAGAGGTTCTTTCTGGGTTTTTTCTGGCTGGGGTTCTAAAGGCTTCCTGTATCTGCATTGGCACCTCTTTCCCAATTTGGGGGAAATTTTCTTCTATGATTTTGTTGAAGACGCCTACTATGCCTCTGGAGTGGATTTCTTCTCCTTCTACTATGCCCTGAATTCTTATATTGGACCTTTTCATAGTGTCCCAAATATCTTGAAATTCCCACTCATACTTTTCTATAAGTTTGTCTTTCTCTTTGTTGGACTGCATTAGGTCTGCCACCTGGTCTTCTAGCTTAGATTATCTGTCCTCTCCCTCATCCATCCTACTGGTGAGATTTTCTACAGAGATTTTTATTTCATTAACTGTGTTCTTCATTGCTAGTAATTCTGACTGGTTTTCTTTATTATTTCTAGTTCCTTATTTATGTCTTGTATTGCCTTCTTTATTTCATGAAATTGGTGTCCTGCATCTTCTTTGATTCCTTTGATTTCCTCTTTAAGTTCCTCTTTGACTCCTTTGATTTGTTCTCTGACTTCTTTGAACATATTTACAATCATTCTTTTGAAATCTTTCTCAGGCATTTCCTCTAACTCTTTCTCACTGGAGGACATTTCTGATGCATTAATACTTTTAGGTGGGTTTATATCGTCTTGCTTTTTAGTGTTTCTTGTGTTATAATGTATATATTTTTGCATCTTGGATTAAGTTAATGCTTGGATTTTCTAGCTAGCTGTGTATTCTTAGCTGTATCAATTGATTTGATGTAATATATTTTCAGGGTAGGACCTTAAGGTGTTAGGTGTGGCTCTTAAGACTCTCAGAGTATCTACAAAGATGTTCTTAGGGGTTGAGTTTCCCTGCTATAGGAGTATTCAAGCAGGCTGAGTGGAATAAAATACAGGTAGATTCTAAAATTTAACTAAACACTGTACACATTCAGTCAAAAACAGCCCCAAGTATGTATGCAATAGTAGTTATTATAACGACCAGATCCTCTATCAACAAAGAGGTTAAGATTTCCGGTCTGTGGAGGGATCCAAGTCAGCTTGCGACCAAGTGAGACCCTTCCCTGGTGCAATCCCAGTTACCTTGGATGATTTTGGTCTCAGTCAAGTTGCTGCCTGGGTCGTCGGGCTGCTGTTCTGCTTTCTGGAGCTGGGCACTTGCTTTTCCTGCGGGGCAAACCGAGCCTGGCAAGTGTGGCCCTGCAGATCACCACCCCTGCTGCTGGAACTGCTGCTGCTCAAGCTGCCCCTGCTGGGACTGTAGCCACTGCTGCTGAAGGTGTTGCTGCTGGACCCACCGCTGCTGCTGCCTCTGCTGCTGCCTCTGCTGCTGCTGTAGCTACCACTCCTGGAGCCACCACTGCTGCTGAAGCTGCTGCTGCTGTGTCCACTGCCGCTGCTCCCCCTGAAGCTGCTGCTGCCGAGTCTGCCGCTGCTGCCACTCCTGGGTCTGCTGCTGCTGGGGCCGCTGTTACCGGTGCTGGAGCCGCTGATGTTGCTGCCGAGCTCTGCTCCTGCTTGGGTCCCGCTGTTGGCATGGCCAGGTCCCGGGCTGCTGTTCTGTTCGCCGGAGCTAGGCTCAGGCGGTGGGGGAGGGGAGGGAGCCGCAGCTGCTCTGGTTCTCTCGCTGCTCCAAGCGTTGTTCTACCTCATGGTCTGCTCCTCCGTTGCTCGCTGCCGCTCTCCCCTCACGTTTCCCGAGTTGTGGAGAGCGTGGTGTGAGGGGAAGCGCCCACACCTGGCTTTTCCTGCAGCTGGAGCCGAGCCTGGCAGCTTTCTGGTGCGCCGCAGCCGCAGTGGTTGGCCGAGCTGCCGGAGCCACTTTTCCCGCCTGTGCAGGCTCTGGATGCTCTGGAACTCTTCTACTTCTCCACTGCCGCTTCAATTTCCTATACACCTCACTTTTTAGTAAAAGTGTGTATTTTGCTGAGTTTTTTTGGTCTTTTTTCCTCCCTAGGCTGCTTTGGCGTGTTACCTACGCTGCCATCTTAACCGGAAGTCCTTAATAAACTATTTTTAAGTAACTACACTTTTTAGTTGTTCCTGAAGAGATACACCCAACATGCGCAAAATGCACATCTCCTTTGATGGAAATATTTGTGATGGCTTTCTTGTTAGAAAGCTACAACCTCATTCTGCAAAATCTAGTTTTCCTTGAGTCCTGCTCTTGAAGAAGGTAATGTTACTAGCTGAAAAACAAATCAGAGATTACTATGTATCTCAAAATGTGCTTAAATTCTCAATTCTCCTGCCTCAGCCTCTTGATCCCTGGGAAGATAAATTGCATGCATACCTCCATGCCTGGCTTCAAAGACGCTGCTGGATCTGTAAAGCTACTATGAAGTTTCTTTTTCATTTTTTCAGGATAGACATATCCCCAATTAATCATTCTGGAGATTTACATCCTGGAGGAAATCTATCTTCATGGTGGAAAGATTCTTAAAATTCAACTCATAAGCCTGGAGTGATGTCACCTGCCTTAATCTGAGCACTTGAAAGGCAGAGGTAGGAGGATTGGTAGTAACTTCCAGGTCAGCCTGGGTTGACTCTACCTCAAGAAAAAAAAAAAAAAAAAGAAAGAAATCAAAATTCTCTTTTAAAAACACGTAGAGGTTGACAGAGAACTTGTTTTATATTTTATCTGCTTTTTTTGTCACTTACTCTTCAAAATATCCAAGTATGGCAGGGAATATCTGATATGCTTTTCAGAAAAGATATCAAAACAAAAAAAGAAAAACCCATGTGTGGTGGTGCACGTTTTCAATTCCAGCACTTGGGAGGCAGAGGTAGGATCTCTGTGAGTTCAAATCCATCCTGAGACAACATAGTGAATTCTAGGTCAGCCTGGGCTAGAGAGAGACCCTACCTCAAAAGAGAGAGAGAGAAGAAGGAGGAGAAGAAGGATTTGGAGGAGGAGGGAAGAAGAAATGAAGAAGAAGAAAGAAAAAAGTAAGAAAGAAAAATAGGAAGAAGAAAGAAAGAAAAAACAAAAGAAGAAGAAAGAAAGAAAGAAATCAAAATATAAGAGAGTAATATATCCCTCCAGGAAATGGACAGAGAATTTGAACCCAGGCTATCTTATTCAAAGTCTTGCCATAGTCTGTGGCAAATGCAATCGTGATTGGATGCCCAGTGAGCTCACGGAATAACACCAAAGTTTCCTTCTTCCTTTCTCCTCATAGACATAACCATGGCATACACCGCACCTGGGGAGTGTGAGAAAGTCGCACCTAGAGCTGTGGCTTTCAAGGTTTTCATATGTGAGGAGCCGGATGTGGTTGCATCAGGATTGGACCCTAGGACCTTGTTGTGACCTTACACATCACAATCTCTGACACTGAGTAGAGAGGAGGCAAAACTCAATGGTAATGTGCCAGGATATGCACAGGGCCTGGGTTTCATTCTCAGTGCCAGTTAAATAATGTAATTTTTGTTAGGTACAGAGGTATTAAAACTTCCTGAAAGACATAATCCTACCCATGAGGACTTCTGCCTCACCACACATCATCCACCGATACCACCATGGCTGCATATGGCCATATTTCTATATACAAATTTTTGGACACTCATGCAAGCCACAGCACATTGCTATCATATTTTTTAGACTCAGAGAGTTGCAAAGGTTAAATAAATTGATAATAGTAACAGAGGTGATGCATGGAAAGATCGTTGAATGTCAGCTCTACCTGTCTCTAAATAAATGCAAACACACACAGACACACAGAGAATGTGTGGAGCAGGGCCCCCAGCCACTGGAAAGAAACTTCAGATACATGCACCACTTTGTGCATCTGGCTTTATGTGGATACTGGGGAATCGAACTTGGAGTCTTCTGGCTTTATAGGCAAGTGCCTTAACCTCTGAGCTATCTCTCCAACCCATATTTGGGATATTTTATATAAACCATACCACTCAACTGTCAAAGCACTGAGCAAAGGGAACCCCCTCCCCCCATGACCGTCATGCCCCAATCAAGAAGTCACCTTCCCAGCTCCCATATATCAAACAGAAACAGAGTAAAGGTGGATGAGCAGAAATTAATATCAAAATTTATCAATTTTGTATAATTGATAGTTTCAGTTAATTAAAAGTGCAGTCATTTTTCTACAAAGAATACTTTTATAGGGGTAAAGAGCTTACTCAGTGGTTAAGGCACCTACCTTCAAAGCAGAAAGACCTAAGTTCAAGTCACCAGTACCCAGGTAAGGCAAATGCTCAAGGTGGTACATGCATCTGGAGTTCCTTGGCAGTGGCTAGAGTAGAGGCCCTGGTATGTACATTCTTTTTCTCTGTCTTCTCTCAAAAATAAGTAAATCAAAAAACAATTTTTAAAAATGTGATTTTCTTGGTGAATCTAGCAACCTATATTTTATTCCCCAGCAGTTAACTGCATAGCAAGAAGCTTTGATTTTGTCTTTGTAGTGTTTGTTTCAAATATTCAGGGCTGGATGTGTCACGGAACAAGTGTGTCTACAATAAGAAGATTGGGACAGCTGTCTTTGCCCCAGGGGATGCTAGTGGGTTTCCCATACTGCCAGTCAGAGCCTGAGAACCCAAAGACACTGGCATGGGTGTGACATAACCAGAGAAGTGGAATATGTGGGAAACATGCAGTGCAAACCCCTCTAGAAATACACTTCCCTATGTATACATACATGTATCTATGATAAAGAATGGGTATTCATAATATATTGTAGGCTAGGCTTGGTGACAAATACCTTTAATGTCAGCACTCAGAAGTCAGAGGTAGGAGGAACACCATGAGTTCATGGCCACTCTGATACTACATAGTGAATTCCAGGTCAGCCTGGGCTAGAGCAGGCCCCTAACTTAAAAAAAAAATTATATATTATGAATACTATAACATCTGCAACAGAGTAAGAAATGCAATTCATTCAAGTAACAGTGAAAATGTTAAATGGTACACTAAAGAAATAAAATTAAACAGGATGTTAGTATCATGATTTTAAATCCAGTATGCTTACCTTATGGTGGATACCTTTATACTTATTACTGTCCCAAGAGAAATAATTTTTCTGCCCTCAAAAATCTTGGGGAAACCAGGTGTGGTCAATATCTCCTTTCATTCCAGCACTTGGGAGGCAGAGGCAGGAGGATTGCTACAGTGCTATTCTACCTCAGAAAACCAGGAAAAAAAATCTTGGGCAACATTATTTGCAGAAATACTTTCTTTCTTTGGGTTTTCTTTTTTTTTTTTTTTCTTTTTTTCTTTTTAACTATTTACTGACAACTTGCTTAAATACAGACAATATACCATGATCATAATCCCCCCTTACCATCCTCACTTTCTTCCTTCTTAACCTCCCCTGCACTGAATCCCTTTTTCTTTCCAACTAGTCTCTCTTCTATTTTTTTTAAATATTTTATCTTTATTTATTTATTTGAGTGAGAGAGATATATAGGGGGAGAGAGAGAAAGAGTAAGCGAGTGAGCAAGAGAGAGAATGGGCATGCCAGGGCCTCCAGCTGCTGCAAACGAACTCCTGACACATGTGCCACCTTGTGCATCTGGCTTACATGGTTCTTGGGGAATGGAACCTGGGTCCTTTGGCTTTGCAAGCGCCTTAACTTCTAAGCCATTTCTTCAGCCCCTCTCTTCTATTTTTTTTTTTTTTGTTTTATTTTAATGTATTTGAGAGCGAGAGCGAGAGCGAGAGCGAGAGCGAGAGAGAGAGAGAGAGAGAGAGAGAGAGAGAGAACAGGCACACCAGGGCCTCCAGACACTGCAAACGAACTCCAGACACGTGCACCCCCTTGTGCATCTGGCTAACGTGTGTCCTGGGTAATTGAGCCTTGAATTAGGGTCCTTAGGGTTCACAGGCAAGCGCTTAATCTCTAAGCCATCTCTCCAGCCCTGCTCTCTTCTATGTTGATGCCATCATTTCCCCTGTCATGTTATGCAGGTCTTGTGTAGGTAGCATCAGCCACTGTGAGGTCATGAATATCAAGGCTACTTTGTGTCTGGATGGCAGCACTGTAAGCCCTCCTCCCCCTCCTTCGGTTCTTACATTCTTTCTGCTTCCTCTTCCACAATGGTTCCTAAGCTTTGGAACTGTGATAGAGATGTCTCAGTGCTAAACACTCAACTGTCACTTCTTCTCAGCACTATGGTGAGTTTTGAGTCACGGCAGTGGTCACTGCCATCTGAAAAGAAAAGCTTCTCTAACCAAAAGTGAGATTAACATTAATATATGGTCATAAACATAAATGCTTAAAGGGCAGTTTGGTGGGTGTAGCAGACAGCTTCAGGTTCACTGAGATGAACTTCCAGACCAGGCACAGTTACAGGGGAAGGGATATTTATTGAAGCTTACAGATCCAGGGGAAGTTCCATAAATGGCAGAAGAAGCTGGCCTGCCATCACATGACCAAGCAGAGAGAGAGAAGCACAAGCCTAAAAGCCAAAAGCCACAGCACACTTCAGGAACTCCAGGTAGGCACACTTTGCATATCTTTAGATTGAAATCTGAAACCCACCACCACAGCTTAAGAGCCACCCAAGTGACATTGCCTCCAACCAGGTGACTGCAGATGCAATCTACAAACAAATAAACAACTGAATATATTGGGGGCCATCTATTCAAACCACCACAGTGGGCACAATATATACATTTAGCCATACAGTCTTACTCCCCTAGGGCTTATGACCACCAAAGCTGTAAGCTTTTGACTATATTTTCATTACCAGGTATGCATTCCCTCCTATGGAGCAGGCCTCCAGTCCAATTAGAGAGCTATTGGTTTCCCCATAACAGACATGCCACCATTGCATCAGTTGGCATACTTGACTGACCAGTGGAAAGGCTTTCCAAGTCCATTGCTGTGTAACACTGTTGATGACTTCTCTCTCCCCAAAGGCTGCATGCTGCAAAGCTCTTTCTCAGCACCATGGTGAGTTTTGAGTCACCCTAGTGGTCACTGCCATCTGAAAAGAGAAGCTTCTGTCACACTAATATATGGTCATAAGCGTAAGCACTTCTGACAACTTAGTCAACAGGGAGGAGGTTTTCAGCCCAGCTGCTGTTTGATTTCTCAGGGACCTGCAGCCCAAGCATGTGGAGTCTTCAGCAGTAGGGTCTTACTATCTGGTGGTAACCAGGAGCTTTGGCAATGGCCTGTAATATTTTCAGGGCATCAGGAGCCTCCCTGGGCAACAATCTCTGGAAGGTATCCCACGCCTGGCACTGACATGTTTCTAATATCCAATGATGGCTTCTAGGTGCACCATTATCCATGTCCATAGGTTCCCTTGTCTTAAAAAATTTTTTTTGAAACAAGATCTCATATATCCCAGGCTGGCATTGAAATGACTATGTAGCCAAGAAATAACCTTGATCTTTCTGCCTCCATCTTATAAGTGCTGGGATTACAGTCTTGTATCCCCATTTCCTGTTTTTGTGGTCAATAAGCCAGGTTTTCTAGACCCTGCTGAGGGAGTCCAACAAAGGGCAAGAGGGAGGATCAAGTCTGAGGAATACTCAGCAAATCCTGGACTATTGCACAACTATACTACATGTCTGTTTATTTATTTGTTTGAGAGAACATCCCAGAGCCTCCAGCCACTGCAAACAAACTCCAGATGCATGCACCACCTTGTGCATCTGGCTTATGTTGTGGGGAGTGGGGGATTGAACCTGGGTCTTTAGGCTTTGTAGGCAAGAGCCTTAACCACTAAGGCATCTCTCCAGCCCCCGGTCTCATTTTTGAACTTCTTTTAAAATGAGGGATTCCATCAGAAGGCCAAGGCCATCGTCACACCCTAAAGTTCTGTAATTCTAGGACTTTAGATCTTTTGGTAGGTCTAATCTCAATTATTTTTGCTGCGTTTGAAGCCAACAATGTCCTTGGTGATGAGGGGCAACATTGGGTGGGCTGAAATGCTCCACCTTCTATTTGGAGGGCTGTATTGTGTGTTAGACTCTCATAGGGAAAGAATGTTGACAGGATTGCATTCTAGGATCCTGCTTTTTAACCCAGTCTGCAAACCTATGTCTTTTTGTTGGGGCATTGAGGCCATTGATATTAAGAGATATTATTGAAAGGTGTGTATTTATGTTTGACATTTTTTTTGTGTGTGTGTGGTTCCAGTTCTACCTGTGCTCTCTTGTGTTAACTAGTATTTGAGTATTGCTTGTTTTTTCTAAGTTCCTTATATGTGTGCTTTTCCTTTTCTTCAGCATGGAGGATTCTATCAAGTATTTTCTGTAAAGCTGGTTTGTCTTCAAATACTCCTTTAACCTACTTTTGTCATGGAATGTCCTGATTTCTCCGTCAATTTGAATGGATAACTTTGCAGGATAAAGTAACCTTGGTTGACAGTTGTTATCTTTCAGAACTTGGAATATATCACCCCAAACCCTTCTGGCTTTAAAAGTTTGTGTTGAATAATCTGCTGTAATCCTGATGGGCTTGCTTTTGTATGTAACTTGATTTTTCTAACTGCTTTCAATATTTTTTCTTTGTGTGTGTGTTTGGAAGTTTGATTATAATATGGCTAGGAGAGATTCTTTCCGGGTTTTGTCTGGCTGGGGTTCTAAAGGCTTCCTGTATCTGCATTGGCACCTCTTTCCCAATTTGGGGGAAATTTTCTTCTATGATTTTGTTGAAAACGCCACCTACTATGCCTTTGGAGTGGATTTCTTCTCCTTCTGCTATGCCTTGAATTCTTATAATTGATCTTTTCATAGTGTCCCGAATATCTTGAAATTCCCACTCATACTTTTCTATAAGTTTGTCTTTCACTTTGGTGGGCTGTATTAGATCTGCCACCTGGTCTTCTAGCTTAGATATTCTGTCCTCTCCTTCATCCATTCTACTGGTGAGATTTTCTACAGAGATTTTAATTTCATTAACTGTGTTCTTCATTGCTAGTAATTCTGACTGGTTTTTCTTTATTATTTCTAGTTCCCTATTTATGTCGTATATTGCCTTCTTTATTTCATTAAATTGGTGTCCTGCATCTTCTTTGATTCCTTTGATTTCCTCTTTAAGTTCCTCTTTGATTCCTTTGATTTGTTCTCTGACTTCTTTGAACATATTTACAATCATTCTTTTGAAATCTTTCTCAGGCATTTCCTCTAACTCTTTCTCACTGGAGGACATTTCTGATGTATTAATACTTTTAGGTGAATTTATATCATCTTGCTTTTTAGTGTTTCTTGTGTTATAATGTATATATTTTTGCATCTTGGATTAAGTTAATGCTTGGATTTTGTAGCTTAGCTGTATCAATTGATTTGATGTTACATATTTTCAGGGTAGGAGCTTAAGGTGTTAGGTGTGGCTCTTAAGACTCTCGGAGTATCTACAAAGGTGCTCCTAGGGGTTGAGTTTCCCTGCTATGGGAGTATTCAAGTAGGCTGAGTGGAATAAAATACAGGTAGATTCTAAAAGTTAACTAAACTAACTGTACCCATTCAATCAAAAACAGCCCCAAGTATGTATGCCAGAGTAGTTATTACAACAACCAGATCCTCTATCAATATAGAGGTTAAGATTTCTGGTCTGTTGAGGGATCCAAGTCAGCTTGTGACCAAGTGAGACCCTTCCCTGGTGCAATCCCAGTTACTTTGGATGATTTTGGTCTCAGTCAAGTCGCTGCCTGGGTCGTCGGGCTGCTGTTCCGATTTCTCGAGCTAGTCACTGGCTTTTCCTGTGGGGCAAACCGAGCCTGGCAAGTGTGGTCCTGCAGATCAGCACCCCTGCTGCTGGAACTGCTGCTGCTAAAGCTGCCTCTGCTGGGTCTGTCAGCAGCTGAAGCTGCTGCTGCTGGGCCCACCGCTGCTGCTGCCTCTGCTGCTGCTGCTGTAGCTGCCACTTCTGGAGCCACTGCTGCTGCTGAAGCTGCTGCTGCTGGGTCCACTGCCGCTGCTGCCACTGAAACTGCTGCTGCTGAGTCTGCGGCTGCTGCCACTACTGGGTCTGCTGCTGCTGGGTCTGCCGATGCTGCTGATACTGGATCTGCAGCTGCTGGGACTGCTGTTACCAGTGCCGGAGCCGTTGTTGTTGCTGCTGCACTCTGCTCCTGCTTGGGTCCCACGGTCGGCCCAAGTTGGTGTGGCTGGGTCCCTGGATGCTGCTCTGTTCACTGAAGCTGGGCTCAGGTGGTGGGGGAGGGGAGGGAGCCACAGCTGCTCTGGTTCTCTTGCTGTTCCACATGTTCTTCTACCTCGTGGTCTGCTCCTCCATTGCTCACTGCCTCTCTCCCTTCACGTTTCCTGAATTGCGGAGAGTGCCAGTGTGAGTGGAAAATGCCGGCACCTGGCTTTTCCTGCAACTGGAGCTGAGTCTGGAGGCTTTCTGGTGCACCGTTGCTGTGGTTGGTGGAGCTGCTGGGGCCACTTTTGCCAGCCTGTGTGGGCTCTGGATGCTCTGGATCTCCTCTACTTCTCCGCTGCTGTTTCAATTTCCTATACACCTCACTTTTTAGTAAAAGTGTGTATTTTGCTGAGGTTTTTTTGGGTCTTTTTTCCCCCAGGCTGCTTTGGTATGGTACCTATGCCACCATCTTAACCAGAAGTCCCCCATACATAATTCTTTAATTAAAATATTTTATTTATTTGATTTACAGAGAGGGAGAGAGAGAAAGAAATAGATTTAGAGGGCCACAAGCCACTGCAAACAAGCTCCAGACACATGTGCCACTCTGTGCATCTGGCTTATGTGGCTACTGGGGAATTGAACTTGGGTCCTTAGGCTTTGCAGGCAAGAACCAAGCCATCTCTCAGCCCCAGGGTTATGTATACTGAAGATAGGTCTTCCCACCTCAAAGACCCTCATCTATTTAATCCCTAACAGGTGACTTTAGGTCTTGTCAAGTTGACAATCAATATAAACCAACACTTCCATGCATTTTTTGCTTTCTGTGGTTTTCATCTTGCAGTGTGCTTATCAGAATAGATCCACACTGTAAGTCAAGGAGCATATGCTACCTTGGGGATGGTGGTGGGGGGAAGAAAGCCACCATGCTTCTGCTACCTAAGGACAGTCTAGAGAACCTGCACCCAGGAAATGGGTGTGTGCTTATTGTTCAGCTGGCAGCACAAGGGGTCCCTAGGAGCTGTCAATGAATACAGAATGGTAAACCTCCCCAGACATGCTCACTCATGTATGCCTTCCTCCCAGGTACTCAGGTGGCTCATTGTATTTGGCTCCTGTGGAGGTGTACCAATCAGTTTCTTCATGGTGCTGAGGCAGGGAGAGTACATGAGGATCTCAACTTACAATAATTTTAGGGATGCTGAGATGGCTCAGCAGTTAAGACATCTGCATGCAAAGCTAAACAGCTGAGGTTCAAATCTCTAGTACCCACTCAAAGTCAGATGCACACTGGTGTGTGTGTCTATAGTTTGTTTGCTGTGGTTGTAGGCCCTGGCATGCCCATTCTCTCTCACTCTCATATTGCAAATAAATAAATAAAAATATTAAAAATAATAATAACAATTTAAATGTAAAGAAATAGCAAATAGATCTGGAGAGATGCATCAGTAGATAAAGTGCTCACCAGGCAAAAATAAGTACTTGAGTTCAGGTTGTCAGAACCCACATAAGGCTAGATGCTATAATCTAAGCATTTTTAATCCCAGTCAGCATCATCCCCAGGAAGCACATGGGCCAGATAGCCTGGTAAACAACTGCAAACAGAAGCCCTGCATTGAGGTGACAGTGAGGACTGAAATCCAAGGTTGTCCTCTGACCTCCACAGACACTGTGACACATGTGAACCTGAATTTACACACACACACATACACAAGTAGGCAATGTTTTGATCAGAGTAGCATTTTTTTTTTCTTTTGTTTTTTGAGCTAGTGTCTCTACACCAGACTGACCTGGAACTCACTATGTAGTCTCAGGCTGGCCTTGATTACACAGTGAGCCTCCTACCTCTGATATGCAAGTTCTGGGATTAAAGGTATGTGCCCCCATGCCCAGCTGCACTAACATATTTAAAATCTGTCTTATTATTGGGTTTCCATGTGGGCAGTATTGTGACCTCAGATTTGGTTACCTTTCCTGGTATCTTTGGTAGGGGAGAGCAGAGGAAATACCAATGTCTTCAAACATTTTATTTAATATTATGAATTGTGACATCTATTATTATTATTATTATTATTATTATTATTATTTGTTTGTTTGTTTTCTGGCAGTGCTAGGGGTTGCAGCAAGAGTTTTGTGCTGACATCCACCCTGATAGCCTGTTACTAGCGATGATCAGTAAAATACATTTTGAGGGCTAGAGATTCATCCCAGTGTTAAAGTGCCTGCCTTGCATATGCAAGACCTTTGGTATGATCACTAGCATACACACACACACACATACACACACACACACACACACACACACACACAGAGGATATGATATAATTAGGGTTGGAGAGATGGTTTAGCAGTTAATACCCAGGCTTGATTCTCCAGTAAGCACATAAGCCAGATGCACAAGGTGGTGCATGTGTCTAGAGTTTGTTTGCAATGACTGGAGGCCCTGACATTCCCATTCTCTCTCTCTCTCTCTCCCTCTCCTCATCTCTCATAAGTAAAAATATATATATATATATATATATATATATATATATATATATATGTATGTATATATGTGGTGTATGTATATATATATACATATATACTTATATGCAATTATATTTTATATTATATAGTATAGTACCTTATTATATATAATAATATCTAATATAAATTACTCTATATGTATAAATAGTAATATCCTATATATACATTACTATTACTATATGTAGCAATCTCCATGTTAGTATGTAAGCAGATACAGTGTCCTAAAACAGCACTTATGGAAGGAAGATAATCACATCAGGTGCAGGCTTAAACCTAACCATGCTTTCCACTCCCCGCTCCACTATCTTCCTAGGACTCTCCAAGACTGAAGATGACTGTGGTAATCAGAAAAGGGGGGCTTGAGGTCTGACCTGTCCATCGTGGTGATAGTCACCTTTTCATTGTTATAGGGGACAGGGACTTACCTCCTTTCTTCCTTCAATCATTCTGTCCGTCCTTCCTTCTTTCCTCCCTCCCTCCCTCTTTTCCTTCCTTTCTTCCTCAAAACACCAAAACAAAAAAAAATTTGAAGAATCCAAGCCAAATAAATTCCCAAATCAACCTAAAATACCAAGGCTAATATTACTAAGACTTTTCCCTCTTGCTTTGTGTGTGTGTGTATGTGTGTATGATGCATGCATGTGTGTATAGGCAGGCAGGCATGTGCATGTGCACATGGAGGTCACAGGACAAGGTGAAAGTGCTGATCCTCTCTTTCCATATGTGTTTGACACAAGGGCTCTCCTGCTTGCTGCCTCCAACCTCATACTAGCTGGACCATGTGATTTAGTTGTCTCCTGAGTCTGCCTGCTATTGCCTAAGTGCAATGAGATCACAGGAACACCTGCCACTTTGCACCTTTCCTTATGTGGGTGCTGGGGTCTCACACTGGTCAGCAAACTTATGGAGTCGACTCCCTGGTTACTTCCTTCTTGCTTCTTTCATCTTCCTCCACCAACTTAAATTTAGCATAAGGAGGAAGAATACTGGGGGCTGGAGAATAGTTCAGAAATCAAGGCACTTGCCTGAAAAAGTGTAAGGACCTAGATTCCATTCCCCAGGACCCATGTAGCCAAATGTACAAGTTGGCACATGCATCTGTAGTTTGTTTGCAGTTGCTACAGGTCCTGGTGTTATTCTCTCTCTCTCTCTCTCAAATAAATAATGCATTTAAAAAAAAAATGAGACCAACACTAAAAAGGAAACAGAAAACAAATCTGGGAAGGAATTCCCCAGGTCTTTTTTTAAATCTATCCTACTCCACAATCTTGCTTTTAATAACCAAAGAGAGCCCAAAGACAGAAAAGTGGTTGAGATATGAGCACTGGGAGGTTTTGATCACTGTAGTAAATATCTGAAATAACCTTTCATTTTATTTACTTATTTTTTAAGAGAGAGAAAGAGAGAGATTTATAGAGAGAATGGGTGTACTAGGGCCTCTAGCCACTGCAAACGACCTAGAGATGCATGTACCACCTTGTGCATCACCTTGTGCATCTGGCTTATGTGGGTCCTGGGGAATCAAACCTGGGTCCTTTGGCTTTGCAGGCAAGTGCCTTAACCACTAGCTATCTCTCCAGCCTTTTGAGGTAACTTTTCAACCTCTCAAGAGAAAGGTAACTTTTCAACCTCTCAAGAGAAAGGGTAATTTTGGCAAAGATCTGACAATTTCAATCCATAATCAATTGTCCTTGTTGATGTGGACTTGTGTCACCACAGACACTATGTCAGGCACGTGCAGAGGAGCAATACTGCTCACCTCAAGCCCTGGAGTAAAAGAGAGGAAGAGGTCTGGACAGATGAATTAGTGGTTAAGGTGCTTGCCTGCAAAGCCTAAGGACCCAGGTTCAATTTCCCAGTACCCATGTAAGCCAGATGCACAAGGTGGTACTTGTGTCTGGAGTTTGATTGCAGTGCCTGGAGGCCCTGGTGCACCCATTCTCTCTCTAATAAATAAAAGTAATATATTCTTAAAATAAAGTTCTAAAATTCAGCTTAAAGAAGGGTTGATTTCCGTTTACGGTTCTAGGTTATAGTCGTCATGGCAGGGAAGGAATGGTGGCAGGAAATTGAGGCATTCAGTGCACAGTGGGGAAGCAGAGAGAGATGAATGCTGGTGTCCAGCCAGCTGTCTCTTTTTTATATAGTCCATAATCCTGGCATATGGAATGGTGCCATCCACAGATAGGGTGGGTTTTCCCACCTCAATTAACTGAAAATAAATTCATCATACATGTAACTCATGTATTATCTGTTCTCCAACATCAATTTTTGTCTATCATTCGTCTTCTTTCCTTTCTTTATTTTTTAATATACATATATATTTTTCAGGGACAGAACTGGCGCTCCAAGTCCCCAGCCACGGCAATTGAACGCCAGACTCTTCTGCCACCTAGTGGTAATGTACGACCTTGCACTTGCCTCATCTTTGTGCTTCTGGTTTACATGGCATCTGGAGAGTCAAACATGCATGGGTCCTTAGGTTTCACAGGTAAGTGCACTAACCACAAAGTCATGTCTTCAGCCTCTTTTTTTTGGAGGTGGAGTTCAAGGTAGGGTCTTGCTCTAGCCCAAACTAACCTGGAATTCACTCTGTAGTCTCAGGCTGGCCTCAAACTCATGGAAATCATCCTATCCTACCTCTGCCTTCTGAGTGCTGAGAATAAAGGCATGTGCCACCACACCCAGCTCTATGTATCTGTCATCCATCTGTGTATCTTCTGTCATCTATTTATCTATATATACAGAACCATCCACTTCTACAACATGGGACTATTCCCCTGCCCTCAATCTTTTGGGTGATGGGGTGGAGATTAAGGTAGGGTCTCACTCTAACCCAGGCTGACCTGGAATTCACTATGTAGTCTCAGGGTGGCCTCAAACTTATGGTGATCTTTCTACATCTGCCTCCCAAGTGCTGGTATTGAAGGTGTGTTCCACCATGCCTGGCTCCTCATTTCTTTTTTCTAATCTTCAAAATCAAATTTCTGAACACAGGGCCATGAAATGCAAAATAAAACAGCTTGTATTCAAGTGGCCAACATTCTGCTGCTTATGAAAACCTGCAACATCCAACTGACTTTTTTTTTAATGTATTACATCAGCAGGTTGAGCTTTCTAATCTAATCAGATGGGTGTTTGGATTTACCAGAAAAGAAACCCTTCTTGAGAAACAAGGGAAGTTGCTAGGTGCCAAATATAACAACCTACTGGTGAAGTAAACAAGGTCATGCTTTGAGACCCTGGTATTTTAAATACAGTGAAATTCATCTCTTGATTTTTTTTTTTCATCTTGGTTTTTGAGGCAGGGTCTTGCTCTACTTAAAGCTGTTCTGGAATTCACTATGTAGTCTCAAAGTGGCCTTGAACTCACAGAGATCCTCCTATTTCTGCCTCCCAAGTGCTGGGATTAAAGGCATGTGCCACCACATCCGGCTATCTCTTGTTATTTTTAAATGTTTTTATTTTACTTATTTGAGAGAGAGAAAGAGAGGTAGGAGAGAGTGAATGGATTTTCCAGGGAGAAAGAATGGGCATGCCAGGGCCTCCAGCTGCTTCAAACAAACTCCAGAGGCATGTGCCACCTTGTGTTTATGACATCCTAAGGAACCAAATTTGGGACCTTTGGCCTTGCAGGCAAGCACCTTAAGCACTATGCAATCTCTAACCTTCATATCTTGTTTTGAAATTATTTGGCTAAGAGATATACGCTTCCCTAAAATGACATAAACTCCTAGTTGCAAACTCCTCATCCTGTGTATGGTACTTGTATAATTAGTGTGATTGGTTTTTATTGTGTTGAAATAAAATCTAAAACTTTCTATAAGATAGACATTTTCCTTAAGTAAGGGAAAAACTTTAATTTTTTTTTTCAAGGTAGTGTGTAAGTCTAGCCCCAGGCTGATCTGGAATTCACTATGAAGTCTCAGGCTGGCTTTGAACTCATAGTGATTCTCCTACTTCTGCCTCCCGAGTTCTGGGATTACAGTCATGAGCCACCACACTTGGCTTCAAGAATCCTTCTATCTCAGCCTCCTGTGTGCTGGGACTAAAGGTCTGTACCAACCCCAGCTCACTGTTTTTAATATATATTTTTATTTTATTTATTTGAGAGAGGGAGAGAGAGCAACAGAGAGAAAGATATAGATAAATGTAGAGAGTGTATCTGTACACCAAGGCTGCAAATAAATTCCAGATACATGGGCCACCTTTGTTTGATTTCTGAGGTCCAGCTGGAATTCACTATGTAGTCTAAGGCTGTCCTCAAACTCATAGTGATCCTCCTACCTCTGCCAGAATTAAAGGTGTGTGCCACCACACCTGGAAGAATGATAAGGAGAATGAATGGGCACACTAGGTCCTCTAGCCACTGCAAACAAACTCCAGATGCAGGTGTCCACTTGTGCATCTTGCTTAAGTGGGTACTGGGGAATCAAACTGGGTATTTACATTTAAGATGCAAGCAAGCATCTTAAGTGCAGATCTGTCTCTTCAGCCCCTTCCTTGAGCTTTTGATTTGACCACTGGCTAATCATTTCCAAGTGGGCACTGTGACACAGTTTTTGAGATAATCTACACCTCAGCTTGCTCCTTGGACCACCACAAAGGACCACACACAGACCTGGCAGTCACTTAAGGGACACATTTATTTCTTAGAGTCCTGGAGGCTGAAATCCACCACCAGTGTGTCCTAATTTCTACTCATAAGGAGCATTTTGAAGTATGTGATAGGATCATGAACTCACCCTGATAAATGTAAACTGCAGACAATAGAAATGATCATAATTCTTCATTTCCCAGCCTTATGTGATCTATAAACAAATCAAAGATGGTAAGAGATACAAATGTTTTTTAACTTTTTTTTTTTTTTTTTGATTTTTCGAGGTAGGGTCTCACTGTAGTCCAGGCTGACCTGGAATTCACTAAGGAGTTTCAGGGTGGCCTCGAACTCATGGCAATCCTCCTACCTCTGCCTCCCGAGTGCTGGGATTAAAGGCGTGTGCCACCACGCCCAGCTTTGTTTTTTAACTTTTATTTATTTATTTGATAGAAAGAAGAAGTGGGGAGTGAACACACCAGGGCCTCCAGTGACTGCAAATGAACTTCAGACACATGTGCCACCTTGTGCATCTGGTTTAGAATTTAAATGCTGTCCAGGCAAGTATGAGGACCTGAGTTTGAATTGCAGGCACTTACATAAAAAACTGTGTGATGGCAAACATCAGAATCCCAGAACTGGGGAGGTGGAGACAGAGGTATCCCTGGGCTAGCTGGTCAGCTAGTCTAGCTGAATCAGTGAGTTCCAGACTCTGTGATAGACCTTGTCTCAAAGAATAAAGTGGAGAGTGATTGAAGACAACACCTGTGCGGTGGTTTGAATAGACTAGATGGCCCCCAATATATTCAGTTGTTTATTTGTTTGTAGTTTGCATTCTGCAGCCACCTGGATGGAGGCAATGTCACTGTGTGGATCTTTAAGTGTGGTGGTGGGTTTCAGATTTCAATCTAAAGATATGCAAAGTGTGCCTAGCTGGAGTTCCTAAAGTGTACTGTGGCTTTTGACCTTGAGGCTTGTACTTCTCTCTTCTCTCTCTCTGCTTGGTCCTGTGAAGGCAGGCCAGCTTCTTCTGCCCTTTATGGAACGTCCCCTGGATCTGTAGGCTTCAATAAATATCCCTAAATCCATATCTGTGCCTGGTCTGGAAGTTCATTTCAGCGAACCGGAAGCTGTCTGCTACAACCTGACTTTGACATCTGGCTGCCACATTTACCTGTACACAGCACCCTAAAACACACATTTGTGTGCCCACATGCATATGAATGCATACACATGCCAAAAATAACAACAAAAAGCTGTTAAGGTGCTTACCTGTAAAGTCTAAGGACCTAGGTTCAATTCCCCAGTATCCATATAAAGTCAGATGCACTGAATGTATCTGGAGTTCATTTGCAGTGACTGGAAGCCCTGGAATACCCATTCTCTCTGTCTCACTCACTCTATCTGCCCTTCTCTCTCTAATAAATAATTTGGTGCACATGAATCTGGAGTTCATTTGCAGTGACTGGAGGCCCTGGTGGACCCATTCTCTCTCTCTCTCTCTCTCTCTCTCTCTCTCTCTCTCTCTCTCTCTCTGTGTCTATCTGCCTCTCTCTCTGTCTCTCAAAAAAAAAAAGTGTCACTATAGATCTGCAGACTGTGGTGGTGCACACCTTTAACCCTAGCACTTGGGAGGCAAAGGTAGGAGGATCTCTGTGAGTTCAAGTCTAGCCTAAGATTACACAGTGCATTCCAGGTCAGCTTGGCCTACAATAAGACCCTACTTCAAAACAACAACAAAAAGAATGTCACCATAAGCTGAAGGAAAAGTTTATTTGTAGTGTTCAGAGCTCCATTGTGTGCATTCATCTCCTCCACCCGCCAATAAAAGAAGGGTAGCATTAGAGAAAAACCTGGGACAGATGCTCTTCTCAACCCTTCCTATGACCCCATCCTACAGTTTCCTTCTCTCCTCTCATTTCCCCCTGTCTTCCCAGCCTCCTGTCACACTCATCCACTCAGAGCCACTTCCTCCCCTACAGGCCCCTTAAGCTACCTTTCCTGAACCCCAAGTTGATTTCCTCTTATGAGCCATTCTCAGCTTCAACTGAGAAGGAAGCAATCTCAATGAATAGGAAAGGGAGGCACATGATGGTGGGGGATTTGCATGTCTAAAAGGGAATTAATAAACACAGGCTGACAATGTTGCTATGGAAATGTACTCAGGGTCTCCTCTTCCTCCCTTGAGCTCTGTTCAAAGGAGAAAGGGAGGTTTTTTTGTTTGTTTGTTTTGCATTAGTATTCGGGATGGATGGAAATTAAAGAAAGCTATTCTAGAAGGTAGAACTTTTTTTCCCCCTCCACATTTAAATTATATCCACTCAGGAGTCTCTCAGCCTTCCCTTCCATAGCCCTTAAGGATCCTTTCTTGAAAAAGAAATTCAAGTGCTGTTTCTGATGGGTCCTTGACAGAATAGTTAAAGCAACTTTACAAGGCCCTTTTCTTAAAAACAAAACAAATATATAAATGTGTCTGGAGTTCATTTGCACAGGCTGAAAGCCCTGGCATACCCAATCCCTCTCCCCCTCTCAAGGAAATAAATAATTTTTTTTTAAAAAAAAACTTATTTAACTATCCCTTTTGAGAGAGAAAGAGAGGAGGGAGGGGAGTCAGGTAGAGAATGGGCATGCCAGGATCTCTAGCTACTGCAAACAAATTCCAGATGCATGTGTGCATGTGCCCCCTTATGCATCTGGTTTAGTGGGTACTGGGGAATTGAACCTAGGTCCTAAGGCTTTGCAGGCAAATGCCTTAACCACTAGGCCATCTCTTCTGTCTTACAAGGACTTATTCTAACTAGAGTTTCAAACCTTCTCCTGCTCTATTTGATTTGTTCACCTATTTTCAAGTTATTTTGACTTAGCCAGGATGTGGTTTGCACATACCTGTAATCCCAGACTTTAGGAGACGGAGGCAGAAGGATTGTGAGCTGCAAGTCAGTCTGGGATATATAGTGAGACCAGACCTATTAAAAAAAAAAAGTCTGGAGAGATGGCTCAATGGTTAAGATGCTTGCCTGCAAAGCCTAATGACAGGGTTTGGTTTCCCAGTTCCCATGTAAAGCCAGATGCACAAAGTGGGGGATGAATCTAGAATTGCAGCAGCTGGAGGCTTTGATGTGCCCATTCTCATTCTCTCTCTCTCTCTCTCGGAAATAAATAAATTAATTACAAAGCAAACAATAAGGCTGGAGAGAAAACTCAGCAGTTATGGCACTTGTCTGCAAAGCCTAAGGACCCACGTTCGCTTCTCCAGGTCCCACATAAGCCAGATGCATAAGGTGGTGCAAACGTGTGGAATTCAATTGCAGTCGGTCGCTGGAGGGCCTGGCATGTTCATTCCCTCATCATACCAGTAGGCCAGGCTACAGAGCCCCCCGCCCCCCATCACCACACACACACTGTCGCAGGTATCAAGAGATAATGGGGCAAAGTGCTGACATGCTATGACCAAGGTGCCAGGCAGCCTCACAGCAGCTGTGGAGCAGGCGGCCAGGTAACCCTGCAGGTGGTTTTGCAGAGGGGGAAACTGAGGCACGGGTGGGTTAGAAAGGAAAGAGGGAGAGGGGAGAAAGGGGGAAAGGTAAGCGTCCAGGTTATTCTGCAGAAGGGGAAACTGAGGCACGCGTGGGTTGGGAGGAATGGGTGTGTGGGAGATGGGGGGTTAGGTGAACCTGCAGGTTGTTATTCAGACAGGGAAACTGAGGCACATGTGCAATAGCAGTGGAGGTGCAGAAGGAGGTAGGTAACCCTGCAAATTGTTTTGCAGACGGGGAAACTGGGGCACGGGTGGGTGGGGAGGGGGAAGAAGGGGCGCGGCCGGGGCTGGGGTGGTCAGTGCCCATGGGCCGAGTGGCCCCAAAGGGACTGCGAGCCCAGGTGCCCGGGTCCCACCGGAAGCGGGCGCGCAGGGGCCGCGGCTGCCGTGCGCACCGGCCAGTCAGCATGGACGCGGGAGCGCAGGCGCCGGTCGCCGCCGCCCGGTTTCTGGGCCGGGGGTCTTCGCTGACAGACCCCTCCCCCCGACAGCCTTCTCCGGAAAGCTGCTCACCCAGAAGTACTCCGTCCACGTTGGAGACGAGGTGGGTGATGGGCTGAGGACAGGGCGCTGGCGCTGGAGCGTCCACAGCGAGGAAGGGGCGGGTGGCCACGGGGAAGAGCGGGGCGCGCCGCCCTGCTCACCCGAGCCGCCCTGCGCACGCGCCGCGCCTTCCACTCCCCGGCAGCGGCGAGCGCCACGAAGCAGCTGTTGCTTTCCTTGTATGTCCCTCACTCACCGCGTTTCTTATTTTTTTCCACCCATAGAAACAAGCTGGTCTGCTTAGCCAGGGTCTTTCTGTGTTCGAACGTGTATTCTGGGGAACAGATGCAGGCTTTGAATTGGGAAAGGGAAGGCGCTTGCCTGCCTAGCTTAAGGACCTGGGTTTGATTCCCCAAGACCCACGTGAAGTCAGATGCACCTGATGGCGTGCGTGTCTACCCGGCAGGCCCATTCTTTTCTCTTTTCTCTTTTCTCTTTTCTCTTTTCTCTTTTCTTTTCTTTTCTTTTCTTTTCTTTTCTTTTCTTTTCTTTTCTTTTCTTTTCTTTTCTTTTCTCTTCTCTTCTCTTCTCTTCTCTTTTCCCTTCCCTTCCCTTCCCTTCCCTTCTCCTTCCCCTTCCCCTTCCCCTTCCCCTTCCCCTTCCCTTTCCCTTTCCCTTCTCTTTCCCTCTTCTCTTCTCTCTCTGCCTCTTTCGTTCTCAAATTAAATCAATAATTTTTTTTAAAAGAAGCGAGGGACTGATAAGTTGGAACTGCATGGAGACGTGGAGATACTCAGACTGACATCATTGGGTTGTAGGAGGTGGGTCAGGAGGTTCCTTGGTGGCTTCTTCCAAACTATAAGTTCCAGTCTCAGGGCCCTGCATTGCTTTCCTTTTTAAAGTTTGATTCCGATCCACCCCCCCCCCTTCGTTCCTGCAGTCCTAGACCAGAGCGCACTGAGCAGAGCAGAGCTGCACCTGCTCCCAGAGCATTCCTGGCAGTGTGCATTGACCAGACTCAAGCTCTAGCAGCATTCTGATAGGAAAGCTATGCAGCGAGGATGCTTAAATAATAGTAGTGAAAAGAAATGCCCTGCTATTTCTGCTTCCTAGTCCATATTGTAGGAATGCGACCTTAGAAGGTGTCCCATCTCTTACCCACACCCATCGTCAGAAATAACCTTTTTGTTCCCATTTCTGCTTGCATTCCATATACACGTGGAAAGATGAGAATGGCACCTACCACAAAATGGAAATTCCTGACTTTTTAAGACACGAAGGTGTATTTGTGGTTAAAGGACATCCATCCTCTATGATAAGTGATAAATTTCTAGGCCAGTTTCCTCGGGTGTAGTTTGAGTTCCCAAGGAAACTGGGCAGGTGAAGACTTGGTAACTAAAGCTTAGTATATGTTCAATTACAAACATTTTAGAGTCATTACTGTAAGATTTTTGCCATTGTGCACTGCAATCGTGATTCTTCTTGGAGGGTGCTAGGTCTCAGAGAAAACAGTCCACAAGAAAACTATTTATTTCCAAGGAGAGAAATAGAGAATGAATGGGCAGACCAGGGTCTCTAGCCACTGCAAAGGAACTCTAGATACAGGCATCACTTTCTGCATCTGGCTTTACGTGGGTACTGGGGAACTGAACCTGGGTCATTAGGTTTTGCAGGTCTTAACTGTTAAGTCATCTCTCCAGCCCCTTAGGAGAAGGTTATAAGGACGTTGTGAACCACAGCCAGATATGTACAAATATGGCATTACCTTGCCCGAAAAGAAATGAATCACAGTTGTGATGCCAGGTTATGTTGATGACTGCAAGATATTTCTTCCCAAAGACTGTCAAATAAAGGAATGTAGGCTGGGCATTGTGTAGCATGCCTTTAATCCTAATACTCAGGAGGCAGAGGTAGGAGGATCGCTGTGAGTTTGAGGCCAGCCTGAGACTACATAGTGAATTCCAGGTCAGCTGGAAGGTCCTACCTGGAAAAAAAAAAAAAATTAAAAGGGAACATTTTTTCCAGGTCTCACCCCTTGACTTCTATGTGGCTACCTTTTCCTTGTATTTTGTAATTTTACATTCCTTCCATGTTCAGAGTTCCTCCCTTTGTAACCACATCAATTATATTGGATTAAAATATATACAAATCATCACATTTCAATGTGATCAACTATATAGATTCACCATTTCCACATATGCTCACAGACTGAAGTACTGGGGAGTAAAGGCTCCAAAATAACTGTATCACATTTTTGGAAGGATACAGTTTGTCCCATAGTATGTTCATTTCAGAAACATTGAATATACTTCTTAGCTGGAGGTTTTGGATTTCTCATTATGGATTTCTTTCCTTTCTTGGGAAACATGGATACTCAGAGGGGAGATTTATTTTTCATATAAGAGCACCAGTTTCTTGCTTCTTTATTAGAAAGGTTTTTGTTGTTGTTTTGTGGTAGGGTCTTTCTTTAGCTCAGGCTGGCCTGGAATTCACTATGTAGTGTCAGGCTGGTCTTGAATCACAGTCATCCTCCTACCTCTGCAGCCCTATATCTTTTTTTTTTAATTTTTATTAGCATTTTCCATGATTATAAAAAAAATCCCATGTTAATTCCCTCCCCCCACACTTACTCCTTTGAAATTCCATTCTCCATCATATTACCTCCCCATCACAATCATTGTACTTACATATATACAATATCAACCTATTAAGTACCCTCCTCCCTTCAGCCCTATATCTTTAATTAAAACATTTTATTTGTTTGTTTGAGAGAGAGAGAGGGAGAGAGAGTGAGGAAGAGGAAGATTGAGAGGGAAAGAATGTGTTCACCAGGGCCACCAGCCACTGCAAACAAACTCCAGACACGTGCCACTCTGTGCATCTTGCTTATGTGGCTACTGGGGAATTGTACTTGGGTCCTTAGGCTTTGCAGACAAGAACCTAGCCATCTCTCAGACCCTGGGTATGTACACTGAAGATGGGTCTGCCCACCTCAATGAACCACATCTATTTAATCCCTAACAGGTGACTCTAGGTTTTGTCAAGTTGACAATCAATATAAACCAACACTTCAGTGCATTTTTGCTTTCTATGGTTTTCAGCTTGCAGTGTACTTATCAGAATCAGCCTCACTGTAAGTCAAAGAGCATATGCTACCTTGGGGGTGGGGTCAGAAAGCCACCATGCTTCTGCTACCTAAGGATAGTCTAGAGGACCTGCATCCAGGAAGTGGGTGTGTGCTTATTGCTCAGCAGTCAGCACAAGGGGTCCTGAGAATAGCAGCCACAGCCCCAGGAGCTGTCCATGAATACAGAATGCCAGGCTTCCCCAGAGGTGCTCACTCATTTATGCCTTCCACACAGGTCCCCAGGTGGCTCGCTGAATTTATCTCCTGTGGAGGTATACCAACCAGCTTCTTCGTGGTGCTGGGGGTGGGGTGGTATATGAGGATCTCAGCTTATATTAATTTTAGGGCTGGTGAAATGGTTCAGCGGTTACACTTGCCTGCAAAGCCAAAGAGCCGGGGTTCAAATCTCTAGTACCCACTCAAAGCCAGATGCACACTGGTGTGCATGTCTATAGTTTGTTTGCAGGCTGGAGGCACTGGCATGTCCATTCTCTCTCTCTCTCTCTCTCTCTCGCTCGCTCGCTCGCTCGCTCTCTGTCATTGCAAATAAATAAAAATATTAAAAAAATAACAATTTCAATTAAGAAATAGCAAATACACCTGGAGAGATGCATAAGTAGATAAAGTGCTCACGAGACACAAATGAATACTTGAATTTAGGTTGTCAGAACCCACATAAGGCTAGATGCTATAATGTAAGCATTTGTAATCCCAGCCAGCATTGTCCCCAGGAAGCATATGGGCCAGATAGCCTGGTAAACAACTGCAAACAGAAACCCTGCATTGAGCTTATGGTGAGGACTGAAATCCAAGGTTGTCCTCTGACCTCCACAGACACTGTGACACATGTGAATCTGAATTTACACACACACACACAATAGTAGACAATGTTTTGATTGGAGTAGCATTTTTGTTTTGTTTTGTTTTGGTTTTTGAGGTAGTGTCTCTCTCTACACAACACTGACCTGGAATTCACTATGTAGTCTCAGGCTGGCCTTCAATACACAGAGAGCCTCCTACCACTGATACTCAAGTTCTGGGATTAAAGGTGTGTGCCATGATGCCCAGCTGCATTAGCATATTTAAAATCTGTTTTATTATTGGGTTTCCATGGTGGGCAGTATTGTGACTTCAGATCTGGTTATCTTTCCTGGTATCTTTGGTAGGGGAGAGCGGAGGAAATACCAATGTCTTCAAACATTTTATTTGATTTTATGAATTGTGATATCTTGTTGTTATTATTATTATTATTTGTTTGTTTGTTTTCTTGCAGTGCTAGGGGTTGCAGCCAGAGTCTTGTGCTGATATCCATCCTGATAGCCTCAGTAAAACACATTTTGAGGGCTAGAGATTCAGCCCAGTGGTAAAGTGCCTGCCTTGCAGATGCAAGGCCTTTGGTATGATCCCCAGTATACACACACACACACAGCATATGATATAATTAGGCCTGGAGAAAAGGCTTAGCAGTTAAAACCCAGGCTGGGTTCCCCAGTACCCACATAAGTCCGATGCACAAGGTGGTGCATGTGTCTAGAGTTTGTTTACAGTAGATGGATGCCCTGACATACCCATTCTCTCTCTCTCCCTCTTCTCATCTCTCATAAGTAAAAATATATACTTGCAATTATATTTTATATTATACATTATGGTACCTTATTATATATAATAATGTCTAATATAAGTTTCTCTATATATATAAATAGTAATATCCTATATAAACATTATTATATATAGCAATCTCCATGTTAGTATGTAAGCAGATACACAGTGTCCTGAACAACACTTATAGAAGGAAGATAATCACATCAGGTGTATGCTTAAACCTAACCATGCTTTCCACTCCCCCCTCCACTATCTTCCTAGGACTCTCCAAGAATGAAGATGACTGTGGGAATCTGAAAAAGGGGTGGTGATAGTCACCTTTGCATTGTTGTAGGGGACAGGGACTTCCCTCCTTCCTTCCTCCCTCCCTCCCTCCCTCCCTCCCTCCCTCCCTCCCTCCCTCCCTCCCTTCCTTCCTTCCTTCTTCTAGCCCTTCCCCCTCCCTTCCTCCCTTTCTCCCTTTCTTTCTCCTTCCTTCCCTTCCTCCCTCCCTCCCTTTCTTCCTTGCTTCTTTCCTTCCTTCCTTTTTTCCTGAAAAAACTAAAACAAAAAACAATATAAAGAATTCAAGCCAAATCAAATTCCCAAATCAACCCAAAATACCTAGGCTGATATCTCTAAGACTTTTCACCCTTGCTTCTTAAAAAATTTATGTATGTGTGTATGATGTATGCATGTGTGTATAGGCAGGCAGGCAGGAATGTGAATGTGCATGTGGAGGGTAGAGGACCAGCTGAAGGTGCTCCTCCTGACTCTGCCTCCTATTTCCCTAAGTGCAGTGAGAGCACAGGAGCACCTGCAACCTGCACCTTTCCTTATGTGGGTGCTGGGGACACACACTGGCCAGCAAACTTATGGAATCATCTCCCTGGTTCCTTCCTTGCTTCTTTCATCTTCCTCCTCCAACTTATATGCAGCACAAGGAGAAAAAATATCTGGGGGCTGGAGAATACTTTATTTTTTTTTTATTTTATTTTATTTTTTTTAAGAGTAACAGACACAGAGAGAAAGACAGATAGAGGGAGAGAGAGAGGGAATGGGCACACCAGGGCTTCCAGCCTCTGCAAACGAACTCCAGACGCGTGCGCCCCCTTGTGCATCTGGCTAACGTGGGACCTGGGGAACCGAGCTTTGAACCGGGGTCCTTAGGCTTCACAGGCAAGCGCTTAACCGCTAAGCCATCTCTCCAGCCCAAGGCTGGAGAATACTTTAGCAATCAAGGCACTTGCCTGACAAAGCCTAAGGACCCAGGTTCCATTCCCCAGGACCCATGTAAACCAGATGCACAAGTTGGCACATGCATCTGTAGTTTGTTTGCAGTTGCTAGAGATCCTGGTGTACCCATTCTCTCTCTTTCTCTTTCTCTTTCTCTTTCTCTTTCTCTTTCTCTTTCTCTTTCTCTTTCTCTTTCTCTCTCTCTCTACCTCTCTCATTCTCTCAAATAAATAAAAAATAATTTTAAAAAATTGAGACACAACTCAAAAAAGAAAACAGAAAAAAAAATATGGGAAGGAATTCTCCACGACTTTTCTCATCTGTCCTACTCCACAATCTTGCTTTTAATAGCCAAAGAGAGCCCAAAGACAGAAAAGTCGTTGAGATATGAGCACTGGGAGGTTTTGATCACAGTAGTAAATACCTGAGATAACCTTTCATTTTATTTATTTATTTTTTAAGAGAGATAAAGAGACAGAGAGGAAGATGTAGATATTTATATAGAGAGAGAATGGGCCTCTAGCCACTGCAAACAAACTAGAGATACATGTGACACCTTGTGCATCTAGCTTATGTGGGTCCTGAGGAATCGAACCTGGGTCCTTTGGCTTTGCAGGCAAGAGTCTTAACCACTAGGCTATCTCTACAGTCTTTTGAGGTAACTTTTCAACCTCTTAAGAGAAAAGGTAAGTTTGGCTCAAAGATCTGGCAATTTCAATCTATAATCAATTGTTCTTGTGGGTTTGGACTTGTGTCACCAGAGACACTGTGCCAGGCACATGCAGAAGAGTAATACTGCTCACCTCAAGCCCTGGAGCAAGTGAGGAAGAGGTCTGGAGAGATGACTTAGTGGTTAAGGTGCTTGCCTGCAAAGCCTAAGGACCCAGGTTCAATTCCTCTGTACCCATGTAAGCCAGATGCACAAGATGTTGCATGTGTCTGGAGTTTGGTTGCAGTGGCTGGAGGCCCTGGTGCACCCATTTTCTCTCTCTAACTCTCTCTCTTGAATAAATAAATAAATAAAATATTTTCTTAAAGAGAGAGAGTAATTGACAACATTTCACAGTCATCTCCAAAGACAGACTCTCCAAAACTCACTAAGACCTTCCCTGTTAAACATTTCACCACTGGACCACTGGGAAGCATTACTCTGGGTACAGCCCTTGAAGACATTGGCCTTTGGGGATATTTATGATCTAAACTATAGCAAATGTCTTTATAGTTGAGGATTTTAGGGTATTGTCAAACAGATGGGTTAAAAAAAAAAATGAAACCCATATCAGGTGGGCCAGAGCACCTTACTGTGCATGTGGGCTGTGTGTGTGTGAGAGAGAGAGAGGGAGAGAAAGAGAATGGGTGCATTAGAGCCTGTTGCCACTGCAAATGAACTCCAGATACATGCAACACTTTGTATGATGACTTTACATGAGTACGGGGGAATTGGTCCCAGGCCAGCAGGTCTTACAAGCAAGTGCCAATAACTGCTGAGCCATCTCCACAATCCCCCTTTTTTGTTGTTGTTGTTGTTTTTCTGTTTGTTTTTTTGCTTGCTTTGTTTTCTTGAGGCAGGATGTCAATCTAGTAGGATGACCTGGAATTCACTATGGAATCTCAGTGTGGCCTTGAAATCATGATGACCCTCCAATCTCTGCCTCCTGACTGCTGGAATTAAAGGCTTGCCCCACCATTCCCTGCCAGTTCTTTTTTTTTTTTTTTTTTTTTTTTCCTTAAAAGTGGAAATGGGCATTGGGGCTGGAGAGATGGCTTAACACATAAGGCCCTTCCCTATGGAGCCTTTAATCCCAGCCCTTGGGAAGGTAAATTAAGAGGATCATGGTGAATTGGAGGCCACCCTATGACTCCATAGTGAATTCCAGGTCAACCTGGGCTAGAGAGCAAGAACCTACCCTGAAATACAAAATAAATAAATAAATAAATAAATAAATAAATAAATAAATAAATAAATAAGAAAAGAAAAACAAGCAAACAAAAAAGCAAATGGAAACACCAGAAATAACTTCATTCATAAATGAAAGGGAGGCACTGAGTGTTAATTTTCCACTGGTTTTGATTTTCTTCAAGGTGTGAGGTAGGAAGAGACCTTGCCTAGTTCATGGGTGTTGTAAGTACACCTCCTGGCTTTGTGTGCACAAGCTATAATGGCTGCCTCAGCCCTTGCCTCACCCTGCCTGTTGACAAGAAAATGAATTTCTTCGGGCTGTTTGGACTGTCTGGGATGTGTAACTTGCTTGGAAAACACTGCCAGTGCTTAAGGTACTTGTGGACCAGCCATTCTAAACTTCCTGCTTGCTATTTCTAGTCTAAATGGAATCCTCATTATTTCCTAATAGAGATAGGAAACCACTACCCCTTTTTCACCCCATGTTATAACCCCTTCCTGTACAGGGTAACATGCAAAATGCATTGTGACAAGGAAATGCTGTAAGTGACTGTCTTGTGTGTATGTATCTGTGTGTGTGTGTGTGTTTTGTATGCGTATGTTTTGCTTTCTGGGATACAGAGTCAGTGAGCAAATAGATTGCAGTGACTTATTTAGAGCTGGTACACAAAGCTTCCATGACCCGATGATGTGTTTCTGATAAAGTTGCCTGGCCTGCCAAAAGATTATTCACACACCATGGCTGGCCTGGTATCCAAAGTGATGATGTGACATGGTATTTGAGATTCTGGAAGGAAAGGTGCAATGTGTGTCTCAGCCTCCCAAGGAGCAGCCCTGGTCTGACAGCCACTCAACATTGCTAAGTTGAATGACTATTACTAGTTTCTGTTTGTCTGCCATGAAGATCCCAAGATAGGACACAAAGTACCTTCTGGAGCTACTGACTCTAGCTAATCTTGTTCAAAGGATGCCTTGTGATTTCTGTTTCCTCTTTGAAGAGCAACATTGAGGTAGCTGGTGAGCAAGAATTAATCAAACAGAGGGAATCACTGGGTCTGAGCTGTGGGGAGATAGTTTTCACATCTCCCTCCAAGTGGACAACTAATGGGTGGTTTCTACATTTTTATCAGTAGTCTTATATTAAAAGAAATAGGACCACTTATCCAGCAAGGTAGTCTTTAGGGAAACAAAGCAATCGTCACCTTCTCTTTCAATTGAGATGAAAGTAATTTCTTTCTCTCAGGATTAAAATAGTAGTTTGAAGACCAGCGTGGTGGCACATGCCTTTAATCCCAGTACTAGGGAGGCAGAGGTAGGAGAATTGCTGTGAGTTCAAGGCCACCCTGAGACTACACAGTGAATTCTAGGTCAAAGTGCTATACAGCAAAACCTTACCCTAAAAAAACAAAAAAAAAAATTTAACATGGGCTTGGTTCATAAAAATTATTTTTAAAAGAGAATATTAAGCTGGCTAAAGGAAGGAGATCTCTAAGTAAGTGAACATATACAGTTGGGTTTCTGTGATAACTTATGCAAATAGGAAATGGATTCCTTAACCTTACATATTGAATATTAGAATCACCTCCTCTGAATTGGAAATAATAAGTGAATGTAAATAAGGTGTCCTTGCCATCCACTGTAGCCCATGAAAGACTGGTGTTCTAATTTTCATTGCTTTTCTAAATAAAAATTTTTTTTGAGAAGGAATAAGTACTACTATTTCTTTTTACTTAAAAATTTTTTTGTTTATTTTTATTTATTTACTTGAGAGCGGCAGGCAGAGAGAAAGAGACAGATAGAGAGAGAGAGAGAATGGGCACACCAGGGCCTCCAGCCACTGCAAATGAACTCCAGACATGTGTGCCCCCTTGCGTATCTGGCTAATGTGGGTCCTGGGGAATTGAGCCTTGAACCATGGTCCTTAGGCTTCACAGGCAAGCGCTTAATCACTAAGCCACCTCTCCAGCCCTCTTTTTACTTTTTTATTTAGGAATCTTCAATATATGTACAGTATATACAATATATATACAATATTTATACATATAAATATACAGATTCCAAATCTATTATGAAAACCTGGGGAATTGAACTTGGGTCCTTATGCTGTACAGGCAAATGCCTTAACTGCTAAGGCACCTCTCCAGCCCTCATGTGGTATGTTAAATTCTGTCGAGGGGTGAGTGTGATGTTTGCCTTTCTAATATTCCCAGAGAAAAAGGAGGTTTTGTCTGTCCTTCAGTGACCTCTCACCCTAATGTCTACCAAGGCACCTATTATTACATTCTTTAATTTTTATTTTTTATGTTTTTATTTATTTGCCTGTGAGACAGACAGACTATGTGTGTGTCATGGCCTCTTGGTGCTACAAATGAACTCGAGATGCATGTGCCACTTTGTGCATCTGGTTTAATGTGGGTACCTTGGGATCAAACTTTGGCCATCAGGCTTTGCAAGCAAATGCCTTTAACCACGGAGTTCCCATGCCCTGCTTTTTCATAGGTGCTGGGAATTGAGCTCAGGTCCTCATGCTTATACAGCAAGCACTCTCACCCATGAGCCACCTTGCCAGTCCCTGTGTTCCAATTTTTAAAAGTCCAGATTCCACTAACAACAAAACACACTAAGGCCTTATTTGGTTAAGAATACAAAACTGGGGCTGGGGAGATTGCTTAGTGGTTAGGCACTTGCCTGTGAAGCCTAAGGATCCTGGTTTAAGGCTTGATTCCCCAGGTCCCACATTAGCCAGATGTACAAGGGGGTGCATGCATCTGGAGTTCTTTTGCAGTGGCTGGAGGCCCTGGCATGCCCATTCTCTCCCTCCCTCTCTCTCTCTCTCTCTCTCTCTCTCTATTTGCCTCTTTCTCTCTGTCTGTTGCTCTGAAATAAATAAATAAATAATAAAAGAAAAAAATACAAAACTGTTTTTTTTTTTAATTTTTATTTATTTATTTGAGAGCGACAGACACAGAGAGAAAGACAGATAGAGGGAGAGAGAGAATGGGCGCGCCAGGGCTTCCAGCCACTGCAAAAGAACTCCAGACGCGTGCGCCCCCTTATTCATCTGGCTAACGTGGGACCTGGGGAACCAAGCCTCGAACCGGGGTCCTTAGGCTTCATAGGCAAGCACTTAACCGCTAAGCCATCTCTCCAGCCCCACAAAACTGTTTTTGATGAACATGAGGACTATAGTCATCCCAGCTTAAGCAGGGATATATATTCCAAGGCCCCAAGCAGATATCTGTAACCTATAATATTCTGTTTTCTTTCGATGTACAAAGACATTATTATTATTAATGTTTTTTCATTATTTGAAGTAGAGTCTCACTGTAATCCAGGCTGACCTGGAACTCATTATGTAGTCTTAGGCTGTCTTTGAACTCATGGTGATCCTCCTACCTCTGCCTCCTGAGTACTTAGAGATTAAAGGCATGTACCACCACACCCCACTACAAATACTTGTAATATTTGATTTATGACATACATACAGCTGGATCACCAGCAATGAAGAATCATGACATTGGGCTGGAGAGATGGTTTAGCAAAGGACTCATGTTCAACTCTCCAGGTCTCAAGTACGCCATGCACACAATGATGCAAGTGTGCAGAGTCACACATGCACATTAAGATTTGCATGCTTCTGGAGTTCAACTGAAGTGGCTGAAGGCCCTGGTGTGCCAATTCTCTCTTACACTCTTACATAAAAAATACAGTCTGTTGGGTTTGCCTCAAAAAAATTTTTTTTAAAAAAAGAATCATGGAATAGAACAATTATAAGAGTGCACTTCAGGGTTAAGAAGATGGCTCAGTAGGTACAGGCTTGCCTCTTGACCATGAGGACCTGAGTTTGGATCCCCAATATCCACATAGAAGCCAGGCACATTGGTGTGTGCCAGCAATCCCAGCATAAGAGAGACACACAAGACAGACTCCTAAGGCTTTCAGTGGCTCCTCTAGCTGAGTTGGTGAGCTCTAGGTTCAGAGAGAGATCCTGCCTCAAAGAAACAGGGAAAGTGGGCTGGTGAGAAGGTTCAGCAGTTAAGGCGCTTGCCAGCAAAGCCAAAGGACCTGGATTTGATTTCCTAGTACCAATATAAAACATTATGCACAAGGGGGCACATGCATCTGGAGTTCATTTGCAGTGGCTGGAGTCCCTGTTGCACCCATCCTCTCTCTCAAATAAATAATTAAATTAAATATTAAAAATGAAGAAGGAGCACATGGTGGTACAGGCCTTTAATTCCAGAACTCAGGATGCAAAGGCAGGAGGATCACCATGAGTTTGAGGCTACCCTGACACTACATAGTGAATTTCAGGTTAGCCTGAGCTAGAGTGAAACCCCATCTCGGCGGGGGGGGGGGGGGGAAGGGGTTGGAGGAAAAGGAAAAGGGAAAGGGGAGGCACTTAACATTCACTTTGGCCCCCCCACCACATGCAATCATACAATGCATGGACATCTGCGCACACACATGCATGAACAAATATACATGCATCCATGCCCACAGATGTGCACAACACATACCACGTACACTCATGTGTATAATATACACACTTATTCACGACAAAAACCACCATGTGCACAACATATAGCACATACACATCTGTATACAACATGCATATGTTCACAACACATGCACATCACACACACCCATGTGCAAAATATACACATGCACAACACACACAGCAAGGATCTAATCTAATAGAAAACACATGGATGTATCCTTTCTGTGTCTTGGAAGTTGTCAAGACAAATACTGGTATTCGCAGCCCAAGGTTGTCTATTACTGCAACCACAGGAAGTGACAACATGGATAATGATTGAGCGGCTACTGTACATCTAGGCCCAGGTTTCTCAGTGTTCGTACTGTGGATATTTGGAGGTGGATAATTAATTCTCCTTTGTGTGCATTTTGGAATATTTGCATTGCTGGATGTTAATAAGGACAGCTTCCTTCCTACTGGGATACCTCAAAATGCCCTCAGGCTGATGTTCCTTGCAAGGCAAAGTGCCTACTGGCTGGTTACCACTGGCTAGGAAAAGTTGGTCACAGTAAATGATGGAAATCTTAGAGTAGGGGTGTCCACTGTAGCACAGTCGACAGTGGAGGTCGCTACCACACTGTGTTGTCAAGAATCCACTTCTGCATTAGAGGTTACTTACCAGGAGCAAGGTCTCCAATGATATATGCAAAATCCACTCTTTTTTTTCAGAAAGTTGTATGTGCATGTATGTGTGGTATGCATAGGTGTGTGCACATACGTGTGCAGGTGCCAATACACATCTGTGTGTGTGGAGAGCAGGGGTTGACCTTGGTGTCTTAGTTGATTGTCACACAAGGTTTCTGACTTGAACCCAGTGCTCACTGATGCTGCTAGTTCAGTTAGCCAGCTTGCTCTGGGGATCCTCCTGTCTCCTCTTCCCCAGTGCTGGGATTACAGGCATATTTACATAGGAGATCTGGAGCTCAACTCAAGTCCTCACACTTGCATCATCAGCACTGTATCCCTTGAGCCATCTCCCCAGCCCCAATCCACTCATTTTTAAAGTTATTTATTTATTTATTTTCAAGCATAGAGCGATAGAGACAGAGAGAAAACTCCAAATGCATGTGGCACTTTGTGCACCTGGCATATGTGGGTACTGGGGAATTGAACCTGGGTCCTTAGGCTTTGAAAACAAGCACCTTAACTGCTGAGCCATCTCTGCAGTCCTGCACTCATTTTTATCATGAACTATTGGCCAGAAGCAAATAGGTCTCCAGCCTGTGGCAGAGGAGAGGATAACACATAGGTCTTGGTATTAGGAACCTATCTACTCACTGGATGTGATAACCAAAACTATCTCCAGACATCACCAAGAGTCCTGAAGGGAGAAAGGGGGGAGGTTTACAAAGAATGATCTGTTGAACACTACTGAGTTAAACGTGTGTGATATGTGGTCACATTTCTGTCCCTTTGTGAGAATAGAGATGGCCTCATTTTCTAGCCCCAGACAGGATATTGAGTCCCTCGGGATTGTTAGTGGCTCAATTACAGTTATTTTTACTTTATTTATTTATTTACTTATTTTTGGTTTTTCAAGGTAGGGTCTCACTCTAGCCCAGACTAACCTGGAATTCACTATGTAGTTTCAGGGTGGCCTTGAACTCATGGCGATCCTCCTACCTCTGCCTCCTGAGTGCTGGGATTAAAGGAGTGTGACACCATGCCCAGCTTATTTTTTAAATATTTAATTTAATTAATTAATTTATTTGAGAGAGAGGGAACCAGGCAGGAAGAGAGAGAATGGTCATGCCAGGGTATCCAGCCACTTGCAAATGAACTCCACACACATGCACCCACCTTCTGCATCTGGCTTACATGGGTCCTGGGGAATCAGACCTGGGTTGTTTGGCTTTGCAGGCAAGCACCTATATCACTAAGGCATCTCTCTATCCCAGAAACTGATAATTAAAAAAAAAAAGTACTCCAACCTAGGGAGGTAGTATAAACTTTTGTTGTTGTTGTTCTTTGAGATAGGCTTTTGCTGTAGCCCAAGCTGACCTGGAATTCACTCTGTAGTCTCAGAGTGGCCTTAAACTCATTGTAATCCTTCTACCTCTACCTCCTGAGTGCTGGGATTAAAGGCATAAACCACCACGCCTGGCTTTAGTTTTTTTTTCATCTCTTCCAGCTCAAGTTTATTAATTCACACGAAAATGGATGACTCACAAGCTTCATCCTCACTATAATTATTCAATGTGCATATTTTTCATATAATGTAAGAACAATATTTTCCATTATACAGATCAAACCCAGACCCTTGCATATACCAGGCAAATGCTTTACCATTGAGCTATATCTTCAGTCCACTAATTATTTTCATAACCAAGTAACTGTGTAACTTTTCTTCGGTAATCTTTAAAAATTTTTTTTTTATTGACAACTTCTATACTTACAGACAATAAACCATGATATTTCCCTCCTGTTCCCCTTTTTCCCCTTTACCACTCTGCTTTCTATCATATCCCCTCCCTCTCTCCATTAGTCTCTCTTTTATTTTGATGTCATTGTCTTTTTCTCCAGTTATTCTTTTCTTGGGGCACCTGGAACCATCATGACCTGTTGAGCATGCTCAGACTCCATATTGGTGAACACAGCTGTCTAATCCTTTCACTGGGAATGTGGTGACTACAGAATTGGACAAAGTAACTTGTCTGGCAGTGGGCTCAGTCAGCCACAGTGGTTTTCAGAACTGATTTCCCCCATAGCACTTCTCTGCCTGTCACTCACCATCAACAGAAGGCAGAGAGGCAAAAGAGGGAGGTAGATAAGGGACATTAGCTGGGCATGATGGTGCATGTCTTTATTCTCAGCACTCAGGAGGCTGAGGTAGGAGGGTCATTGTGATTTCAAGGCCTGCCTGAGACTACACAGCCTGGCTAGGGTGAGACCCTACCTCAAAAACAAAAACAAAAACAAAAAACCAAAAACAGGGGAATGGTAATAAGAAGGAAGTGGAAGGTGCCATATTGATTGTGGGTAGAGTAGGTGGAAACTGATGCAGGGCCTGGGATGATGTGTGCTTCCAGGGGATGGTGTCTGGGGAGGGGCATACCATGTTCTCAATTGTGGTTATGTAAACATCAGGGCCCCATGGGGAGAAATGTCTACTATCTATCCCTAGCCCCTCCCCATCCTCCTGAGAAGCTCCCTGACTCTAAAGTTTCTCCCTAAAAATGGTCAGGAAGACTGAAGTTGATGGACCATGGGACTTCCTTCACCATGGCATCCAACTCCTCATTTTTGACATTGATGCAACCTGGAAGAGGGAGGTGAGGCAGGAGTATGATGGGCACAGAAGAACAACTCAGCTCGCAAGCCCATCAATCAGTGCCCCACCTTGGTATGTCCCCAGCCACCTATTCCTATTCCTGATTGGTGGTCTGCACATAGCAACAACCCCCCCCCACCCCATTCTCAAGTTTTCCCCACTACTACCTCATCCAGCCAGTGCAGGAAAGGTGTCCCTCACATCCTCTTTGTTAATGAAGCCATCCTGTTTCTTGTCCATGATGGTGAAGTCCTGACAGAGACCTGGTCCCTGAGCAGCTATGATCTACCTAGTCCAGATGGCCATACACTGTCCCCCAGTGGTTTTCACCTGACATCTGCTGCCAAAAGAACATCATTTCAGGCTCCTCCTTCCCGTAGCTCTGTGATCCACTCTCTCTGAGTGCTTACTGTAATTCAGCATGCTGGGAGGCTCCACACTCAGTTCCTCATTTCAAGACCACACCAACCTAGAGAGATAAGCTGAGGTTCAAAGAGGTAAAGGCCTTACCTAAGATCACATGACATACACTCAGATATAGATAGAGGGGGCAGGAAGTCACATTTCCAGGAAAGGTGACATGCCACGATGGTCATGGAGAATGATGTCAACATGTGTTGCCTCTGAGGCCTCCTTAAATAATTTTCCTTTAGAAATATTTTTATTCATTCATTTGCAAGGGAGAAAGAGAATTGGTGTAAGAAGATGCATGAGAGCCTCTTGCCACTGCGAACAAACTCCAGACACACAAGATACTTTGTGCATATGGCTTCATGTGGATACAGAAGAATTGAACCCAGGCCTTCAGATTTTTCATGCAATCACCTTAACAGCTGAGCTATCTCTCCAGACCTCTTTGAATAGTTTTCATGTGTTCTGTTGATCCCCTCAAATACCCTCTCAACCTCTTAACTCCTGGTTCTGAGTCTGATTGAACACTGAGAAGACATTGGAGCTGGCTCCACCTTCGGCTCTCTTCCAAGCTCTGTTTGGTACCTGTAGGGGACCAGTTGCCACTTTCTCAATAGGTCAGCCAGAACCAGAGCCAGGACTCAAGTCCCAAAGTATCACAATGCTGGCTGACAGCCCCTCCCTCCTGGTACCCACAGGAATGCCATTGGCAGTTTTTGAGATAGGGTCTCTCACTGGCCTGGAACTCACCAAATAGGCTAGACTGTCTGGCCACTCAGGCCCAGGGGCTCAACTATCTCACCTCCCCAGTGCTAGGATTACATGCCTGCAGCATCACACCTGGCTTTTGTATTTGGGTTCTGGGGATCAAACTCAGGCCCTTAGCCCTACAAGGCAAACAGTATCCAATGAGCCTAGTCCCCAAGAACAATTTTTGGGACCAGATATTGATATATGATGCTCCTTATCTCTGCTTCCAGAGTGCTTGGATAATGAGTATCACTGCGCCTATCTGCACTCCCCAGTCCCTTCTCCAAGAAGTCTTTCTGGATCCCAGAATTCAGGTTTCACCTACACCACACATGAAGATATGCCTCCCATGTCTCTAGCCTGACTTCTTGCTTCTAGATGTTTCTTAAAAAATATCCTGTGTCCAAGAGACACTTTCCTCCTGACACTGGGCATTCACCAAGTGCAATGTCTCCAGAGCCCACTGAGAGACTTTTCCCTAGAAATCATCATTCCAGCCTGCAGCCTTCAACAGTGAGGGAGGAATGTCTGGGATCAGCGCCCTCATCCCAGCCAGCAATGTCCTCCCTGGCCATACCCTGTGTAGATTCTCCAGTAGGGACTTTCCCTAAATTCCTCACCTCCACACAAGCATCTGTGCGGTCTTCCCAGACCCTTCTCCCCTTCACTTCCCTCAGACTCAGACCTGGTAGGAGCAGCAGTGCCCAGCTACTTGTAATTAGCTTTCACTGGGTGATTTGTCTCTGCTATTCCTTTGAAAATGGGCTGGCAGGGCAGCCAAGGCCATGGCATAAGGATGTGGTAAAGCTTCTGCACTATATATAAATGCCTTCAGATCTCATAAAGATAAAAATCTTCCCTGTGAGTTTCGTCTGTTGTAATTATATATATGTATTTATAATATATATATTATACATACATACATACATACATTCCACACTAATTAAAAAAATTACTTCTGTTGGTGAGATATTTTACCTGTTCTCAGGGCTGCTTTCCATCTCATCACTCTCAGCACACCACACACACACACACACACTTTGCCACCCCAGCTTTTCATGTCTATCTCTTGCCTTCCTGTGTGCCAGAACTTTGCAAGGGAGGAAGGCAGTATTTTAATCCTTACTGCACAAAGGAAACATGAGATGCAGTCCTCACCAGGCCCCTGACCTCCCAGCAAGCCAAAGATAAAGTGAGGAAGGGAAGAAAAAAGGAAAGAAAGGAAGGAAGGAGGGAAAAAGAGTTGGAAAGGGAGGAGAAGAATAGGAAGAAAGGGAGAAAATGAGAGGGAAAGGGTGATAAGTGGCGCGACGAAAGTGAAAAAAAGAGGGGGAAAGTGAGAGGAAGAATGGAAAGGAGAGAAAGGAGGGAGGGAGTAAAGAAAGGATGTGAGAAAAAAAGAGGGTTTGAAGGGAGGGGAATAGAAGGAAGGAAGGAAGGAAGGACAAGGGAAAGAGGGCAGGTCTGCAGAACCCTGGCCTGAACATAGTCAATTCTTTTTGGCGGACCACAGTGCTGTCAGGCACACACCGTGGGCTTTGTGGGATCTTCTGGCCCAGGAATCACACCATCACACCAGGCTTCCTCTGGCTCCAAGAGTCCCCACATCTGTTTTCTGGGTAAGTGGTGGGGGGCAAGTTCTATGAGCTGCAAAGCCTCTGCTTTATTATAGCTGCACCCTAGGTACCAGGAACCCCTGCACCTGCTCTTTAGGTAATGTGTGGGGTGGGGCACAGGCTCTGTGAGCTGCAAAGTCCCTGCTTCAGCACAGCTGCACCCCAGTGTCTATGTAAAAGACACAGCTCTCACCTCAAAGGGGATTAGAGATTGTTTAGTGTAGGGCCAAATACGAGTGACCATGGCCCAGGAACACAGGTTTAGGTTAGCCAAAATTCCATGTTCAAATGTATTAACATTTTCATGAAGTTTTTATAGTTACATAAAATGAAGTCATAAATCAAGGCACTTTTCAAGTACATTGGTTGACCACCCCTCCAGACCGGTGGACGGCTCCGGCCTCCCCGCGTGGCGGGCGCGTGGAACCTTCCGTGACGTCACAATGCTGCATAGGAGCACTGGGCTCTTTCTCCGGAGCCTCCCTCCAGCAGCTCGGCGGGGCGGCGGCGTGTCTGAGGCCGGGGAAAGGCGTGAGCGGTGCGGAGGAGGCGGTGGAGTGCCTTTTCCTGAGACCGCCCTGCGGAAGGCGGAGGCGGCGGCCACGGCGGGTCTGTGCGCGAGCGGGAGCGCCCCTCGGCAGGTAGGAGGACCGCGCCGGGCCGGGGGTCCTCTGGGCTCCCCGGGAGGCGCTGCGAGGAGCCCGGGGGATGCGCTGGCTGCAGCCTACACCGAGCTCCAGAGCTCCGCCCTGGAACATGAATCCATGCACACAGGCCACACACGCGCGCACACACTCAAGCCAACTCCCCCAAGAAAAAGTGGGTGCGGTGCGCTCCTGTAACCCCAGTGGGAGGCTGAGGTATGAGGGTTAAGGTTGAGGTCAAGTCTGGATCATATAGAGACCCTGTCTTAAGACACAAGAGCAAAAAGAAAAGGAGAGGGAGAGATAAAGGGAGGAAGGGAAGAAAAGAGAAAAAGGAAACAGGGAGAAAAGGGGGGGGCGGGAAGGAAGAAAAAGAGGAAGAAAGGGTGAATAATTGAGGGAAGGAATGAAGGTGGGAAGGAAAAAGGGGGAAGGGATGAGAAGGAAGGAAGGAAAAAAAGTGGCAAGGGGAGAATATTAGGTAGGAAGGAAAAGAAAGAAGAAAAGAGAAGAAAAGGACGGCAGGAGTGAAGGAGGGAAACAAGAATGGAAGGAAGGAGGCAGAGTGGGAGAGAAAGAAGGAAGGGAGAAAAAAAGGGAAATGGAAGACGAGAAAGGGGGGATGAAAGGAAGGAAGAGCAAGGGAAGCAGGGCAGAGCTGCAGAACCCAGGCCTGAGGGCAGTCAGTGCCTGTGGGTTGACCATGGTGCTGTCAGGCACACACAGTGGGCATGTGCGATCTTCTGGCCAGGAGTCGCCTGGTCCCATGAGGCCTCCTCAGGCCCCAGGAGTCCTGCATCTGCTCGATGGTAGGTGGGAGGAAAGTTCCCTGTGAGCTGCAAAGTCCCTGCTTCAGTACAGCTGCATCCCACTCACCTCTGCAAGCTGCCCTCCATTTAGGAATGGTGGATAGCTCTGACCACCTTCCCATGCCCAGGGCAGGTGGAACAGCCGGTGACGTCACAATGCTGCAGCTCTACTAGGACATTGGGCAAATAGTAAACTTAAAGGTAGGGAGGTGCAAATGGTGAGGAGGTAGCAGCAGAGTTCATTTTCCTGGGTCTCAGTCTGGTGAGATGGTGGTGGAAGAGGCGACCATGGTTATCTGCTTGCAAATGAGACCTCAGCATCAGGCCAGGTAGAGGGGCATGTGAGCTCCCCAGTGGCACTTCGAGAACCCCTGTTGATAGGCCTGGTCACAGTCCAAAGCCAGTTCCAATGTGCCACCCACAAGTGTCTTCACCTCTCCATGCCAATTTTGTGATGTGCTTATAGATATTGCCTTCATTTTCCTGTGTATATAGACAGAAAGGAACAATCAACAGTGTTAGGTACTAAATGCTATAAGGGAAAAGCAGGAAGGAGAATAAGTGAAGTCCTGGCTTTACTAGTCTCTGGCTTAACTCAAAATTTTAAAAGCTTTTGGGATGTGAGAAACAGATATCCAGCACTACTGAATGTGATTAATAAAATTAGGAATGTCCTAAGTTTAATAAGCTCACACTAATTTGGGAAAAGGTGTCGACCTAAGGTATACATGGCGAGAGGCTGATAGAGAATGTTAGAGGAGTAATTAGACCTGTGAAGAGATGACAGCTTGGGAGGGGCAGGCTGGTGTTCGGAAATGCCTGACACTTCATGAACGGAAGAATAAGTTAGGTACTTGATCAAATGGAACAACAGACACAGAGATGCTTAACCTGTTATTTGAGTGAAATCTTCAGATTGGTTAGTTAGTGTGATACATAGGCTGTATATAAGAATTTAGAAGGTGACATCAAAGAGAGGAGTGATATGATTCAAGTATCTTGTGTATGTGTGGGCATGTGCATGCAGCAGAGTACATGTGGAGGTCTATGGACAGCTTCCACTTTCCTGGACACAAGGTTTCACTTATTTTACTAGGTATGCTGTTTGTTTGTTTTTGCTGCTTCATGTGCACCATTCTCACTGACCTGCAAGCTTCTGGGTCCTCCTGTCTCCACTTCTCATTGCCTTGGAGTTGGTTTGCTGTGTGCCTTTATGTGGATGGTGGGGAATTAAACTGGAGCTGTGAAGCTTGCAAGGAAGTACTTTTAACCATCTCCTTAGACCCCTCATTTGATACATGGATGTGTGAGACCTATTAAACTTCCCCAAAATGGCACATATCAAACCTTCCTGAACAAGGATGTTTTCTGTGATATAGTCAGTAGCATGGCCTGAATCATATAGCCCAAGTATGAAGCAACAGACAGGGTATCATAGGGTCTGCATGAAAATTGCATGTATGGTGTGGCTTCCCAGCCACCTGGACAGGAGAAAGGAGACAGCCCATGGATAGAGCTCCAAAGATAAGCCTTTATCCCATTTCTCACCATGAGGATGTCCTGAGAAGCTGAGCCTTGGGTTTCTACTCTGGAGATGGCACTCTGAGTTGGCAATAGGATCTGAAAAAACAGATATGGAGTTTGTGGAATTCAGACCACCAGGATAGAAGTAGGTAGGTGTGGTCTTCCTTATAGGGAGGAGAGGATGAGTAACCATTCTCAACCCACCTTCATTTTTCTGGAAATTGGTGCTGGGTTGGTTCTTCTCTAAACTGTGGTCTGGTCATCATGGTGATGTGGATGAAGAAATAACTCAGTGAAAAAACAGGAAGCCAAGCTCAGACTGTGAGGCAAGGACTTTGATGCATTTGTCTTTTGAGGGTCTAATGCATGAGACATTGGCTTTGTGTATGAAGTCTTTGTTCCATCATTTCCCTCTTACCCCACTGATTGGTGACTTCAGAATGTCCTGACTTTCATCTTTTGTCAGTTACCCTGTGTTTCTGAAACCAGAATTCAGTCCTCGATACTTATACTTTCAAAGGCAAGTGAGCAAAGACAGGAATTCAACCTTATACCTGTGCTCTATTGAGATAGCTGGAAATTTGGGATGAGAGAGGATTCTTAGAGATATACTTCATCTGTAGCTAACAGTAAATATATAAGGGGAAAGCAAGGCAATAATTTCAATTTTTTTTTGGTCATTAATGAGATATGGTTCTGAGATTTATGGTATTACTGGTTCTATATGTGTCCTGGTTGACTTATGGTCGGTTCTCTCCATGTAATGAGGGTTTCATATACCACAAAGCCCTTGCATTTCTCTGAATCTCCATTTAGATTATATTTAGGTTAAAGTTAACACTGGACACACCATGGCCAGAATATGTGTAGATTCCTTTATATATAAAAAAAACATGCCTCTATTTTCCCATTATCACTCTCTTTTAAAATTTACTTGCTTTAAATAATATTTTATTTTTATTTATTTATTTGACAGAGAAAGAGGGGGAAGAGACAGAAAATGGGTGCACCAGGGCTTCTAGCCACTGCTACCAAACTCCAGACACATGTGCCCTGTTGTGCATCTGGCTAACGTGGGTCCTGGGGAATCGAACCTGGATCCTTTGGCTTTGCAGGCAAACAGCCATCCCTCCAGTCCTTAAAATTTATTTTTACTAGATAAGGACATAGGTAGTATGCAAACAACACATGCTGGTATCATCCTTTGCCACCTCCCTGCCCCTTTTTTGAATATGCCTTCTTTGTTGGGGATGCAGGTCCACCCCATGAGGATTATGTGTCGTGCATTTTGGAGGCAGCAGTCAGTTATGGGGGAGAAGCAATGTCTGTATGCAAAATGTCCAAACTGTGGCTCTAACAATCTTTCTGCCTTCCTTCTAAATTTCCTGAGCCATGTTGGATGGGCTTTACGTCTACTTCAGTGATGGGCTCTTAGGAACCTCTGGATCTCTGGTTTGATAGGTGTTGAGTGTACTCAGTCTCTTTCTACTTCATCCGTGTGCTGATACCAGATTCACTAAGAAAGCAGCACTCTTGCTCATTTCCCCAATTCCTCTGTGGTTTCTGCTGTAGCCAGGGTGAAGTGCACTGGGTTGTTTATCTCCTCTGGTCCAGCTTCCATCTGAAAAAGTGAAGCACAATCTCCAATGGAGAGTGAAGTTAGCATCAGCTAAATGGGATAACCATTATTAATTTAGGGAGTTCAAAGGGTGTAGACCCTCTTATATGTTAAGATTAGTGGGAACTTGACTTTGGGAAGTAAAATCGTTATCTGAATATGATTCTGACTTGTTTCCCAGTTCTAGATATGGTTTCTTTCCACTGAGTGGATGTGTTAGCCAATACAAGAGCAGTTGCTTCCTCAACATGGCTGTATGCCATGTTGTACTTTTGTGAGCATCACATCAGGTTGTTTCCTTCTCAGTCACTTACACTTTGAGTTGCTTGGACAGATGTTGGCCACTTTACACCAGTAGCTCATGTAGCACCTTCCAATACTAGATGGGCTAGTTGTCTGGGGACTGGCTCACTTCCAGATTCCAACCAAATCTCTCCATGATCCAGGCTGACAGCTTATGGTGCCTTCAGCAGTAGGGTCTCACTATTAACCTCTGGTGGGTAATCAAGTGCTCTGACAGAAGTCTGTCTTGTTTGTTTTGGGAGATCTAGTAGGTCTCTCTGATCAACAGTTCATTGTGGATATAGACCACATTCTGATACAGGGAATAACAGGCCATCACCAAGAGAAGAGAAGACATAAAAGGACAGAGAAGAAAGAGAAACACAAGAAATTTAAGCTTCATCTCACCCTCTCCAGGGCCCTTCAATTCAGTTGCTCATCTTAAGGTCCTTTTGAGAGTTCTACCATTTAGTCTAACTTCCAGGATATAGTATTCTATGCTACCTGTTCAATTTGGGTTCAGATTGGTGTGCCCTCTCTTCCCCACCCTTCCCTTTCCCCAAGCCTGACTCTCCCTAATGTCCAAACCTCAAGATGCTATTCACTTATGTCAGCAACTCAGGCTGATCCAGGTTAGGAACTGGATGAATGAGATCATGCCTCAGTTGTCTTTCTGTGATTGTGTGAGTTCACTTAGAATGATCTGTTCCAATTTCAACCATTTTTCTACAAATTTCACCATCATTTTTTCTTACTGCTGAGTAGAATTCCATCATACAGATATACCTCATCTTGAATATCCATTCATCCGATGATGGACACCTGGGTTGATTACAGTTCTTAGCTATTTTGAATTGAGTAGCCATAAGCATGGTTGTGGAAATATCTCTGAACTGACACATGAAGCTTTTAGGGTAAATGCCCACTAAAGGAATAACAGGGTCTGTTGGTAACTCTATATTCATTCTTTTCAGGAGCCTCTATATTGATTTCCGTAGTGGTTGTACCAGCTTACATTCCCAGCAACAATGAATGAAGGTTCCTATTTCTCCACATTCTTGCCAACATTTGTTTTATTTGATTTTTTTTAATGTTTGCTATGCTTACTGGAGTAAGGTAGAATCTCATAGTTGTTTTAATTTGCATTTCACTAATGGTTAGGAATGTTGAACATTTTCTTAAGTGTTAGCCATTTTTAATTCTTGCTCTGAGAACTCCCTATTCATTTCTCTGACCCACTTTTGGAGTGTGTTGTTGGATTTTTTTATTGCTTAGCTTTTTGAGTTCTTTGTATATTCTGTTTATCCATTTATTTATTTGACAGAGAGAGAGAGAGAGAGAGAAAGAGAATGGGTGGACCAGAGCCTCCAGCCACTGCAAAGAAACTCCAGACACATGCCACCTTGTGAATCTGGCTAACATGGGTCCTGGGGGCCACCTATTCTGGGGGAAGGGCTCACTTTGGGGGAAGGATTTCCTCTTTCAGTTAATCCTTCCTGGAAGCAACGTCAGAGACCCACCCAAAAGGGATTTCTGTGGAATACTAAACAGATCTAGTTGACAACACCTTAACTATCACAAGTCCACCCCTTGTCAACTTGACACCAAACCATATCTCCTTACATCATAATTTCCAAATCAAAACAGTAGCAAACTCATAATTCCACTTAACATATTATAACTATCTCACATACAACTGGAACCACAAAATCTACCCCCCCAACACAAACTTAGTCTCTAATATAATAGGGCTAATATAAATTCAACAGTTAGCTAGTGATATAATCTTGGTATGATGAGTTCTCATTGTCATTCCATTCCAGGAATTTTGCAATTTCATTTTTTATTTCATCCACTATCTATTTATTGTTTAAAAGTGTGCTGTTCAATTTCCAGGTGCCATTGGGATTCTTGCTGGGTCTTTTGTTGTTGATTTCTAGCAATATAGCATTGTGATCTGATATCATACAGGGAATTATGTCAATCTTCCTAAATATGTGAAGGCAGTCTTTGTGACCCAGTATATAATCTGTTTTAGAGAATGTTCCATGAGCTGCTGAGAAGAATGTGTAGTCTGTGGATTTGGGATGGAAAGTTCTGTAGATGTCTGTTAGGTCTAAGTGATCTATGGTTTTGTTGAACTCTCTTGCTTCCCTGTTGAGTTTCTCTTTGGGTGATCTATTACTGATAATGGTGTTTGGAAGTCCCCAGCTACAATGGTGTTGGTGGTTATTTCTGTTTTATTGTCAAGTAGGTTTTGTTTTATGAACTGTGGTGGCCCCTGTGTTTTGTGCATATAGATTTATGATTGTAATATCCTCTTGATGGATCCTTCCCTTGATAAGTAGGAAGTGACCTTCTTTGTCTTTTTTGATTATTTTTGGTTTGAAGTCTATTTTATCCGGTATTTATATAGCTATGCCTGCTTGTGAAAGGCCCAAGAAGTCAGGAGTCTAGAAATACTATCACACTCCAAAAGGAGCTTTAGCTCTGGCCTCCTAAGGGGCCCTGCATACCTCAAATTCCAGGCCCTACTCTCTGCAAGGAAGTAGGTAAAAGGTCACCCTTCTTATTGTTTCAGAGCCCGCTCTCCGTATAAAACTAGGTAAAAGGGCGTAAGACAGGCCCTTGAGGTCGAGAAGTGAGTAACTGATTAAACCTCTTATCTGGCTTCTGTAAATTGCTCGTACCATAAAAGAAAAGCCCTAGTAACCTGTCTTAACTACACTTTGTCACCCCCATCCAGGAGCCTGCGCAAATGCTGACTGCCGAGGTTAAAGGAGACGGATTGGTCCATGAGCGTGGGCTTGGGTAATTTAAAATGATTGGCCTAGAAACTATAGAGTGGCCCACATTGTGTGGGCTCCTGATGCAAAGAAATGATTGGTTTTAATGTACAGGCTTTGTTAGGCACCATTTAAAAGCTGTCCCGTTCCTGCATTCGGGGATCTGCAGTCCTTTACCCCTGTGTGGTATACGACTGTGGGCCCCAGCACGCTTGGAATAAAAATCCTCTTGCTGTTTGCATCAAGACCGTTTCTCGTGAGTGATTTGGCGTGTCGCTGTACCCGAGTAGAGTGTGGGGTCCTCGCCTCAAGGGTCTTACACTCATTTCTTTTTCCCATTTGCTTGGAATATTGTTTTCCACACTTTCACCTTGAGGAGATGTCTCTTTTTAGTGGTGAGGTGGGTTTCTTGAAGGCAACAGATTGAGGGGTCTAATTTTTTGATCCATCCTGTTAGCTTGTGTCTCTTGATGGGTGAATTAAGGCCATTAGTGTTTAGAGTAATAACTGTGAGGCTTGATTTAATCCCTGCCATATTGTGGTGGTTCATGTGATTTGGTGTTCTAGGTGGATTTGTAGATTTTGTACCTTCTCTGAGTTTGGTTATTATGATCTGCTTTTGGTAGGCACTTGAGGTTGTTTGTTTGACTCTTCTGTGTGGAAAATTCCCTGAAGTACTCTCTGTAGGTTCAGCTTTGTGTTCATATTGTTGTGGAGGTGACTTTTATTGTAGAAAGTTTTTCTTTCACCATCTATTATAACTATATTAAATAAACGTGGGGACAGTGGACACCCTTGTCTTGTTCTTGATTTTAGTGGAAAAGCTTCCAGTTTTCCCCCATTTAGTAATATGTTGGCTGTAGGCTTGTCATAATAGCTTTTATTATATTGAGATATGTTCCTTCTATTCCCAGTCTCTGTAGGACTTTTATCATGAAGGGATGTTGGATTTTGTCAAATGCTCTCTCTGTGTCTAATGAGATGATCATGTGATTTTTGTCCTTCAACCCGTTTATATAATGTATTACATTTATAGATTTGCGTATATTGAACCATCCCTGCATCTCTGGGATAAAGCCTTCTTGGTCAGGGTGAATGAACTTTTTGATATACTCTTGTATTCTGTTTGCCAATATTTTGTTGAGAATTTTTGCATCTGTGTTCATGAGGGAGATTGGTCTGTAATTTTCTTTTTCTATCTTTGCCTGGTTTTGGTATCAGGGTGATGCTGGCCTCATAGAAGGAGTTTGGTAGAATTCCTTCTTTTTCTATTTCCTGGAAAAGCAACAACAATGAAGAAACAATGGTGTTAGCTCTTCCTTACAGGTCTGGTAAAATTCAGCAGTGAATCCATCTGGGCCTGGGCTTTTTTTAGTTGGGAGATTATTGATAACTGTTTGGATCTCCCTGTTTGTTATAGGTCTATTTAAGTGATTATTCTCATTTTGATTTAATTTAGGTAGGTCCTATAAATCAAGGAAATCATCCATCTTTCAGATTTTCATACTTTGTGGAGTATATGCTTTTATAGTATGTCCCTATGATTTTTTGAATTTCTGTTGTGATGTTACCTCTTTCATCTCTCATTTTATTAATTTGTGTCTCTTCTCTCTTTCTTTTGGTCAGATTTGCTAAGGGTTTATCAATCTTGTTTATCCTTTCATAGAACCAACTCTTTGTTTCATTAAGTCTTTGGATTTTTTTTTTTTGTTTCTATTTCATTAATTTCTGCCCTAATCTTTATTATTTCTTCCTGTCTACTGATTTTTGGTTTGCCTTGTTCTTCTTTTTCCAAGGATTAAGGTGAAGCATTAGGTTGTTTACTTTCGACCTTTCTAATGTCTCAATATAGGCACTTAAGGCTATAAATTTACCTCTTAGAACTGCCTTCATTGTGTCCCAGAGATTTTGATATGTTGTGTTCTCATCGCTTGACTCTATAAATTTTTTGATTTCCTTGATTTCCTCAGGAACTTTTGAACTTTCTGAAATTTTTGAACTCTCAAACTATTTCTTCCATCTTGTCTTCCAGCTCAGAGTGTCTGTCCTTCACTTCGCTGACTCTATTCTTGAGAGCTTCTAGAGAGTTTTGGACTTGTTTAATTAAAGTTTGCATTTTCTACTACTTTTCTATGTATCATTTCCATCTCTCTCAAGCTCCCTTTTCACATCATTTTCTGATTTTCTTGATGATTCTTGGAATTCATCCTTGCATTTCTTTATGTCTTCATTTAGCATGGCCAGCTGATTTTTAAGGTCTTCATTTTGGCTTTTTTTTTTTTCACTCTCCCTCAAATCTCTTAACTCTGTTTGAATTATTTTCAATTTCTTATCTATTCGTTCTAATTTAGTGATGGCAGCATCCACATGATTATCGGTCTTTTGTTGCTTTCCTGCAAGTTCTACCAGTAGGTTTGTCAGGGTTGCATTGCTCATAGCTTCAATTTGATGTTGTGATCCTAATGATTCTTCTGTGTTTTGGCTAGATGTATTCATTGTTGGACTAGGTGAACTAACTGGATTTTCTTGCACTTGATTTTTCATGATATTTCTTTCATGCTGTGGTCTGCCCATGACAGTGTATGGGCACGTAGGTGGGTGGATCAGCCTGGGCTCAAGCGCAATGGGGATCTGAGGCAACCTGGGGCAGTTGCCAAGCAGCCTGGGCTTTGGCTCTCACTTGCCAAAGTCGCCTATCTACTGCCTGGCAGGGGCGCCAGAGTTGCCTGAATTCTCAAGTGGTAATGGGCCAAAGCTGCCTTTGTACGAGCTAGGAGGGACTCTGAGGTACCAAGCACTGAAGAAGCCCAAACTCTGGCTGGGAACACTGGGACCTGGATGCAGTCTTCGCTCCCCTGCCACAGGACAATGGCAGATAGCTGACACAGCAGACAGGTGGGGGATGTCACCTGAGCTGGCACAAGCGAGAGACACAGTCTGAGCTTGTGTGGAAGTTACTGTGACTGGGCTCACTAAGCGTGCAGTGGCCAGAGCAGTATGCAAGCGAGTGGGTGAAGCAGTCTAAACTTCCATGCGCACATGCACACAGCTGCGCTGTGGATATGGGGAGGGGTGGGCTACCCGGTCCTGAGGGAATCAGGGATTCCCTGATATTCCCAGGAGACGCTGAATGCGTGGTGGCTGGAGCAGTAAATGGGCCAGTGTGTGGAGCCCTCTAAGCTTCTGCACGCAGGGATCGATTGGTGTGCAGCAGCAGTGGCATCGGACTCAGCAGCTATTTGGGGGGAGGGGTGGGCTACCCACCCACCCATGAGGGGATCCGCGATTACCTGTTTTCACCCACCTCTGTTCCCTCTCACTGACAATCTATTGGAGATTGCTCTCCCCTAAAAGCCCCAGTGTACACTTAATGTCTTGCCTTTCTTTCCCCGGGATTTGCAGCACAGCTAGGCAGTCACCTTCTTGGCCGGAAGTCGTGATATAATCTTAATATTGGTGTAGATATGTACAAACACTCTATATGAAGGTAGGAAGAAACATTGCAATTACAGTCCTCATTTCTGTAACTGGTCACATGGCCTCAGCTGGTATTTGTAACTGCTTTCTTCTACTACCCATTCTGTATTTCTTTTCTTTCTTTCTTTCTTTTTTTTTTTTCTTTTCGAGGTAGGGTCTTACTCTAGCTCAGGCTGGAATTCACTGTGAAGTCTCAGGGTGGCCTCGAACTCACGGTGATCCTCCTACCTCTGCCTCCCGAGTGCTGGGATTAAAGGCATGTGCCACCACACCCAGCCCTAAAATGTGTTGCCCAGGCTGGCCTTGAACTCCTGATCCTCCTGCCTCTGCCTCTTCAGCAAATTCCTACCGGTGTGCGCCACCACCACTGGCCCATTCTGTATTTCTATCCCAATTATGCATTCTGGGAAACAATTACTGGGTGAGTTCAGGGACCCAATGGACCCACTGTCAGTCTAATATTTGCCAAAACTCCATTGATAACCTGACTTCTGGAAGCACCTACTTTAACTGGAGGGCCATGGTGCTTTTCAGGGTCTCCTGGAGTCAATGTCAATTCAGTGCCAGTGTCCAATAGGCCCTGGAAGTTCTGATTATTTCCTTTCCCCCAGTGACAGTTACCCTAACAAAAGGCCACAGGTCCCTCTGAGGAAGGATAGGTATAAGGTTAATATTGAAAGTGTTGCAGGTTATAGGAGGGTCTTTCCTTGAGGGGACCCAGCCACCCCTTCAATCAAGTGAGTCAGGATCTGTAAACTGACTCAAGTCTGGACACTGATTAAGAGGTTTTGATTCTCTGTTGCTGTAATTCAAAGTGGCTTTATGATCCCTTGCTTATACAGATCAAGCAGGAATTCCATAGGCTTTTTCTCTATGTGACTTCTGGGAACACCATGATGAATCAGCCAATTCCAAAGGTCCATACAAGTCACATCTTTATGTACATAATTTTGCCTACGCTGTCTATTACAAAAAACACGTTCGCCCCACCTTTGGCCATTTGGCGCTGCCACTTGGCCCTTGTTATCACAAGATCCAGTTTTATCCATTGCATGTAAATCACTTAATACAGCAACTGCAGCTCCCACTGTAAGGTCTTCTTTACAAAAAAAGACCAACTATAGGGGACTTTAAGTATGCTGGTGCTCCCCTCACAAATCTGTTTTTATAGTCTTCGTGAAGGGTACATGGCTTTAATCCTAGCACTTAAGAGGCTAAAATAGGAGGATCACTGTGAGTTCAAGGCTGGACTGAAACTACATAGTGAATTTTAGGCCTGCCTGGGCTGGACTGAGACTCTACCTTGAAAAGCCGATATAAATAAATAAAGTGTTTGAGGTATGACTCAGTTGCTAGAGTGTTTGACTAGCATAAGACCTGGATCTCCATATCTTGAGGCCTGGAGGCATCTGTACCTCCTACAGTGAGCCTGTCCCAGAAGCCATGATTCAGGGTCCCATGTCCTCTTCTAGCAGAGATCTCATGTTGCTGGAAACCTTTCCCCTTTCCACTGGGTGCTCCCCTCCTCACAATCTGTCTGCTGCCTGTTATTGCCACCAAACTCTGTGGGTCCTGTCAGTGTGTGTATGGGAAACAAACATCAGGGAAGCTGTGGCTCACAGTATATTTTCTTGTTGCTAGGACAATATCCTATATAAGATCAGGTTAAGAGAGGAAGAGTGTACTTCAGCATACAGTGACAGGTTACAGAACATCATGGCAGGGAAGGTGCCATGGCAGACGCTCCAGGCAGCTGGTTACATTCAGTCCTCAGTGCGGAAGCAGAGTGTGAGCAGTGCTGCATGCACAGCTAGCCTTTCCCCTTTTATAGTCTGCTGACTCAGCCCATGTCGTGGTGCTGCCCACAGTCAGGGGGGTTCTCTTATGGGGTATTATGCTCTTCCCTGCTACAGTTCCCACTCCACTTCGTTGGCCAGAACAGAAAATAGTGTCCCACTACAACCTTTCTTTTCCATGTTTTCATTTTCAACTGGATTCTCTTGAAAAATAGGTTCTTTTCCTTGAGCCCAGGGGGGGGTTTCTGATCTGTGCTCCCCTTTATAGCACTGGGGTTACAGGTTTTCATGGACATTTCCAGCTGTTTATATGAGATCTGGCAATTCAAACACAAACTGTTTAGGCCCTTTTGTATCCTCATGTTTGCAGAGGTGCACTTAATCTCGAAGCTACGTCTTCCTTCCTCATGCTTAAACTGTGTATAGATCGTAGACATTGGGTGGGGCTCTGTGAGCCTTGTCATCCAGTTACAGTAACTGAATCCATGAAGAGCTGCATGAACCTTCCCCTCCTCCAAGGTGGAGAGTTACAGGCCGCAGTCATTGATAGTTCAAAGGACAATGTTTCTTCCTTGTATGGAAGACTGCTCCAGACTTAGGTTTTTTTTCCAAGCCACACTCCTCTCTCGGGCTCTTTCTGAAAGTTTTTTCATTTCTTGCTTTAAACTGTCAGCTTGAGTTACCATCACTTCACAACCAATTCTGTGAACTTATTTTGAATGATTTCTATCATTTCTTGTTTTTTTGGTCTCAAGAAAAGGTCCCTTTGAAAGTTCTTTTTGGTAATTGCTAGAGAACATCCTAAGACTTTCTCGTAGGCTGTCATTGCCTTAGGCTCTTTCTGCCCAGTCTTCAGCCTGTAATTTTTTATATGAATCCTTAGACTTATAATGGAGGGTCTTTTAACCTCCCAGAAGTAAGACCTCAGAAATTAGTGAAGAGATTAAAAAATTAGCTTTTCAAAATTAAAACTTTCTGTTCCTTATCTAGATAGGAGTTTGGCTTTTGTATTTTCTAGCGTTGAAATTGTCATATACTTTCCTATAAGACTATAGAACATAATAGTATATCAAATTATATCATATGATAATATTATATGCTTCATATGGAAGTGTATGAGACAGAAGTACCCTATCAAACAGTGATCCTGCATTTTTTCTGGAGGTTTTGCCCTTTGGCTGATCTACAGATAGAAAACATTTTCAGTTCTTGCAAATAGTGAATTTCTGGCCATCAGGAGAGTTATTTCCAATCTCTTAAAATCTTTTAAGGCTTTTTTTTTTTTTTTTGGTCAGGTATACTGATTAGCCTCTCCTTTAATTTGTACACTCCTTTTATTCTCCTGGACCTATGTGATCAGTATGATAACTTCTCCAATCTTCTAAATCTAAGGACCAACATGTAATCTCAAGTTTATGGCTGAGACCTTCCAGCTCTCTTAATCTTTGCAGTTCTATTACCTTGTTTTCTGGTTTTTATTACTTGACTGAGGCCTATTGGGCTTGTTCCACCCAGGGAAATTTTCAGTTATAAGCTTGTCCCCCTATAAGCTCTGCTACACATATCCTTTACAAAGCAGTTCTCTGCCTACTCAGACTATATTCTGATGAGGTGTGTGTGTGTGTGTGATTATGTATTTCTATATACAGATGCATATACTCCGTGTGGCAGTTAGAGAAGAAAATTACATTTCCTCCTATAACTGTCTTACACTTTTTTTTTTCCATTTCCTTTAAGATGGAATCTCTCAGTGAACTTGAAGATGCTCTTTTCTAGTCAGAACTGGGGTCACGGGAATATGTGACTATGCCTAGCGTTTATGTGGATGCTGAGTATTAAACTCAGTTCCTCATATTTGTATATCCAACACTTACCTGCTGAGCCTTTCCTAGTACCCACCCAGTTTGCCTTTCTTCAGTGTCTTTCCTGTTCCATCAATCAGTTAAAGCTAAAGTGTCTTCAAGGAGAAAGTCCCATTTTGGGGTCTTTAAAAAATGTATTTTGGTGAACCAAAGATAAAAAGATTGACATTGACATAGGATAGCAGAGAAAGATTTTTCTTGAAGCAAAGAGAGTGAGCATAAGAGTTATTTCCAACATTTCATTATTGAATAATGGAAACATGGGGAATTTTCTCAGTTAGCCTTTACATTTTCATATAGGAAATCATTTTAACAGTGGATACCTGCATATGCATAGTCAGTTGTAGAGAATGATTCTAACATTGTTATGTGTAGGATCATATTTGAAGATGGTAGACTCATATTTAGCATGCTTAGCTTCAAGGCAAGTAACACATGTTCTTTGTCATAGTCTTTAAAAGTATTCCTATTGACATTTTTTATATACATACAGAATAAAGTTTGAACATAATCCTTTTCTATTACCTTCTCTTATCTCACATACCTATTATTCTGTACCCCTTTATCTTTCCACCTAGACCCTCTACTATTTTTAAATAGATGTTTTATTGACAAGGAACTAAGGACAGAGTGGTGGTGGGGGTGTGGCATACCAGGGCCTCTGCCACTGGGAAGAAAAACAAATCTCCATACTCATGTACCACCTTGTGCATCTGGTGTTATGTACGAACTGCAGGAATCAAACCCAGGCTGTGAGGCTTTGTAAGCAAGTACATTGACTACTAGAAAAAACTCTCCAGTAACCCTGCATACTGTTTTGATGCCTATTTTGCCCTCCTTTGTCATCCTATACAGAAAGTTGATAGGCAAGTCTTGTTCAGACAGCAATTGTCATTGTGGGGTCTTGAGTGCAATGGCCATGTCCTATCTAGAAAACAGTAGTCCAATTCATTCTGAACCATCCTTTGCCCCTTACAGCCTGTCTACCCCCTTACTCACTAATATGAATGATGAATTTGTAGAGTGTAGATAAGGTGTATCATTTTTTTCTTGGAAATAACTATTGTGATTAGCAGTAACACAATTATATTTACAATAATATCAATAATAATAATAACAATTATATTTACAATAATATCAATAATAATAATAACAATAATAACCTCACGTTCATCTGGACTTCCAAGGCAGTAGGATCAGCATTTCACAGTCATTCTTTTCTTTTCTTTCCTTTCCTTTTCTTTTCTTTTCTTTTCTTTTCTTTCTTTTTTTTTTTTTTTTCGAGGTATGGTCTCACTCTAGCCCAGGCTGACCTGGAATTCACTATGTAGTCTCAGGGTGGCCTCGAACTCACGGTGATCCTCCTACCTCTGCCTCCTGAGTGCTGGGATTAAAGGCGTGTGCCACCACGCCTGGCTTCACAGTCATTCTTGATTACAAAGAAATTTTGAGTCTAGTCTCTCCTACCTAAGGCACTGTCTGAATTTTAATGAAATTAAAATAACTATAAAATAAAAAAAAATGTTTCATGTTATTAAATACCAATGAGATCATTACACCGAAGTCCAGGTCTTCTAAAATGTTGTAAATAACTTGGTTTTAATAATTCATACTCATATGGGTTCTTGTTCATTCTTATAATTCATGTGAGAAATGCAGTCTATTCTGTCAAATAGATATCACCATTGTAGGCCCCTCTGTTAATAAATCTTAATTTTGAAAAGACTTGTTCATACAATCAAATGTAGTTTTCTTCCTGGAATGCTCAAAATGTTCTTGACATTATACCTATATGTGTTACCATGTTAACTTGAACACTGGGCTTTCCCTCACCACCATTATTTACCTGTGCCATTTCAATGAACTAACGTGGGGCTAGAGTTAAGCTGCTAGCCTGTGAAGCCTAAGGACCCAGGTTCAACTCCCCATTACCCAAGTAGGCCAAATGCACATGGGGATTCATGTTTCTGGAGTTTGTTGAAGCCCTCGCCTGACCATCCTCTTCTTCCTCTCTCTTTCAAACAAAATATTTTAAATTAACCAATGTGGTATAGTTTGCAAGGCTAAGTGTCAGCCAGTGAAATGATTCCCAGGGCTCCTTTTCATTTGTGGATAAAAGGTAGGTGGCCTTTCAGCTTGATATGCTTGCTTATATAAGTTTTTTTTTTTTTTTTTTTTTTTTTTTTTTTTTTTTTTTTTGGTTTCTACACATTATTCTGTAGAGAAGTAAAGTTTGCCTTGACAAACCACTTTCATTTGAGTGCTAGTCAATTTGTGACCCAGTAAATGCCTCTAATACTCAAACTATACCTTGGAGTATATATGGGAATATGCTGGACTCAGTAGAAAGCAAAAAAAAAAAAAAAAGTGTCATGTTTTTGCATTGTGGTTTGATTTAGGCCTTCAATAAGAAAGTAACTGCAACAAACATCTTGTTTGAAGGATTTGTCCCTACATCATGGCAATTTGGGTGGTGGAGACTTGCTGGAGGAGGTATGTTGTTGGTATTGGACATAGGATTATTATTAACTGTAGAGACTTGCCTCAGTCTTGTTTTTCTGTTTTCCACCAGATGTCAAGCCTCTGCTCTATTAGCTTTTCCTTGCTATATAAGAAGCTTCCCTTCAAGCCTGTTAGCTAAAATCAACTGTTCTTGCCTGTCTTGCCACAGTCTTTTAGTCTGATGCTTTATCCAAGAATTGAGAAGATAACTACAATGAATGTTGGTGCCAGCAAGTTGTTGCTGCAAGAAACCTGAATGTGTGGCTTTGAGTCTTTTGGAACTGATTTGCAGAAGGAATGAGGAAGTATTTTTTAACATTGGCCTAAAAGATGGCATTAGTGTTTTAAACAGTGTTGATATACTATTCTGGTCAGAATTTAGAGATCTGAATGCAATAAGATCTATGGACTCAGAGGACTGGGTTGTGATGAGAAGAAAGAGCTTTGTCTAGACTGGACTAGAAGACATTCATGTGAAAGCCTCACTGAATTTTTCCTGTGTCCTAAATTCTTCTGTGGAGTTGTATTTAGAAATAGACATCTGTGAGCCGAAGGACATGGCACAGAAACAACCAAGTTTAGGTTAGTGAAAGGACCCACTGAGCTATAATTTTTTTGAGAGATTACTAACATTGGGAATGGGCCAACTGTTCTGCATTGGCACATCAGAAAGAATGCTGATGGTTAAAATTTAGGGTTCCTGAATACTAAAGGAGTGTCCTGTTCTTCAAAGTCATCTTTATTCCCCACAAACTTATAATTTAAAAGATTATTTATAGATATTCTCAGTATGTAAACAGTACATGTTCGTACCATTCTTACCCTTTTCCCTGTGCCCCCCTCTGAAGGGAATCTCCTCATTGGGGATACTAATTACCCCATGGGGATTGTGGGTCTTGCATTGTGGGAATGGCCATCAGTTATGGGGAAGAGGCAATGTCTCTGTGCATAATGTCCCAACTTGTGGTTTTAACAAACTTTCTGCACACTCTCCCACAAATTTCCCTGAGCCATGTTCAGTTCTTTTTAGGTCTACTTCAGTGATGGGCTTTTGGGAGTCTCTGTGTCACTGGATCTCGTTTTGGTAGGAGTTGAGTGTTCTCTGTTCTATCTCCTTCAACCTTGGCTCATATCAGGTTCACCAAGAATGTAGCACTCCTGCTCATTTCCCCAATTACTCTATAGTTTCAGCTGGGGCCCTGATGAAATGCAATGCACTGATTCTCTCCTCAGGTCCTCTGTCCATCTGAAAAAGATAAGCTGATTCTCTCATGGAGAGTAAAGTCAGTACAGGTTAATTGGGTTAACACTTGTTAGGTTAGAGAGAATTTAGTAGGTGTAGGCCCTCTTGAAGCCCAAGATTGATGGGAGCTAGATATTGACTGGAGAGCAAACTGATTACAAATTTGATAGCCCATCCAGTACTGTGAACCATAACCACTGCAGGAATGAAATTGTCGTTGGAATTGCAACATTTATTTTGACATGGCTCCTAAGTTATGTGGAATAGAGACATAGTCCCTAAATGTAGGCTATTGGAGCCATGTGGGTTGTATTAGAAACTACAAGATTTTATTGAGATCCCAGGATTGTGAAGGCAAAATGATGGGTTGGGATAAATTTTTCCCCAGACTGAGCAGCACAGCTGTAGGTAGAACTGGAATGCCATGAACTTCATCACAAGTTACCCATGTCAGACTTGGAGTTATAGAGTTTGATGTTGACACTATATATGTATTTGATCTTGCTTTGTTTTAAGCTCTTTTTTGATTCAATCCTTTACAGTGAAAATATTTATTCTGTGCCATTATGAATTTTCATTTCACAGCTTAGTGATAAGAGACATTGGACTATGGGGATATAGGAACAGTGTTGTGATTGATAAAACTATAGGGACTTTTAAAGTTGGACTAAATGCATTTCATTTTACATCATGTATGGCCATTAGTTTATGGGAGCTAGGAAAGAAATGTGGTCATTTGAATTAGATGTTCCCCATAAATGTACTTGTTTTTCAAAGCAGGTTTCCAGCTGGTAGCAATTTGGGAGGTTGATCCTCATTAGAGGAGCTGTATTTTTAGGGTAGTTATGGTATTCATGTGGATTTATGAAGGCCACATTCATTACCTAAGGGCAGCAGGGGGACTGTGCCTCAGAATATTCCTGCCCTCTTTGTGGCTCTTACAGCCTTTATAACCCCTCTTCCACAATGTTCCTTGAGCCATGGCAGGCCTGTTGGCAGTCTGATTTATTGTTGAGTTCTCTGTAGACCCTGAATTTCTTTCTTTCTTTTTTTTTTTTTTTTTTTTTTTTTTTTTGGTTTTTCGAGGTAGGGTCTTACTGTAGCCCAGGCTGACCTGGAATTCGCTATAGAGTCTCAGGGTGGCCTCGAACTCACAGCGATCCTCCTACCTCTGCCTCCCAAGTGCTGGGATTAAAGGCGTGCACCACCATGCCCGGCCCTGAATTTCTTCTTTGATAGGTTTGTATTGCTCACCAAGATGATTGTCAGGCTAGCAGTAAGAGCAGTATTCATGTCACAGCTTATTCTGCAATTCCTCCTAGGCCCTTACAGATGTGGAGATGGCATGTCTCATGGTGAGCTATTTCTTGATTTATCAGTGGATCTTGTTTCACATTCATTTTCTCTACCATCCGTAACATAAAGCAGATACTTCAACCAGGAGTGAGAGCAGCTTTTATTAAAGGGAGTATGGAAAGCTACTTGAGAGATTTTTGGTGTGCAAGCCCACTCTTCACTGGAGAGCCATGGGGCTTCTTTCTGAAATCTGAGTTTCCTGACAATGAGATTCTTATGTGCTGTCTAGTACCAGATATAAATTCTCTCCCACTGAGTGGACCTCATGTGTGATCAGAGAACACGCGGATACCCATAGAAGCTGTGTGCCACTATTGCTGAAGTGTGTGCTTCTTTTATAGCTGATTGATTTTGTAATCTTCAGGGTTTCCTTCTCATTCATGCTCTTGGTAACTGCTGTCTTTCAGTGACTCCTATAGCCATTTCCAGGACTATATGAGGGCTATACAGGAGGAAGCTAGTTTCCCTTTCAGTTCTAGTGTGGCATCCAAATATCCTGTGACTGCAGACAGTAGTGTTTTCAAAATAAGGTCTTACATTTTAGCTTTCTCAGGTAATCAAGTGTTTTAGCAATGGCCTATATTAATTTGAAGACCTCATGGGCTTCTGTGGCTAACAGCTCATTGTGAATCTCAGTCCAATTCTGGGCCTGGGATTTACTGGCCAGAGCACATCGTTTTAGGTTTAAGTTTTTCCCATCTTCTGTCCAGAGTGTCCCCACTCCCTCTTTATTGGTTGTTATATCTTGTAGAATGCTAGCCAGAATAAGCGTTTTTGTGGAACTCATTCCTGTTGTTTTCATGTTTGTGTAATTATCTCCCAATCCTCCCAGCTCCCTGCCCCTACAGTCCTCTCCAACTCCCAGTGATCTTTCTTTCCCCTAACCTGTCAAGTAACCCCGTCTTTCCTCTCTCGTTCTTCTCTCTCCTGGTCTCATTCTATTTTTTATCTATCATTTATTTGAGAGTGAGAGTGAGTCAGATACACAGAGAGAAAGAATAAGCATGTCAGGCTCTCTAGCCACTGCAAATAAACTCCAGACGTATATTCTACCCTGTGCCCCTGACTTTACATGGGTACTGGGAAATTGAACTCCAGTCTTTCATTTTTGCAGGCAAGTGCTTCAAATGCTGAGCTAGCTGTCTTTCCAGCCCACATTCTAGTTTCATGTCCATATTCCTGGAGCTTCTGTTTGCACTCATCTCCTAAAGATTCCAATTAAGAATTTCAGATTAGAAAGTACATGAGGCGTTTGTCTTTCTGTGAATGACAGACCTCACTTAGATGAATTTTTTCCTTCCCCATCCATTTATCTACAGATTTCATTTTTCCTTACTGCTGAGCATAATCCTGTTGTGTCTATGTACCACATTTTCATTATCCATTCATGTGTGATGGGCATCTGGCCTGATTCCAGTTCCGAGAGGAAGAAACAAATACGGATCAACAAGTATTTCTGTAGTCAAGAGTAGTGTCTATAGGGTAGGCGCACAAGAGTGGTATAGTGGGGTCATATGAAAGGCGTAATTTTGTCTTTTTCAAAAGTCTCCATACTGATTTTCATAGTGGTTTATAAGTTTGCAAAGCCACATGCAATGGGTAAAGTTGCAACATAACCAGGATTTGTTGTCATTTGCCTTTCTTTTTTTTTTAGATGAATGCCATCTTGACTAGAGTGAGTTTAAGTCTCAAAGTAATTTTGATTTTCTTTGGTGGTTGCAGATGTTGAACATCTCATTAAGTGTGTAATGACCATTTGTATGTCTTTCTTTGAGAATTCTCTGTTCAGTTCTCTACCCCATTTTTTTGATTGTGTGGTTTGATTTTTTTATTGTTTAGTTTTTTGAGTTCTTTATATGTACTGAATATTAGACATATGTCAGATTTGTACCTGATGAAGATTTTCTTCCATTTTGGTGGGAAAATTATTGACTTTGTTGATTGCTTGTTTGCACAGTAGCTGTTAAGTTTCATGAGGTCCAGTGATTGAGATTTGACCTCATTTCCTGTGCTATTTGGGTCTTATTCAGAAATTCCTTCCCTCCCATCTATATCATGGGGCGTACTCCTTGCTTTTTCTTCCAACTGTTTTAGTAATTCAGGTCTTTAATCCATTTAGAGTTGTCAGTTTGCAATTTGAGTGAAGTGGAACTAATTTATTTTTTTATGTGTTTCTCCAGTTATCCAGCATTACTTGTTGAAAATGCTGTCTTTTCTCTGGTGTTTATTTTTACATCTTTGTAAGGTAGCTGTAGTTGCTTGAATTTAGAGATGTTTCTTCTATTGATCTGCATGTCTGTTTTGTGCTAGTTTCATGCTCTTTTAGTTAGTATGGCTTTTTGTCTATCTTGAAATTAGCTATGATGATACCTCCAGACATCTTTGGTTGATGATATTTTTGGACATTCAAGACCTTCTTTTCTTCCATATGAATTTTAATACCTTTTTTTCCTCTGTGAAGAACAGTCTTGAAATTTTTATTTAAATTGTATTGAATTTGTAAAATGCTTTTGGTATGTTGGCCATTTTTGCCAAAAATATTTTTCTCATCTATGAGTATAGGAGGTTTTTGTATCTTCTCATGTTCTCTTCAAATTTTTTCTTCAATGTTTTCTTTCTTTCTTTTTATTTTTACTACTACTACTACTATTATTATTATTATTATTATTTAGGTTTTTCAAGGTAGGGTCTCACATGGCCCAGGCTGACCTGGAATTCACTATGTAGTCTCAGGGTGGCCTCAAACTCATGGCAATCCTCCTACCTCTGCCTCCTGAGTGCTGGGATTAAAGGCATGCGCCGCCACACCCGGCTATTTCTTTTTATTTTTTTTGTATAAGTCTTTCCCTCCTTGGTTAATAATATTCCAAGGGATTTAATTTTTGTGGCTATTGAAAATGAGGAGGTATTGCTTATCTCTTTCTCCATAAATTCAACTTTGGCAAATAGGAAGGTACTGCTTTTTGTATATGGATTTTGTATCCTGCCATTTTTCTTAAGGGATTTACCACATCTAGAATTTTTTTCATGGAGTTTCTGAATAGCTTACATAAAAAACTATTACTTCTGCAAATTGGACTAGTTTGCATTCTTCGTTACTAATTTTATCTTCCTTTTGTTTCTTTCTCTTCTGTTATTGCTTGAGCTAAGACTTCATGTATTATCCTAGTAATGCCCCGAGAGCCAGTCGTTCCTGGGCAGGCAGAGTGCGAGCCGTGGCCGCAGTACGTGCCCCCTCAGCCGTGCGGGGACTTGGAATCCATTGCGGCGGCAGCAGTGGAAAGTCGCAGCAGCGGTCAGAGCCCAGTTTTCTTCTGCGGGCAATGTCCCTTGCTTCCTGAGCTGGGCTCATCTCCTGGAGCACATCTTCTTGTAATCTCTTATGGTCTTGGCCATGAGCGGGGCGACTTTCTTGCTGGTGACTCTGCTGCCTTTGGGCGCTGGCCACCAGGGAACCCGTGAGGGGGCCGTGGGGCAAGCAGAGGCTGGATTCGGCGCTGAGGTGGGACCGCAGCCCGAGCGGCAGTTGCTGGCTCCTGTGGCACAGTGCTCATGCCTTTGCGGGAGAAGGCTGCCGACTGGTGGACTCGTCCCGCCATTGGTAAGGATCCCGTGGGTTGGCCGGCTCTGGGGTCTCTGGGCCTCAGCGGCGTCCCGCGTGCTGCGGGTCAGTGCCGAGAGCCCCTGCTCTGGAGCCTCCTGCAGCCTCGGGTCCACGTGGCGCCAGGTCGTCCACCACTGGGGCTCCTCCACCATCAAGGCTCCGCGGCACTGAAGCCTCCGTAAGACATGCGTCTCGGCAAGGAGTTCCTTGTGACTTTTGTCCGGGGAACGGAGCTGCGTGGGCGTGTGCTTGTCGGCAGAGGTCCTCCCGACAGGATTCCACCCGACTCCGCTGGCTTCCAAGATGGAACACGCTTCCTCCTCATCCTCCTGCTCCTCCCGTGTGGGGCTTGAGAACAATTCCGTGCACTGGGCTGGAGGCCTGGCTTCCTGCAGCGAGTGGCGTCCCTGTCCGCGTCCAGAGTACACCGGTGTCTTAGAGTACACTCTGGCTGCGCCGGGTGCAGCCTCGTCTCCTTCTGCCCCAGGACAGGAGAGCGCCATGAACTCGGGTCAGGAGAAGGAGGCCCTTTCCAGGTCCAGGGAGCAGCTGGCGCCCTGGGCTGCCTGGGGCAAGGGCCATGGGTCCTCCCGGAGCCCCGCCGGTTCTCCCTCGGGAAGTCGTTCCAATGCCTGCCTTCCGCACGGGGCTTCGGGGCCCTGCCGAGCCAGCCTCTTCCAGCGGGAAGCCAAGTCCCTCGCCAAGGGTCCCAGGAGCGCGTGTTTGCGCAAGCCCTTCACTGTCTTCCTGATGCCCGTCTCCCTCAGGATGCGTGGAGTCATGGGTAAGGCCGAGAGTGTCTGCAAAGCTTTCCGCAGCTTGCGTGGGTACGGGTTGACGTCCAGGCGGACCTGGCACTTCCACGTGACTCTCAGCAGCCGCTTCTCCTCCATCCCCTTGCCTGGCTGGTGCGACGAGTGGCTCCCCTCAGGTGCGGCTCTCCCCAGCTAGCTCGCAAGACTTCGCTTCCCGCCGGCGGTCCCAGGCCGGCTCCAGGGCACAGCGCGAGTCGCTCCCAGCTCCGGGGCCTTGGGGCTCTGGCCTCCGCGATCCCCCACGTCTCCTCGCTGGTCGCCTGCCCTGCCTGCACCCAGGATTCTGCTCTTCCAAGATCTCCCGGAACTGGGATGCTGCCCACCGCCCGCCCGTGCGCCGGGCCTTTATATACTGCCCCCCCGCCCTCTTCCAGCCTCCGCCCTCTTGGCTCGCTGGGCTTCTCATTGGCCACCTGCGCTCTTTGGGCGCCACGATTCCTCCCCTGTTGCCCTCGCTTTCGCCCAGAGGCTAGTCCGCCCGCACCCCGGGGGATGTGCGCCTTCCGCGAAAGGAGGCCCCGTGCTCCACATGCCCACCTTCACTTGCTGTGTGACACAGCTTGTGCTCTTCCGTCAGCTCCGTGTCACTCATCTCAGGCCTGGGGCGCCTGCGGAGCCATGTTTCCTAGTCATCAGTACAGCCTCTTTTCTCCTAGGGACTGTGTGCACGACCATTCCCCTTCCCTTCCTTCAACCAGCTACGATCCTGCTTCCTTTCCCACCTGTCGCTTTGCTGCTATTCAATGTGTGTATGTATGTATGCATGTATGGATGGATGGATGGATGTGTGTATGTATGTACGTAAGTAGTGTGTGTACGGATGTTTTCATATATGTATGTATGCATGTGCGTATGTATGTATTTATTTCCTTTCCTTCTCCTGCTTGGTTGGTTGGTTGGTGAAACTTCCTCAGGGGCCCTCCTGAAGAAGCTTATGGGGCCCCAGGCGCTCTGCCCCACCCAGCCCCACCCATCCTTCCCTGTGCTCACATTTCCCCAGGTGCCTGGTTATTAGACCAAGGAGTTGCTCATGTTTATTCCGGGAGGTCTGCACATCCAATTTAATTAATTAATTTAATTAATTAATTTAATTAATAATATCTGTGGGTAGGAAGTATCCCATTCATCACCCACCCACCCACCTGAAGCCAGGAGGGGCGGAGGGCAGGCAGATATGACAGATTCGTGAAGCCTGTGGGGCTTGCCTCTAATTCTGGCCCTTGGGAGGATGCTTGTAAATGCCCTGAGAGTCTCAGGCCATGTTGTGAGGTCCATGGCAGCCAGGGCCACCGCGAGACACCGTCGCTGCAGCGACCAATAACTAAATGGCCCAACCAACCGACCAGACAACCAATGGACGAATAGACAGTTAGATGAGTAACTTCCATGAGATAGTAAGGGAGAGTGGAGAAAATCATGCCTGTCAGTTGAACGCGGTTGCATGTGTTGGTGGCCAGAGTTTGGAAGCGTGAGGGAGCAGGCTGGCCAGGGCAGCGGGGAAGAAAGGCAGGGCGATGTGAATGTGAGGGCTCTGTGTGATTGCCGTGAGTTCCAGGGGAAGGAGGGGGGGTGCGACTGGAATCCTTGATTTCCTACTGTGACCCCTGCTCAATGAAGAACCACGGATCTAAGCAAACACGGAGTGCGAGTTGCCGTTGCGAATCCACCGGATCGTGCCGCACGGCAGCACGGTGGCAGTGTGGCCTTGTGTCTGTCCCTGTGTCTGTGGATTCTCGGCGGCGTGCGAATCCCTTGCTCCCGCCACGGGCGTAGGCGGGGCATATGTGTGGCCTTCACGCCTAGTAATGCCCCGAGAGCCCGTCGTTCCTGGGCAGGCAGAGTGTGAGCCGTGGCCGCAGTACGTGCCCCCTCAGCCGTGCGGGGACTTGGAATCCATTGCGGCGGCAGCAGTGGAAAGTCGCAGCAGCGGTCAGAGCCCAGTTTTCTTCTGCAGGCAATGTCCCTTGCTTCCTGAGCTGGGCTCATCTCCTGGAGCACATCTTCTTGTAATCTCTTATGGTCTTGGCCATGAGCGGGGCGACTTTCTTGCTGGTGACCCTGCTGCCTTTGGGCGCTGGCCACCAGGGAGCCCGTGAGGGGGCCGCGGGGCAAGCAGAGGCTGGATTCGGCGCTGAGGTGGGACCGCAGCCCGAGCGGCAGTTGCTGGCTCCTGTGGCACAGTGCTCATGCCTTTGCGGGAGAAGGCTGCCGCCTGGTGGACTCGTCCCGCCATTGGTAAGGATCCCGTGGGTTGGCCGGCTCTGGGGTCTCTGGGCCTCAGCGGCGTCCCGCGTGCTGCGGGTCAGTGCCGAGAGCCCCTGCTCTGGAGCCTCCTGCAGCCTCGGGTCCACGTGGCGCCAGGTCCTCCACCCCTGGGGCTCCTCCTCCATCAAGGCTCCGCGGCACTGAAGCCTCCGTAAGACATGCGTCTCGGCAAGGAGTTCCTTGTGACTTTTGTCCGGGGAACGGAGCTGCGTGGGCGTGTGCTTGTCGGCAGAGGTCCTCCCGACAGGATTCCACCCGACTCCGCTGGCTTCCAAGATGGAACACGCTTCCTCCTCATCCTCCTGCTCCTCCCGCGTGGGGCTTGAGAGCGATTCCGTGCACTGGGCTGGAGGCCTGGCTTCCTGCAGCGAGTGGCGTCCCTGTCCGCGTCCAGAGTACACCGGTGTCTTAGAGTACACTCTGGCTCCGCCGGGTGCAGCCTCGTCTCCTTCTGCCCCAGGACAGGAGAGCGCCATGCCCTCGGGTCGGGAGAAGGAGGCCCTTTCCAGGTCCAGGGAGCAGCTGGCGCCCTGAGCTGCCAGGGGCCAGGGCCATGGGTCCTCCTGGAGCCCCGCCGGTTCTCCCTCGGGAAGTTGTTCCAATGCCTGCCTTCCGCACGGGGCTTCGGGGCCCTGCCGAGCCAGCCTCTTCCAGCGGGAAGCCAAGTCCCTCGCCAAGGGTCCCAGGAGCGCGTGTTTGAGCAAGCCCTTCACTGTCTTCCTGATGCCCGTCTCCCTCAGGATGCGTGGAGTCATGGGTAAGGCCGAGAGTGTCTGCAAAGCTTTCCGCAGCTTGCGTGGGTACGGGTTGACGTCCAGGCGGACCTGGCACTTCCACGTGACTCTCAGCAGCCGCTTCTCCTCCATCCCCTTGCCTGGCTGGTGCGACGAGTGGCTCCCCTCAGGTGCGGCTCTCCCCAGCTAGCTCGCAAGACTTCGCTTCCCGCCGGCGGTCCCAGGCCGGCTCCAGGGCACAGCGCGAGTCGCTCCCAGCTCCGGGGCCTTGGGGCTCTGGCCTCCGCGATCCCCCACGTCTCCTCGCTGGTCGCCTGCCCTGCCTGCACCCAGGATTCTGCTCTTCCAAGATCTCCCGGAACTGGGATGCTGCCCACCGCCCGCCCGTGCGCCGGGCCTTTATATACTGCCCCCCCGCCCTCTTCCAGCCTCCGCCCTCTTGGCTCGCTGGGCTTCTCATTGGCCACCTGCGCTCTTTGGGCGCCACGATTCCTCCCCTGTTGCCCACGCTTTCGCCCAGAGGCTAGTCCGCCCGCACCCCGGGGGATGTGCGCCTTCCGCGAAAGGAGGCCCCGTGCTCCACATGCCCACCTTCACTTGCTGTGTGACACAGCTTGTGCTCTTCCGTCAGCTCCGTGTCACTCATCTCAGGCCTGGGGCGCCTGCGGAGCCATGTTTCCTAGTCATCAGTACAGCCTCTTTTCTCCTAGGGACTGTGTGCACGACCATTCCCCTTCCCTTCCTTCAACCAGCTACGATCCTGCTTCCTTTCCCACCTGTCGCTTTGCTGCTATTCAATGTGTGTATGTATGTATGCATGTATGGATGGATGGATGGATGTGTGTATGTATGTACGTAAGTAGTGTGTGTACGGATGTTTTCATATATGTATGTATGCATGTGCGTATGTATGTATTTATTTCCTTTCCTTCTCCTGCTTGGTTGGTTGGTTGGTGAAACTTCCTCAGGGGCCCTCCTGAAGAAGCTTATGGGGCCCCAGGCGCTCTGCCCCACCCTGCCCCACCCATCCTTCCCTGTGCTCACATTTCCCCAGGTGCCTGGTTATTAGACCAAGGAGTTGCTCATGTTTATTCCGGGAGGTCTGCACATCCAATTTAATTAATTAATTTAATTAATTAATTTAATTAATAATATCTGTGGGTAGGAAGTATCCCTTTCATCACCCACCCACCCACCTGAAGCCACGAGGGGTGGAGGACAGGCAGATATGACAGATTCGTGAAGCCTGTGGGGCTTGCCTCTAATTCTGGCCCTTGGGAGGATGCTTGTAAATGCCCTGAGAGTCTCAGGCCATGTTGTGAGGTCCATGGCAGCCAGGGCCACCGCGAGACACCGTCGCTGCAGCGACCAATAACTAAATGGCCCAACCAACCGACCAGACAACCAATGGACGAATAGACAGTTAGATGAGTAACTTCCGTGAGATAGTAAGGGAGAGTGGAGAAAATCATGCCTGTCAGTTGAACGCGGTTGCATGTGTTGGTGGCCAGAGTTTGGAAGCGTGAGGGAGCAGGCTGGCCAGGGCAGCGGGGAAGAAAGGCAGGGCGATGTGAATGTGAGGGCTCTGTGTGATTGCCGTGAGTTCCAGGGAAGGAGGGGGGGTGCGACTGGAATCCTTGATTTCCTACTGTGACCCCTGCTCAATGAAGAACCACGGATCTAAGCAAACACGGAGTGCGAGTTGCCGTTGCGAATCCACCGGATCGTGCCGCACGGCAGCACGGTGGCAGTGTGGCCTTGTGTCTGTCCCTGTGTCTGTGGATTCTCGGCGGCGTGCGAATCCCTTGCTCCCGCCACGGGCGTAGGCGGGGCATATGTGTGGCCTTCACGCCTAGTAATGCCCCGAGAGCCCGTCGTTCCTGGGCAGGCAGAGTGTGAGCCGTGGCCGCAGTACGTGCCCCCTCAGCCGTGCGGGGACTTGGAATCCATTGCGGCGGCAGCAGTGGAAAGTCGCAGCAGCGGTCAGAGCCCAGTTTTCTTCTGCGGGCAATGTCCCTTGCTTCCTGAGCTGGGCTCATCTCCTGGAGCACATCTTCTTGTAATCTCTTATGGTCTTGGCCATGAGCGGGGCGACTTTCTTGCTGGTGACCCTGCTGCCTTTGGGCGCTGGCCACCAGGGAGCCCGTGAGGGGGCCGTGGGGCAAGCAGAGGCTGGATTCGGCGCTGAGGTGGGACCGCAGCCCGAGCGGCAGTTGCTGGCTCCTGTGGCACAGTGCTCATGCCTTTGCGGGAGAAGGCTGCCGCCTGGTGGACTCGTCCCGCCATTGGTAAGGATCCCGTGGGTTGGCCGGCTCTGGGGTCTCTGGGCCTCAGCGGCGTCCCGCGTGCTGCGGGTCAGTGCCGAGAGCCCCTGCTCTGGAGCCTCCTGCAGCCTCGGGTCCACGTGGCGCCAGGTCCTCCACCCCTGGGGCTCCTCCTCCATCAAGGCTCCGCGGCACTGAAGCCTCCGTAAGACATGCGTCTCGGCAAGGAGTTCCTTGTGACTTTTGTCCGGGGAACGGAGCTGCGTGGGCGTGTGCTTGTCGGCAGAGGTCCTCCCGACAGGATTCCACCCGACTCCGCTGGCTTCCAAGATGGAACACGCTTCCTCCTCATCCTCCTGCTCCTCCCGCGTGGGGCTTGAGAGCGATTCCGTGCACTGGGCTGGAGGCCTGGCTTCCTGCAGCGAGTGGCGTCCCTGTCCGCGTCCAGAGTACACCGGTGTCTTAGAGTACACTCTGGCTGCGCCGGGTGCAGCCTCGTCTCCTTCTGCCCCAGGACAGGAGAGCGCCATGCCCTCGGGTCGGGAGAAGGAGGCCCTTTCCAGGTCCAGGGAGCAGCTGGCGCCCTGGCTGCCTGGGGCCAGGGCCGTGGGTCCTCCTGGAGCCCTGCCGGTTCTCCCTCGGGAAGTCGTTCCAATGCCTGCCTTCCGCACGGGGCTTCGGGGCCCTGCCGAGCCAGCCTCTTCCAGCGGGAAGCCAAGTCCCTCGCCAAGGGTCCCAGGAGCGCGTGTTTGCGCAAGCCCTTCACTGTCTTCCTGATGCCCGTCTCCCTCAGGATGCGTGGAGTCATGGGTAAGGCCGAGAGTGTCTGCAAAGCTTTCCGCAGCTTGCGTGGGTACGGGTTGACGTCCAGGCGGACCTGGCACTTCCACGTGACTCTCAGCAGCCGCTTCTCCTCCATCCCCTTGCCTGGCTGGTGCGACGAGTGGCTCCCCTCAGGTGCGGCTATCCCCAGCTAGCTCGCAAGACTTCGCTTCCCGCCGGCGGTCCCAGGCCGGCGCCAGGGCACAGCGCGAGTCGCTCCCAGCTCCGGGGCCTTGGGGCTCTGGCCTCCGCGATCCCCCACGTCTCCTCGCTGGTCGCCTGCCCTGCCTGCACCCAGGATTCTGCTCTTCCAAGATCTCCCGGAACTGGGATGCTGCCCACCGCCCGCCCGTGCGCCGGGCCTTTATATACTGCCCCCCCGCCCTCTTCCAGCCTCCGCCCTCTTGGCTCGCTGGGCTTCTCATTGGCCACCTGCGCTCTTTGGGCGCCACGATTCCACCCCTGTTGCCCTCGCTTTCGCCCAGAGGCTAGTCCGCCCGCACCCCGGGGGATGTGCGCCTTCCGCGAAAGGAGGCCCCGTGCTCCACATGCCCACCTTCACTTGCTGTGTGACACAGCTTGTGCTCTTCCGTCAGCTCCGTGTCACTCATCTCAGGCCTGGGGCGCCTGCGGAGCCATGTTTTCTAGTCATCAGTACAGCCTCTTTTCTCCTAGGGACTGTGTGCACGACCATTCCCCTTCCCTTCCTTCAACCAGCTACGATCCTGCTTCCTTTCCCACCTGTCGCTTTGCTGCTATTCAATGTGTGTATGTATGTATGCATGTATGGATGGATGGATGGATGTGTGTATGTATGTACGTAAGTAGTGTGTGTACGGATGTTTTCATATATGTATGTATGCATGTGCGTATGTATGTATTTATTTCCTTTCCTTCTCCTGCTTGGTTGGTTGGTTGGTGAAACTTCCTCAGGGGCCCTCCTGAAGAAGCTTATGGGGCCCCAGGCGCTCTGCCCCACCCTGCCCCACCCATCCTTCCCTGTGCTCACATTTCCCCAGGTGCCTGGTTATTAGACCAAGGAGTTGCTCATGTTTATTCCGGGAGGTCTGCACATCCAATTTAATTAATTAAATTAATTAATTAAATTAATTAATTAATAATATCTGTGGGTAGGAAGTATCCCATTCATCACCCACCCACCCACCTGAAGCCACGAGGGGCGGAGGGCAGGCAGATATGACAGATTCGTGAAGCCTGTGGGGCTTGCCTCTAATTCTGGCCCTTGGGAGGATGCTTGTAAATGCCCTGAGAGTCTCAGGCCATGTTGTGAGGTCCATGGCAGCCAGGGCCACCGCGAGACACCGTCGCTGCAGCGACCAATAACTAAATGGCCCAACCAACCGACCAGACAACCAATGGACGAATAGACAGTTAGATGAGTAACTTCCATGAGATAGTAAGGGAGAGTGGAGAAAATCATGCCTGTCAGTTGAACGCGGTTGCATGTGTTGGTGGCCAGAGTTTGGAAGCGTGAGGGAGCAGGCTGGCCAGGGCAGCGGGGAAGAAAGGCAGGGCGATGTGAATGTGAGGGCTCTGTGTGATTGCCGTGAGTTCCAGGGGAAGGAGGGGGGGTGCGACTGGAATCCTTGATTTCCTACTGTGACCCCTGCTCAATGAAGAACCACGGATCTAAGCAAACACGGAGTGCGAGTTGCCGTTGCGAATCCACCGGATCGTGCCGCACGGCAGCACGGTGGCAGTGTGGCCTTGTGTCTGCCCCTGTGTCTGTGGATTCTCGGCGGCGTGCGAATCCCTTGCTCCCGCCACGGGCGTAGGCGGGGCATATGTGTGGCCTTCACGCCTAGTAATGCCCCGAGAGCCCGTCGTTCCTGGGCAGGCAGAGTGTGAGCCGTGGCCGCAGTACGTGCCCCCTCAGCCGTGCGGGGACTTGGAATCCATTGCGGCGGCAGCAGTGGAAAGTCGCAGCAGCGGTCAGAGCCCAGTTTTCTTCTGCGGGCAATGTCCCTTGCTTCCTGAGCTGGGCTCATCTCCTGGAGCACATCTTCTTGTAATCTCTTATGGTCTTGGCCATGAGCGGGGCGACTTTCTTGCTGGTGACCCTGCTGCCTTTGGGCGCTGGCCACCAGGGAGCCCGTGAGGGGGCCGTGGGGCAAGCAGAGGCTGGATTCGGCGCTGAGGTGGGACCGCAGCCCGAGCGGCAGTTGCTGGCTCCTGTGGCACAGTGCTCATGCCTTTGCGGGAGAAGGCTGCCGCCTGGTGGACTCATCCCGCCATTGGTAAGGATCCCGTGGGTTGGCCGGCTCTGGGGTCTCTGGGCCTCAGCGGCGTCCCGCGTGCTGCGGGTCAGTGCCGAGAGCCCCTGCTCTGGAGCCTCCTGCAGCCTCGGGTCCACGTGGCGCCAGGTCCTCCACCCCTGGGGCTCCTCCTCCATCAAGGCTCCGCGGCACTGAAGCCTCCGTAAGACATGCGTCTCGGCAAGGAGTTCCTTGTGACTTTTGTCCGGGGAACGGAGCTGCGTGGGCGTGTGCTTGTCGGCAGAGGTCCTCCCGACAGGATTCCACCCGACTCCGCTGGCTTCCAAGATGGAACACGCTTCCTCCTCATCCTCCTGCTCCTCCCGCGTGGGGCTTGAGAGCGATTCCGTGCACTGGGCTGGAGGCCTGGCTTCCTGCAGCGAGTGGCGTCCCTGTCCGCGTCCAGAGTACACCGGTGTCTTAGAGTACACTCTGGCTGCGCCGGGTGCAGCCTCGTCTCCTTCTGCCCCAGGACAGGAGAGCGCCATGCCCTCGGGTCGGGAGAAGGAGGCCCTTTCCAGGTCCAGGGAGCAGCTGGCGCCCTGGGCTGCCTGGGGCCAGGGCCATGGGTCCTCCTGGAGCCCCGCCGGTTCTCCCTCGGGAAGTCGTTCCAATGCCTGCCTTCCGCACGGGGCTTCGGGGCCCTGCCGAGCCAGCCTCTTCCAGCGGGAAGCCAAGTCCCTCGCCAAGGGTCCCAGGAGCACGTGTTTGCGCAAGCCCTTCACTGTCTTCCTGATGCCCGTCTCCCTCAGGATGCGTGGAGTCATGGGTAAGGCCGAGAGTGTCTGCAAAGCTTTCCGCAGCTTTTGTGGGTACGGGTTGACGTCCAGGCGGACCTGGCACTTCCACGTGACTCTCAGCAGCCGCTTCTCCTCCATCCCCTTGCCTGGCTGGTGCGACGAGTGGCTCCCCTCAGGTGCCGCTCTCCCCAGCTAGCTCGCAAGACTTCGCTTCCCGCCGGCGGTCCCAGGCCGGCTCCAGGGCACAGCGCGAGTCGCTCCCAGCTCCGGGGCCTTGGGGCTCTGGCCTCCGCGATCCCCCACGTCTCCTCGCTGGTCGCCTGCCCTGCCTGCACCCAGGATTCTGCTCTTCCAAGATCTCCCGGAACTGGGATGCTGCCCACCGCCCGACGGGGGGGCCGGGCCTTTATATACTGCCCCCCCGCCCTCTTCCAGCCTCCGCCCTCTTGGCTCGCTGGGCTTCTCATTGGCCACCTGCGCTCTTTGGGCGCCACGATTCCTCCCCTGTTGCCCTCGCTTTCGCCCAGAGGCTAGTCCGCCCGCACCCCGGGGGATGTGCGCCTTCCGCGAAAGGAGGCCCCGTGCTCCACATGCCCACCTTCACTTGCTGTGTGACACAGCTTGTGCTCTTCCGTCAGCTCCGTGTCACTCATCTCAGGCCTGGGGCGCCTGCGGAGCCATGTTTTCTAGTCATCAGTACAGCCTCTTTTCTCCTAGGGACTGTGTGCACGACCATTCCCCTTCCCTTCCTTCAACCAGCTACGATCCTGCTTCCTTTCCCACCTGTCGCTTTGCTGCTATTCAATGTGTGTATGTATGTATGCATGTATGGATGGATGGATGGATGTGTGTATGTATGTACGTAAGTAGTGTGTGTACGGATGTTTTCATATATGTATGTATGCATGTGCGTATGTATGTATTTATTTCCTTTCCTTCTCCTGCTTGGTTGGTTGGTTGGTGAAACTTCCTCAGGGGCCCTCCTGAAGAAGCTTATGGGGCCCCAGGCGCTCTGCCCCACCCTGCCCCACCCATCCTTCCCTGTGCTCACATTTCCCCAGGTGCCTGGTTATTAGACCAAGGAGTTGCTCATGTTTATTCCGGGAGGTCTGCACATCCAATTTAATTAATTAATTTAATTAATTAATTTAATTAATTAATTTAATTAATAATATCTGTGGGTAGGAAGTATCCCATTCATCACCCACCCACCCACCTGAAGCCACGAGGGGCGGAGGGCAGGCAGATATGACAGATTCGTGAAGCCTGTGGGGCTTGCCTCTAATTCTGGCCCTTGGGAGGATGCTTGTAAATGCCCTGAGAGTCTCAGGCCATGTTGTGAGGTCCATGGCAGCCAGGGCCACCGCGAGACACCGTCGCTGCAGCGACCAATAACTAAATGGCCCAACCAACCGACCAGACAACCAATGGACGAATAGACAGTTAGATGAGTAACTTCCATGAGATAGTAAGGGAGAGTGGAGAAAATCATGCCTGTCAGTTGAACGCGGTTGCATGTGTTGGTGGCCAGAGTTTGGAAGCGTGAGGGAGCAGGCTGGCCAGGGCAGCGGGGAAGAAAGGCAGGGCGATGTGAATGTGAGGGCTCTGTGTGATTGCCGTGAGTTCCAGGGGAAGGAGGGGGGGTGCGACTGGAATCCTTGATTTCCTACTGTGACCCCTGCTCAATGAAGAACCACGGATCTAAGCAAACACGGAGTGCGAGTTGCCGTTGCGAATCCACCGGATCGTGCCGCACGGCAGCACGGTGGCAGTGTGGCCTTGTGTCTGTCCCTGTGTCTGTGGATTCTCGGCGGCGTGCGAATCCCTTGCTCCCGCCACGGGCGTAGGCGGGGCATATGTGTGGCCTTCACGCCTAGTAATGCCCCGAGAGCCCGTCGTTCCTGGGCAGGCAGAGTGTGAGCCGTGGCCGCAGTACGTGCCCCCTCAGCCGTGCGGGGACTTGGAATCCATTGCGGCGGCAGCAGTGGAAAGTCGCAGCAGCGGTCAGAGCCCAGTTTTCTTCTGCGGGCAATGTCCCTTGCTTCCTGAGCTGGGCTCATCTCCTGGAGCACATCTTCTTGTAATCTCTTATGGTCTTGGCCATGAGCGGGGCGACTTTCTTGCTGGTGACCCTGCTGCATTGGGCGCTGGCCACCAGGGAGCCCGTGAGGGGGCCGTGGGGCAAGCAGAGGCTGGATTCGGCGCTGAGGTGGGACCGCAGCCCGAGCGGCAGTTGCTGGCTCCTGTGGCACAGTGCTCATGCCTTTGCGGGAGAAGGCTGCCGCCTGGTGGACTCGTCCCGCCATTGGTAAGGATCCCGTGGGTTGGCCGGCTCTGGGGTCTCTGGGCCTCAGCGGCGTCCCGCGTGCTGCGGGTCAGTGCCGAGAGCCCCTGCTCTGGAGCCTCCTGCAGCCTCGGGTCCACGTGGCGCCAGGTCCTCCACCCCTGGGGCTCCTCCTCCATCAAGGCTCCGCGGCACTGAAGCCTCCGTAAGACATGCGTCTCGGCAAGGAGTTCCTTGTGACTTTTGTCCAGGGAACGGAGCTGCGTGGGCGTGTGCTTGTCGGCAGAGGTCCTCCCGACAGGATTCCACCCGACTCCGCTGGCTTCCAAGATGGAACACGCTTCCTCCTCATCCTCCTGCTCCTCCCGCGTGGGGCTTGAGAGCGATTCCGTGCACTGGGCTGGAGGCCTGGCTTCCTGCAGCGAGTGGCGTCCCTGTCCGCGTCCAGAGTACACCGGTGTCTTAGAGTACACTCTGGCTGCGCCGGGTGCAGCCTCGTCTCCTTCTGCCCCAGGACAGGAGAGCGCCATGCCCTCGGGTCGGGAGAAGGAGGCCCTTTCCAGGTCCAGGGAGCAGCTGGCGCCCTGGGCTGCCTGGGGCCAGGGCCATGGGTCCTCCTGGAGCCCCGCCGGTTCTCCCTCGGGAAGTCGTTCCAATGCCTGCCTTCCGCACGGGGCTTCGGGGCCCTGCCGAGCCAGCCTCTTCCAGCGGGAAGCCAAGTCCCTCGCCAAGGGTCCCAGGAGCGCGTGTTTGCGCAAGCCCTTCACTGTCTTCCTGATGCCCGTCTCCCTCAGGATGCGTGGAGTCATGGGTAAGGCCGAGAGTGTCTGCAAAGCTTTCCGCAGCTTGCGTGGGTACGGGTTGACGTCCAGGCGGACCTGGCACTTCCACGTGACTCTCAGCAGCCGCTTCTCCTCCATCCCCTTGCCTGGCTGGTGCGACGAGTGGCTCCCCTCAGGTGCGGCTCTCCCCAGCTAGCTCGCAAGACTTCGCTTCCCGCCGGCGGTCCCAGGCCGGCTCCAGGGCACAGCGCGAGTCGCTCCCAGCTCCGGGGCCTTGGGGCTCTGGCCTCCGCGATCCCCCACGTCTCCTCGCTGGTCGCCTGCCCTGCCTGCACCCAGGATTCTGCTCTTCCAAGATCTCCCGGAACTGGGATGCTGCCCACCGCCCGCCCGTGCGCCGGGCCTTTATATACTGCCCCCCCGCCCTCTTCCAGCCTCCGCCCTCTTGGCTCGCTGGGCTTCTCATTGGCCACCTGCGCTCTTTGGGCGCCACGATTCCTCCCCTGTTGCCCTCGCTTTCGCCCAGAGGCTAGTCCGCCCGCACCCCGGGGGATGTGCGCCTTCCGCGAAAGGAGGCCCCGTGCTCCACATGCCCACCTTCACTTGCTGTGTGACACAGCTTGTGCTCTTCCGTCAGCTCCGTGTCACTCATCTCAGGCCTGGGGCGCCTGCGGAGCCATGTTTTCTAGTCATCAGTACAGCCTCTTTTCTCCTAGGGACTGTGTGCACGACCATTCCCCTTCCCTTCCTTCAACCAGCTACGATCCTGCTTCCTTTCCCACCTGTCGCTTTGCTGCTATTCAATGTGTGTATGTATGTATGCATGTATGGATGGATGGATGGATGTGTGTATGTATGTACGTAAGTAGTGTGTGTACGGATGTTTTCATATATGTATGTATGCATGTGCGTATGTATGTATTTATTTCCTTTCCTTCTCCTGCTTGGTTGGTTGGTTGGTGAAACTTCCTCAGGGGCCCTCCTGAAGAAGCTTATGGGGCCCCAGGCGCTCTGCCCCACCCTGCCCCACCCATCCTTCCCTGTGCTCACATTTCCCCAGGTGCCTGGTTATTAGACCAAGGAGTTGCTCATGTTTATTCCGGGAGGTCTGCACATCCAATTTAATTAATTAATTTAATTAATTAATTTAATTAATAATATCTGTGGGTAGGAAGTATCCCATTCATCACCCACCCACCCACCTGAAGCCACGAGGGGCGGAGGGCAGGCAGATATGACAGATTCGTGAAGCCTGTGGGGCTTGCCTCTAATTCTGGCCCTTGGGAGGATGCTTGTAAATGCCCTGAGAGTCTCAGGCCATGTTGTGAGGTCCATGGCAGCCAGGGCCACCGCGAGACACCGTCGCTGCAGCGACCAATAACTAAATGGCCCAACCAACCGACCAGACAACCAATGGACGAATAGACAGTTAGATGAGTAACTTCCATGAGATAGTAAGGGAGAGTGGAGAAAATCATGCCTGTCAGTTGAACGCGGTTGCATGTGTTGGTGGCCAGAGTTTGGAAGCGTGAGGGAGCAGGCTGGCCAGGGCAGCGGGGAAGAAAGGCAGGGCGATGTGAATGTGAGGGCTCTGTGTGATTGCCGTGAGTTCCAGGGGAAGGAGGGGGGGTGCGACTGGAATCCTTGATTTCCTACTGTGACCCCTGCTCAATGAAGAACCACGGATCTAAGCAAACACGGAGTGCGAGTTGCCGTTGCGAATCCACCGGATCGTGCCGCACGGCAGCACGGTGGCAGTGTGGCCTTGTGTCTGTCCCTGTGTCTGTGGATTCTCGGCGGCGTGCGAATCCCTTGCTCCCGCCACGGGCATAGGCGGGGCATATGTGTGGCCTTCACGCCTAGTAATGCCCCGAGAGCCCGTCGTTCCTGGGCAGGCAGAGTGTGAGCCGTGGCCGCAGTACGTGCCCCCTCAGCCGTGCGGGGACTTGGAATCCATTGCGGCGGCAGCAGTGGAAAGTCGCAGCAGCGGTCAGAGCCCAGTTTTCTTCTGCGGGCAATGTCCCTTGCTTCCTGAGCTGGGCTCATCTCCTGGAGCACATCTTCTTGTAATCTCTTATGGTCTTGGCCATGAGCGGGGCGACTTTCTTGCTGGTGACCCTGCTGCCTTTGGGCGCTGGCCACCAGGGAGCCCGTGAGGGGGCCGTGGGGCAAGCAGAGGCTGGATTCGGCGCTGAGGTGGGACCGCAGCCCGAGCGGCAGTTGCTGGCTCCTGTGGCACAGTGCTCATGCCTTTGCGGGAGAAGGCTGCCGCCTGGTGGACTCGTCCCGCCATTGGTAAGGATCCCGTGGGTTGGCCGGCTCTGGGGTCTCTGGGCCTCAGCGGCGTCCCGCGTGCTGCGGGTCAGTGCCGAGAGCCCCTGCTCTGGAGCCTCCTGCAGCCTCGGGTCCACGTGGCGCCAGGTCCTCCACCCCTGGGGCTCCTCCTCCATCAAGGCTCCGCGGCACTGAAGCCTCCGTAAGACATGCGTCTCGGCAAGGAGTTCCTTGTGACTTTTGTCCGGGGAACGGAGCTGCGTGGGCGTGTGCTTGTCGGCAGAGGTCCTCCCGACAGGATTCCACCCGACTCCGCTGGCTTCCAAGATGGAACACGCTTCCTCCTCATCCTCCTGCTCCTCCCGCGTGGGGCTTGAGAGCGATTCCGTGCACTGGGCTGGAGGCCTGGCTTCCTGCAGCGAGTGGCGTCCCTGTCCGCGTCCAGAGTACACCGGTGTCTTAGAGTACACTCTGGCTGCGCCGGGTGCAGCCTCGTCTCCTTCTGCCCCAGGACAGGAGAGCGCCATGCCCTCGGGTCGGGAGAAGGAGGCCCTTTCCAGGTCCAGGGAGCAGCTGGCGCCCTGGGCTGCCTGGGGCCAGGGCCATGGGTCCTCCTGGAGCCCCGCCGGTTCTCCCTCGGGAAGTCGTTCCAATGCCTGCCTTCCGCACGGGGCTTCGGGGCCCTGCCGAGCCAGCCTCTTCCAGCGGGAAGCCAAGTCCCTCGCCAAGGGTCCCAGGAGCGCGTGTTTGCGCAAGCCCTTCACTGTCTTCCTGATGCCCGTCTCCCTCAGGATGCGTGGAGTCATGGGTAAGGCCGAGAGTGTCTGCAAAGCTTTCCGCAGCTTGCGTGGGTACGGGTTGACGTCCAGGCGGACCTGGCACTTCCACGTGACTCTCAGCAGCCGCTTCTCCTCCATCCCCTTGCCTGGCTGGTGCGACGAGTGGCTCCCCTCAGGTGCGGCTCTCCCCAGCTAGCTCGCAAGACTTCGCTTCCCGCCGGCGGTCCCAGGCCGGCTCCAGGGCACAGCGCGAGTCGCTCCCAGCTCCGGGGCCTTGGGGCTCTGGCCTCCGCGATCCCCCACGTCTCCTCGCTGGTCGCCTGCCCTGCCTGCACCCAGGATTCTGCTCTTCCAAGATCTCCCGGAACTGGGATGCTGCCCACCGCCCGCCCGTGCGCCGGGCCTTTATATACTGCCCCCCCGCCCTCTTCCAGCCTCCGCCCTCTTGGCTCGCTGGGCTTCTCATTGGCCACCTGCGCTCTTTGGGCACCACGATTCCTCCCCTGTTGCCCTCGCTTTCGCCCAGAGGCTAGTCCGCCCGCACCCCGGGGGATGTGCGCCTTCCGCGAAAGGAGGCCCCGTGCTCCACATGCCCACCTTCACTTGCTGTGTGACACAGCTTGTGCTCTTCCGTCAGCTCCGTGTCACTCATCTCAGGCCTGGGGCGCCTGCGGAGCCATGTTTTCTAGTCATCAGTACAGCCTCTTTTCTCCTAGGGACTGTGTGCACGACCATTCCCCTTCCCTTCCTTCAACCAGCTACGATCCTGCTTCCTTTCCCACCTGTCGCTTTGCTGCTATTCAATGTGTGTATGTATGTATGCATGTATGGATGGATGGATGGATGTGTGTATGTATGTACGTAAGTAGTGTGTGTACGGATGTTTTCATATATGTATGTATGCATGTGCGTATGTATGTATTTATTTCCTTTCCTTCTCCTGCTTGGTTGGTTGGTTGGTGAAACTTCCTCAGGGGCCCTCCTGAAGAAGCTTATGGGGCCCCAGGCGCTCTGCCCCACCCAGCCCCACCCATCCTTCCCTGTGCTCACATTTCCCCAGGTGCCTGGTTATTAGACCAAGGAGTTGCTCATGTTTATTCCGGGAGGTCTGCACATCCAATTTAATTAATTAATTTAATTAATTAATTTAATTAATAATATCTGTGGGTAGGAAGTATCCCATTCATCACCCACCCACCCACCTGAAGCCACGAGGGGCGGAGGACAGGCAGATATGACAGATTCGTGAAGCCTGTGGGGCTTGCCTCTAATTCTGGCCCTTGGGAGGATGCTTGTAAATGCCCTGAGAGTCTCAGGCCATGTTGTGAGGTCCATGGCAGCCAGGGCCACCGCGAGACACCGTCGCTGCAGCGACCAATAACTAAATGGCCCAACCAACCGACCAGACAACCAATGGACGAATAGACAGTTAGATGAGTAACTTCCATGAGATAGTAAGGGAGAGTGGAGAAAATCATGCCTGTCAGTTGAACGCGGTTGCATGTGTTGGTGGCCAGAGTTTGGAAGCGTGAGGGAGCAGGCTGGCCAGGGCAGCGGGGAAGAAAGGCAGGGCGATGTGAATGTGAGGGCTCTGTGTGATTGCCGTGAGTTCCAGGGGAAGGAGGGGGGGTGCGACTGGAATCCTTGATTTCCTACTGTGACCCCTGCTCAATGAAGAACCACGGATCTAAGCAAACACGGAGTGCGAGTTGCCGTTGCGAATCCACCGGATCGTGCCGCACGGCAGCACGGTGGCAGTGTGGCCTTGTGTCTGCCCCTGTGTCTGTGGATTCTCGGCGGCGTGCGAATCCCTTGCTCCCGCCACGGGCGTAGGCGGGGCATATGTGTGGCCTTCACGCCTAGTAATGCCCCGAGAGCCCGTCGTTCCTGGGCAGGCAGAGTGTGAGCCGTGGCCGCAGTACGTGCCCCCTCAGCCGTGCGGGGACTTGGAATCCATTGCGGCGGCAGCAGTGGAAAGTCGCAGCAGCGGTCAGAGCCCAGTTTTCTTCTGCGGGCAATGTCCCTTGCTTCCTGAGCTGGGCTCATCTCCTGGAGCACATCTTCTTGTAATCTCTTATGGTCTTGGCCATGAGCGGGGCGACTTTCTTGCTGGTGACCCTGCTGCCTTTGGGCGCTGGCCACCAGGGAGCCCGTGAGGGGGCCGTGGGGCAAGCAGAGGCTGGATTCGGCGCTGAGGTGGGACCGCAGCCCGAGCGGCAGTTGCTGGCTCCTGTGGCACAGTGCTCATGCCTTTGCGGGAGAAGGCTGCCGCCTGGTGGACTCGTCCCGCCATTGGTAAGGATCCCGTGGGTTGGCCGGCTCTGGGGTCTCTGGGCCTCAGCGGCGTCCCGCGTGCTGCGGGTCAGTGCCGAGAGCCCCTGCTCTGGAGCCTCCTGCAGCCTCGGGTCCACGTGGCGCCAGGTCCTCCACCCCTGGGGCTCCTCCTCCATCAAGGCTCCGCGGCACTGAAGCCTCCGTAAGACATGCGTCTCGGCAAGGAGTTCCTTGTGACTTTTGTCCGGGGAACGGAGCTGCGTGGGCGTGTGCTTGTCGGCAGAGGTCCTCCCGACAGGATTCCACCCGACTCCGCTGGCTTCCAAGATGGAACACGCTTCCTCCTCATCCTCCTGCTCCTCCCGCGTGGGGCTTGAGAGCGATTCCGTGCACTGGGCTGGAGGCCTGGCTTCCTGCAGCGAGTGGCGTCCCTGTCCGCGTCCAGAGTACACCGGTGTCTTAGAGTACACTCTGGCTGCGCCGGGTGCAGCCTCGTCTCCTTCTGCCCCAGGACAGGAGAGCGCCATGCCCTCGGGTCGGGAGAAGGAGGCCCTTTCCAGGTCCAGGGAGCAGCTGGCGCCCTGGGCTGCCTGGGGCCAGGGCCATGGGTCCTCCTGGAGCCCCGCCGGTTCTCCCTCGGGAAGTCGTTCCAATGCCTGCCTTCCGCACGGGGCTTCGGGGCCCTGCCGAGCCAGCCTCTTCCAGCGGGAAGCCAAGTCCCTCGCCAAGGGTCCCAGGAGCGCGTGTTTGCGCAAGCCCTTCACTGTCTTCCTGATGCCCGTCTCCCTCAGGATGCGTGGAGTCATGGGTAAGGCCGAGAGTGTCTGCAAAGCTTTCCGCAGCTTGCGTGGGTACGGGTTGACGTCCAGGCGGACCTGGCACTTCCACGTGACTCTCAGCAGCCGCTTCTCCTCCATCCCCTTGCCTGGCTGGTGCGACGAGTGGCTCCCCTCAGGTGCGGCTCTCCCCAGCTAGCTCGCAAGACTTCGCTTCCCGCCGGCGGTCCCAGGCCGGCTCCAGGGCACAGCGCGAGTCGCTCCCAGCTCCGGGGCCTTGGGGCTCTGGCCTCCGCGATCCCCCACGTCTCCTCGCTGGTCGCCTGCCCTGCCTGCACCCAGGATTCTGCTCTTCCAAGATCTCCCGGAACTGGGATGCTGCCCACCGCCCGCCCGTGCGCCGGGCCTTTATATACTGCCCCCCCGCCCTCTTCCAGCCTCCGCCCTCTTGGCTCGCTGGGCTTCTCATTGGCCACCTGCGCTCTTTGGGCGCCACGATTCCTCCCCTGTTGCCCTCGCTTTCGCCCAGAGGCTAGTCCGCCCGCACCCCGGGGGATGTGCGCCTTCCGCGAAAGGAGGCCCCGTGCTCCACATGCCCACCTTCACTTGCTGTGTGACACAGCTTGTGCTCTTCCGTCAGCTCCGTGTCACTCATCTCAGGCCTGGGGCGCCTGCGGAGCCATGTTTTCTAGTCATCAGTACAGCCTCTTTTCTCCTAGGGACTGTGTGCACGACCATTCCCCTTCCCTTCCTTCAACCAGCTACGATCCTGCTTCCTTTCCCACCTGTCGCTTTGCTGCTATTCAATGTGTGTATGTATGTATGCATGTATGGATGGATGGATGGATGTGTGTATGTATGTACGTAAGTAGTGTGTGTACGGATGTTTTCATATATGTATGTATGCATGTGCGTATGTATGTATTTATTTCCTTTCCTTCTCCTGCTTGGTTGGTTGGTTGGTGAAACTTCCTCAGGGGCCCTCCTGAAGAAGCTTATGGGGCCCCAGGCGCTCTGCCCCACCCTGCCCCACCCATCCTTCCCTGTGCTCACATTTCCCCAGGTGCCTGGTTATTAGACCAAGGAGTTGCTCATGTTTATTCCGGGAGGTCTGCACATCCAATTTAATTAATTAATTTAATTAATTAATTTAATTAATAATATCTGTGGGTAGGAAGTATCCCATTCATCACCCACCCACCCACCTGAAGCCACGGAGGGGCGGAGGGCAGGCAGATATGACAGATTCGTGAAGCCTGTGGGGCTTGCCTCTAATTCTGGCCCTTGGGAGGATGCTTGTAAATGCCCTGAGAGTCTCAGGCCATGTTGTGAGGTCCATGGCAGCCAGGGCCACCGCGAGACACCGTCGCTGCAGCGACCAATAACTAAATGGCCCAACCAACCGACCAGACAACCAATGGACGAATAGACAGTTAGATGAGTAACTTCCATGAGATAGTAAGGGAGAGTGGAGAAAATCATGCCTGTCAGTTGAACGCGGTTGCATGTGTTGGTGGCCAGAGTTTGGAAGCGTGAGGGAGCAGGCTGGCCAGGGCAGCGGGGAAGAAAGGCAGGGCGATGTGAATGTGAGGGCTCTGTGTGATTGCCGTGAGTTCCAGGGGAAGGAGGGGGGGTGCGACTGGAATCCTTGATTTCCTACTGTGACCCCTGCTCAATGAAGAACCACGGATCTAAGCAAACACGGAGTGCGAGTTGCCGTTGCGAATCCACCGGATCGTGCCGCACGGCAGCACGGTGGCAGTGTGGCCTTGTGTCTGTCCCTGTGTCTGTGGATTCTCGGCGGCGTGCGAATCCCTTGCTCCCGCCACGGGCGTAGGCGGGGCATATGTGTGGCCTTCACGCCTAGTAATGCCCCGAGAGCCCGTCGTTCCTGGGCAGGCAGAGTGTGAGCCGTGGCCGCAGTACGTGCCCCCTCAGCCGTGCGGGGACTTGGAATCCATTGCGACGGCAGCAGTGGAAAGTCGCAGCAGCGGTCAGAGCCCAGTTTTCTTCTGCGGGCAATGTCCCTTGCTTCCTGAGCTGGGCTCATCTCCTGGAGCACATCTTCTTGTAATCTCTTATGGTCTTGGCCATGAGCGGGGCGACTTTCTTGCTGGTGACCCTGCTGCCTTTGGGCGCTGGCCACCAGGGAGCCCGTGAGGGGGCCGTGGGGCAAGCAGAGGCTGGATTCGGCGCTGAGGTGGGACCGCAGCCCGAGCGGCAGTTGCTGGCTCCTGTGGCACAGTGCTCATGCCTTTGCGGGAGAAGGCTGCCGCCTGGTGGACTCGTCCCGCCATTGGTAAGGATCCCGTGGGTTGGCCGGCTCTGGGGTCTCTGGGCCTCAGCGGCGTCCCGCGTGCTGCGGGTCAGTGCCGAGAGCCCCTGCTCTGGAGCCTCCTGCAGCCTCGGGTCCACGTGGCGCCAGGTCCTCCACCCCTGGGGCTCCTCCTCCATCAAGGCTCCGCGGCACTGAAGCCTCCGTAAGACATGCGTCTCGGCAAGGAGTTCCTTGTGACTTTTGTCCGGGGAACGGAGCTGCGTGGGCGTGTGCTTGTCGGCAGAGGTCCTCCCGACAGGATTCCACCCGACTCCGCTGGCTTCCAAGATGGAACACGCTTCCTCCTCATCCTCCTGCTCCTCCCGCGTGGGGCTTGAGAGCGATTCCGTGCACTGGGCTGGAGGCCTGGCTTCCTGCAGCGAGTGGCGTCCCTGTCCGCGTCCAGAGTACACCGGTGTCTTAGAGTACACTCTGGCTGCGCCGGGTGCAGCCTCGTCTCCTTCTGCCCCAGGACAGGAGAGCGCCATGCCCTCGGGTCGGGAGAAGGAGGCCCTTTCCAGGTCCAGGGAGCAGCTGGCGCCCTGGGCTGCCTGGGGCCAGGGCCATGGGTCCTCCTGGAGCCCCGCCGGTTCTCCCTCGGGAAGTCGTTCCAATGCCTGCCTTCCGCACGGGGCTTCGGGGCCCTGCCGAGCCAGCCTCTTCCAGCGGGAAGCCAAGTCCCTCGCCAAGGGTCCCAGGAGCGCGTGTTTGCGCAAGCCCTTCACTGTCTTCCTGATGCCCGTCTCCCTCAGGATGCGTGGAGTCATGGGTAAGGCCGAGAGTGTCTGCAAAGCTTTCCGCAGCTTGCGTGGGTACGGGTTGACGTCCAGGCGGACCTGGCACTTCCACGTGACTCTCAGCAGCCGCTTCTCCTCCATCCCCTTGCCTGGCTGGTGCGACGAGTGGCTCCCCTCAGGTGCGGCTCTCCCCAGCTAGCTCGCAAGACTTCGCTTCCCGCCGGCGGTCCCAGGCCGGCTCCAGGGCACAGCGCGAGTCGCTCCCAGCTCCGGGGCCTTGGGGCTCTGGCCTCCGCGATCCCCCACGTCTCCTCGCTGGTCGCCTGCCCTGCCTGCACCCAGGATTCTGCTCTTCCAAGATCTCCCGGAACTGGGATGCTGCCCACCGCCCGCCCGTGCGCCGGGCCTTTATATACTGCCCCCCCCGCCCTCTTCCAGCCTCCGCCCTCTTGGCTCGCTGGGCTTCTCATTGGCCACCTGCGCTCTTTGGGCGCCACGATTCCTCCCCTGTTGCCCTCGCTTTCGCCCAGAGGCTAGTCCGCCCGCACCCCGGGGGATGTGCGCCTTCCGCGAAAGGAGGCCCCGTGCTCCACATGCCCACCTTCACTTGCTGTGTGACACAGCTTGTGCTCTTCCGTCAGCTCCGTGTCACTCATCTCAGGCCTGGGGCGCCTGCGGAGCCATGTTTTCTAGTCATCAGTACAGCCTCTTTTCTCCTAGGGACTGTGTGCACGACCATTCCCCTTCCCTTCCTTCAACCAGCTACGATCCTGCTTCCTTTCCCACCTGTCGCTTTGCTGCTATTCAATGTGTGTATGTATGTATGCATGTATGGATGGATGGATGGATGTGTGTATGTATGTACGTAAGTAGTGTGTGTACGGATGTTTTCATATATGTATGTATGCATGTGCGTATGTATGTATTTATTTCCTTTCCTTCTCCTGCTTGGTTGGTTGGTTGGTGAAACTTCCTCAGGGGCCCTCCTGAAGAAGCTTATGGGGCCCCAGGCGCTCTGCCCCACCCTGCCCCACCCATCCTTCCCTGTGCTCACATTTCCCCAGGTGCCTGGTTATTAGACCAAGGAGTTGCTCATGTTTATTCCGGGAGGTCTGCACATCCAATTTAATTAATTAATTTAATTAATTAATTTAATTAATAATATCTGTGGGTAGGAAGTATCCCATTCATCACCCACCCACCCACCTGAAGCCACGAGGGGCGGAGGGCAGGCAGATATGACAGATTCGTGAAGCCTGTGGGGCTTGCCTCTAATTCTGGCCCTTGGGAGGATGCTTGTAAATGCCCTGAGAGTCTCAGGCCATGTTGTGAGGTCCATGGCAGCCAGGGCCACCGCGAGACACCGTCGCTGCAGCGACCAATAACTAAATGGCCCAACCAACCGACCAGACAACCAATGGACGAATAGACAGTTAGATGAGTAACTTCCATGAGATAGTAAGGGAGAGTGGAGAAAATCATGCCTGTCAGTTGAACGCGGTTGCATGTGTTGGTGGCCAGAGTTTGGAAGCGTGAGGGAGCAGGCTGGCCAGGGCAGCGGGGAAGAAAGGCAGGGCGATGTGAATGTGAGGGCTCTGTGTGATTGCCGTGAGTTCCAGGGGAAGGAGGGGGGGTGCGACTGGAATCCTTGATTTCCTACTGTGACCCCTGCTCAATGAAGAACCACGGATCTAAGCAAACACGGAGTGCGAGTTGCCGTTGCGAATCCACCGGATCGTGCCGCACGGCAGCACGGTGGCAGTGTGGCCTTGTGTCTGCCCCTGTGTCTGTGGATTCTCGGCGGCGTGCGAATCCCTTGCTCCCGCCACGGGCGTAGGCGGGGCATATGTGTGGCCTTCACGCCTAGTAATGCCCCGAGAGCCCGTCGTTCCTGGGCAGGCAGAGTGTGAGCCGTGGCCGCAGTACGTGCCCCCTCAGCCGTGCGGGGACTTGGAATCCATTGCGGCGGCAGCAGTGGAAAGTCGCAGCAGCGGTCAGAGCCCAGTTTTCTTCTGCGGGCAATGTCCCTTGCTTCCTGAGCTGGGCTCATCTCCTGGAGCACATCTTCTTGTAATCTCTTATGGTCTTGGCCATGAGCGGGGCGACTTTCTTGCTGGTGACCCTGCTGCCTTTGGGCGCTGGCCACCAGGGAGCCCGTGAGGGGGCCGCGGGGCAAGCAGAGGCTGGATTCGGCGCTGAGGTGGGACCGCAGCCCGAGCGGCAGTTGCTGGCTCCTGTGGCACAGTGCTCATGCCTTTGCGGGAGAAGGCTGCCGCCTGGTGGACTCGTCCCGCCATTGGTAAGGATCCCGTGGGTTGGCCGGCTCTGGGGTCTCTGGGCCTCAGCGGCGTCCCGCGTGCTGCGGGTCAGTGCCGAGAGCCCCTGCTCTGGAGCCTCCTGCAGCCTCGGGTCCACGTGGCGCCAGGTCCTCCACCCCTGGGGCTCCTCCTCCATCAAGGCTCCGCGGCACTGAAGCCTCCGTAAGACATGCGTCTCGGCAAGGAGTTCCTTGTGACTTTTGTCCGGGGAACGGAGCTGCGTGGGCGTGTGCTTGTCGGCAGAGGTCCTCCCGACAGGATTCCACCCGACTCCGCTGGCTTCCAAGATGGAACACGCTTCCTCCTCATCCTCCTGCTCCTCCCGCGTGGGGCTTGAGAGCGATTCCGTGCACTGGGCTGGAGGCCTGGCTTCCTGCAGCGAGTGGCGTCCCTGTCCGCGTCCAGAGTACACCGGTGTCTTAGAGTACACTCTGGCTGCGCCGGGTGCAGCCTCGTCTCCTTCTGCCCCAGGACAGGAGAGCGCCATGCCCTCGGGTCGGGAGAAGGAGGCCCTTTCCAGGTCCAGGGAGCAGCTGGCGCCCTGGGCTGCCTGGGGCCAGGGCCATGGGTCCTCCTGGAGCCCCGCCGGTTCTCCCTCGGGAAGTCGTTCCAATGCCTGCCTTCCGCACGGGGCTTCGGGGCCCTGCCGAGCCAGCCTCTTCCAGCGGGAAGCCAAGTCCCTCGCCAAGGGTCCCAGGAGCGCGTGTTTGCGCAAGCCCTTCACTGTCTTCCTGATGCCCGTCTCCCTCAGGATGCGTGGAGTCATGGGTAAGGCCGAGAGTGTCTGCAAAGCTTTCCGCAGCTTGCGTGGGTACGGGTTGACGTCCAGGCGGACCTGGCACTTCCACGTGACTCTCAGCAGCCGCTTCTCCTCCATCCCCTTGCCTGGCTGGTGCGACGAGTGGCTCCCCTCAGGTGCGGCTCTCCCCAGCTAGCTCGCAAGACTTCGCTTCCCGCCGGCGGTCCCAGGCCGGCTCCAGGGCACAGCGCGAGTCGCTCCCAGCTCCGGGGCCTTGGGGCTCTGGCCTCCGCGATCCCCCACGTCTCCTCGCTGGTCGCCTGCCCTGCCTGCACCCAGGATTCTGCTCTTCCAAGATCTCCCGGAACTGGGATGCTGCCCACCGCCCGCCCGTGCGCCGGGCCTTTATATACTGCCCCCCCGCCCTCTTCCAGCCTCCGCCCTCTTGGCTCGCTGGGCTTCTCATTGGCCACCTGCGCTCTTTGGGCGCCACGATTCCTCCCCTGTTGCCCTCGCTTTCGCCCAGAGGCTAGTCCGCCCGCACCCCGGGGGATGTGCGCCTTCCGCGAAAGGAGGCCCCGTGCTCCACATGCCCACCTTCACTTGCTGTGTGACACAGCTTGTGCTCTTCCGTCAGCTCCGTGTCACTCATCTCAGGCCTGGGGCGCCTGCGGAGCCATGTTTTCTAGTCATCAGTACAGCCTCTTTTCTCCTAGGGACTGTGTGCACGACCATTCCCCTTCCCTTCCTTCAACCAGCTACGATCCTGCTTCCTTTCCCACCTGTCGCTTTGCTGCTATTCAATGTGTGTATGTATGTATGCATGTATGGATGGATGGATGGATGTGTGTATGTATGTACGTAAGTAGTGTGTGTACGGATGTTTTCATATATGTATGTATGCATGTGCGTATGTATGTATTTATTTCCTTTCCTTCTCCTGCTTGGTTGGTTGGTTGGTGAAACTTCCTCAGGGGCCCTCCTGAAGAAGCTTATGGGGCCCCAGGCGCTCTGCCCCACCCTGCCCCACCCATCCTTCCCTGTGCTCACATTTCCCCAGGTGCCTGGTTATTAGACCAAGGAGTTGCTCATGTTTATTCCGGGAGGTCTGCACATCCAATTTAATTAATTAATTTAATTAATTAATTTAATTAATAATATCTGTGGGTAGGAAGTATCCCATTCATCACCCACCCACCCACCTGAAGCCACGAGGGGCGGAGGGCAGGCAGATATGACAGATTCGTGAAGCCTGTGGGGCTTGCCTCTAATTCTGGCCCTTGGGAGGATGCTTGTAAATGCCCTGAGAGTCTCAGGCCATGTTGTGAGGTCCATGGCAGCCAGGGCCACCGCGAGACACCGTCGCTGCAGCGACCAATAACTAAATGGCCCAACCAACCGACCAGACAACCAATGGACGAATAGACAGTTAGATGAGTAACTTCCATGAGATAGTAAGGGAGAGTGGAGAAAATCATGCCTGTCAGTTGAACGCGGTTGCATGTGTTGGTGGCCAGAGTTTGGAAGCGTGAGGGAGCAGGCTGGCCAGGGCAGCGGGGAAGAAAGGCAGGGCGATGTGAATGTGAGGGCTCTGTGTGATTGCCGTGAGTTCCAGGGGAAGGAGGGGGGGTGCGACTGGAATCCTTGATTTCCTACTGTGACCCCTGCTCAATGAAGAACCACGGATCTAAGCAAACACGGAGTGCGAGTTGCCGTTGCGAATCCACCGGATCGTGCCGCACGGCAGCACGGTGGCAGTGTGGCCTTGTGTCTGCCCCTGTGTCTGTGGATTCTCGGCGGCGTGCGAATCCCTTGCTCCCGCCACGGGCGTAGGCGGGGCATATGTGTGGCCTTCACGCCTAGTAATGCCCCGAGAGCCCGTCGTTCCTGGGCAGGCAGAGTGTGAGCCGTGGCCGCAGTACGTGCCCCCTCAGCCGTGCGGGGACTTGGAATCCATTGCGGCGGCAGCAGTGGAAAGTCGCAGCAGCGGTCAGAGCCCAGTTTTCTTCTGCGGGCAATGTCCCTTGCTTCCTGAGCTGGGCTCATCTCCTGGAGCACATCTTCTTGTAATCTCTTATGGTCTTGGCCATGAGCGGGGCGACTTTCTTGCTGGTGACCCTGCTGCCTTTGGGCGCTGGCCACCAGGGAGCCCGTGAGGGGGCCGTGGGGCAAGCAGAGGCTGGATTCGGCGCTGAGGTGGGACCGCAGCCCGAGCGGCAGTTGCTGGCTCCTGTGGCACAGTGCTCATGCCTTTGCGGGAGAAGGCTGCCGCCTGGTGGACTCGTCCCGCCATTGGTAAGGATCCCGTGGGTTGGCCGGCTCTGGGGTCTCTGGGCCTCAGCGGCGTCCCGCGTGCTGCGGGTCAGTGCCGAGAGCCCCTGCTCTGGAGCCTCCTGCAGCCTCGGGTCCACGTGGCGCCAGGTCCTCCACCCCTGGGGCTCCTCCTCCATCAAGGCTCCGCGGCACTGAAGCCTCCGTAAGACATGCGTCTCGGCAAGGAGTTCCTTGTGACTTTTGTCCGGGGAACGGAGCTGCGTGGGCGTGTGCTTGTCGGCAGAGGTCCTCCCGACAGGATTCCACCCGACTCCGCTGGCTTCCAAGATGGAACACGCTTCCTCCTCATCCTCCTGCTCCTCCCGCGTGGGGCTTGAGAGCGATTCCGTGCACTGGGCTGGAGGCCTGGCTTCCTGCAGCGAGTGGCGTCCCTGTCCGCGTCCAGAGTACACCGGTGTCTTAGAGTACACTCTGGCTGCGCCGGGTGCAGCCTCGTCTCCTTCTGCCCCAGGACAGGAGAGCGCCATGCCCTCGGGTCGGGAGAAGGAGGCCCTTTCCAGGTCCAGGGAGCAGCTGGCGCCCTGGGCTGCCTGGGGCCAGGGCCATGGGTCCTCCTGGAGCCCCGCCGGTTCTCCCTCGGGAAGTCGTTCCAATGCCTGCCTTCCGCACGGGGCTTCGGGGCCCTGCCGAGCCAGCCTCTTCCAGCGGGAAGCCAAGTCCCTCGCCAAGGGTCCCAGGAGCGCGTGTTTGCGCAAGCCCTTCACTGTCTTCCTGATGCCCGTCTCCCTCAGGATGCGTGGAGTCATGGGTAAGGCCGAGAGTGTCTGCAAAGCTTTCCGCAGCTTGCGTGGGTACGGGTTGACGTCCAGGCGGACCTGGCACTTCCACGTGACTCTCAGCAGCCGCTTCTCCTCCATCCCCTTGCCTGGCTGGTGCGACGAGTGGCTCCCCTCAGGTGCGGCTCTCCCCAGCTAGCTCGCAAGACTTCGCTTCCCGCCGGCGGTCCCAGGCCGGCTCCAGGGCACAGCGCGAGTCGCTCCCAGCTCCGGGGCCTTGGGGCTCTGGCCTCCGCGATCCCCCACGTCTCCTCGCTGGTCGCCTGCCCTGCCTGCACCCAGGATTCTGCTCTTCCAAGATCTCCCGGAACTGGGATGCTGCCCACCGCCCGCCCGTGCGCCGGGCCTTTATATACTGCCCCCCCGCCCTCTTCCAGCCTCCGCCCTCTTGGCTCGCTGGGCTTCTCATTGGCCACCTGCGCTCTTTGGGCGCCACGATTCCTCCCCTGTTGCCCTCGCTTTCGCCCAGAGGCTAGTCCGCCCGCACCCCGGGGGATGTGCGCCTTCCGCGAAAGGAGGCCCCGTGCTCCACATGCCCACCTTCACTTGCTGTGTGACACAGCTTGTGCTCTTCCGTCAGCTCCGTGTCACTCATCTCAGGCCTGGGGCGCCTGCGGAGCCATGTTTTCTAGTCATCAGTACAGCCTCTTTTCTCCTAGGGACTGTGTGCACGACCATTCCCCTTCCCTTCCTTCAACCAGCTACGATCCTGCTTCCTTTCCCACCTGTCGCTTTGCTGCTATTCAATGTGTGTATGTATGTATGCATGTATGGATGGATGGATGGATGTGTGTATGTATGTACGTAAGTAGTGTGTGTACGGATGTTTTCATATATGTATGTATGCATGTGCGTATGTATGTATTTATTTCCTTTCCTTCTCCTGCTTGGTTGGTTGGTTGGTGAAACTTCCTCAGGGGCCCTCCTGAAGAAGCTTATGGGGCCCCAGGCGCTCTGCCCCACCCTGCCCCACCCATCCTTCCCTGTGCTCACATTTCCCCAGGTGCCTGGTTATTAGACCAAGGAGTTGCTCATGTTTATTCCGGGAGGTCTGCACATCCAATTTAATTAATTAATTTAATTAATTAATTTAATTAATAATATCTGTGGGTAGGAAGTATCCCATTCATCACCCACCCACCCACCTGAAGCCACGAGGGGCGGAGGGCAGGCAGATATGACAGATTCGTGAAGCCTGTGGGGCTTGCCTCTAATTCTGGCCCTTGGGAGGATGCTTGTAAATGCCCTGAGAGTCTCAGGCCATGTTGTGAGGTCCATGGCAGCCAGGGCCACCGCGAGACACCGTCGCTGCAGCGACCAATAACTAAATGGCCCAACCAACCGACCAGACAACCAATGGACGAATAGACAGTTAGATGAGTAACTTCCATGAGATAGTAAGGGAGAGTGGAGAAAATCATGCCTGTCAGTTGAACGCGGTTGCATGTGTTGGTGGCCAGAGTTTGGAAGCGTGAGGGAGCAGGCTGGCCAGGGCAGCGGGGAAGAAAGGCAGGGCGATGTGAATGTGAGGGCTCTGTGTGATTGCCGTGAGTTCCAGGGGAAGGAGGGGGGGTGCGACTGGAATCCTTGATTTCCTACTGTGACCCCTGCTCAATGAAGAACCACGGATCTAAGCAAACACGGAGTGCGAGTTGCCGTTGCGAATCCACCGGATCGTGCCGCACGGCAGCACGGTGGCAGTGTGGCCTTGTGTCTGCCCCTGTGTCTGTGGATTCTCGGCGGCGTGCGAATCCCTTGCTCCCGCCACGGGCGTAGGCGGGGCATATGTGTGGCCTTCACGCCTAGTAATGCCCCGAGAGCCCGTCGTTCCTGGGCAGGCAGAGTGTGAGCCGTGGCCGCAGTACGTGCCCCCTCAGCCGTGCGGGGACTTGGAATCCATTGCGGCGGCAGCAGTGGAAAGTCGCAGCAGCGGTCAGAGCCCAGTTTTCTTCTGCGGGCAATGTCCCTTGCTTCCTGAGCTGGGCTCATCTCCTGGAGCACATCTTCTTGTAATCTCTTATGGTCTTGGCCATGAGCGGGGCGACTTTCTTGCTGGTGACCCTGCTGCCTTTGGGCGCTGGCCACCAGGGAGCCCGTGAGGGGGCCGTGGGGCAAGCAGAGGCTGGATTCGGCGCTGAGGTGGGACCGCAGCCCGAGCGGCAGTTGCTGGCTCCTGTGGCACAGTGCTCATGCCTTTGCGGGAGAAGGCTGCCGCCTGGTGGACTCGTCCCGCCATTGGTAAGGATCCCGTGGGTTGGCCGGCTCTGGGGTCTCTGGGCCTCAGCGGCGTCCCGCGTGCTGCGGGTCAGTGCCGAGAGCCCCTGCTCTGGAGCCTCCTGCAGCCTCGGGTCCACGTGGCGCCAGGTCCTCCACCCCTGGGGCTCCTCCTCCATCAAGGCTCCGCGGCACTGAAGCCTCCGTAAGACATGCGTCTCGGCAAGGAGTTCCTTGTGACTTTTGTCCGGGGAACGGAGCTGCGTGGGCGTGTGCTTGTCGGCAGAGGTCCTCCCGACAGGATTCCACCCGACTCCGCTGGCTTCCAAGATGGAACACGCTTCCTCCTCATCCTCCTGCTCCTCCCGCGTGGGGCTTGAGAGCGATTCCGTGCACTGGGCTGGAGGCCTGGCTTCCTGCAGCGAGTGGCGTCCCTGTCCGCGTCCAGAGTACACCGGTGTCTTAGAGTACACTCTGGCTGCGCCGGGTGCAGCCTCGTCTCCTTCTGCCCCAGGACAGGAGAGCGCCATGCCCTCGGGTCGGGAGAAGGAGGCCCTTTCCAGGTCCAGGGAGCAGCTGGCGCCCTGGGCTGCCTGGGGCCAGGGCCATGGGTCCTCCTGGAGCCCCGCCGGTTCTCCCTCGGGAAGTCGTTCCAATGCCTGCCTTCCGCACGGGGCTTCGGGGCCCTGCCGAGCCAGCCTCTTCCAGCGGGAAGCCAAGTCCCTCGCCAAGGGTCCCAGGAGCGCGTGTTTGCGCAAGCCCTTCACTGTCTTCCTGATGCCCGTCTCCCTCAGGATGCGTGGAGTCATGGGTAAGGCCGAGAGTGTCTGCAAAGCTTTCCGCAGCTTGCGTGGGTACGGGTTGACGTCCAGGCGGACCTGGCACTTCCACGTGACTCTCAGCAGCCGCTTCTCCTCCATCCCCTTGCCTGGCTGGTGCGACGAGTGGCTCCCCTCAGGTGCGGCTCTCCCCAGCTAGCTCGCAAGACTTCGCTTCCCGCCGGCGGTCCCAGGCCGGCTCCAGGGCACAGCGCGAGTCGCTCCCAGCTCCGGGGCCTTGGGGCTCTGGCCTCCGCGATCCCCCACGTCTCCTCGCTGGTCGCCTGCCCTGCCTGCACCCAGGATTCTGCTCTTCCAAGATCTCCCGGAACTGGGATGCTGCCCACCGCCCGCCCGTGCGCCGGGCCTTTATATACTGCCCCCCCCGCCCTCTTCCAGCCTCCGCCCTCTTGGCTCGCTGGGCTTCTCATTGGCCACCTGCGCTCTTTGGGCGCCACGATTCCTCCCCTGTTGCCCTCGCTTTCGCCCAGAGGCTAGTCCGCCCGCACCCCGGGGGATGTGCGCCTTCCGCGAAAGGAGGCCCCGTGCTCCACATGCCCACCTTCACTTGCTGTGTGACACAGCTTGTGCTCTTCCGTCAGCTCCGTGTCACTCATCTCAGGCCTGGGGCGCCTGCGGAGCCATGTTTTCTAGTCATCAGTACAGCCTCTTTTCTCCTAGGGACTGTGTGCACGACCATTCCCCTTCCCTTCCTTCAACCAGCTACGATCCTGCTTCCTTTCCCACCTGTCGCTTTGCTGCTATTCAATGTGTGTATGTATGTATGCATGTATGGATGGATGGATGGATGTGTGTATGTATGTACGTAAGTAGTGTGTGTACGGATGTTTTCATATATGTATGTATGCATGTGCGTATGTATGTATTTATTTCCTTTCCTTCTCCTGCTTGGTTGGTTGGTTGGTGAAACTTCCTCAGGGGCCCTCCTGAAGAAGCTTATGGGGCCCCAGGCGCTCTGCCCCACCCTGCCCCACCCATCCTTCCCTGTGCTCACATTTCCCCAGGTGCCTGGTTATTAGACCAAGGAGTTGCTCATGTTTATTCCGGGAGGTCTGCACATCCAATTTAATTAATTAATTTAATTAATTAATTTAATTAATAATATCTGTGGGTAGGAAGTATCCCATTCATCACCCACCCACCCACCTGAAGCCACGAGGGGCGGAGGGCAGGCAGATATGACAGATTCGTGAAGCCTGTGGGGCGTGCCTCTAATTCTGGCCCTTGGGAGGATGCTTGTAAATGCCCTGAGAGTCTCAGGCCATGTTGTGAGGTCCATGGCAGCCAGGGCCACCGCGAGACACCGTCGCTGCAGCGACCAATAACTAAATGGCCCAACCAACCGACCAGACAACCAATGGACGAATAGACAGTTAGATGAGTAACTTCCATGAGATAGTAAGGGAGAGTGGAGAAAATCATGCCTGTCAGTTGAACGCGGTTGCATGTGTTGGTGGCCAGAGTTTGGAAGCGTGAGGGAGCAGGCTGGCCAGGGCAGCGGGGAAGAAAGGCAGGGCGATGTGAATGTGAGGGCTCTGTGTGATTGCCGTGAGTTCCAGGGGAAGGAGGGGGGGGTGCGACTGGAATCCTTGATTTCCTACTGTGACCCCTGCTCAATGAAGAACCACGGATCTAAGCAAACACGGAGTGCGAGTTGCCGTTGCGAATCCACCGGATCGTGCCGCACGGCAGCACGGTGGCAGTGTGGCCTTGTGTCTGCCCCTGTGTCTGTGGATTCTCGGCGGCGTGCGAATCCCTTGCTCCCGCCACGGGCGTAGGCGGGGCATATGTGTGGCCTTCACGCCTAGTAATGCCCCGAGAGCCCGTCGTTCCTGGGCAGGCAGAGTGTGAGCCGTGGCCGCAGTACGTGCCCCCTCAGCCGTGCGGGGACTTGGAATCCATTGCGGCGGCAGCAGTGGAAAGTCGCAGCAGCGGTCAGAGCCCAGTTTTCTTCTGCGGGCAATGTCCCTTGCTTCCTGAGCTGGGCTCATCTCCTGGAGCACATCTTCTTGTAATCTCTTATGGTCTTGGCCATGAGCGGGGCGACTTTCTTGCTGGTGACCCTGCTGCCTTTGGGCGCTGGCCACCAGGGAGCCCGTGAGGGGGCCGTGGGGCAAGCAGAGGCTGGATTCGGCGCTGAGGTGGGACCGCAGCCCGAGCGGCAGTTGCTGGCTCCTGTGGCACAGTGCTCATGCCTTTGCGGGAGAAGGCTGCCGCCTGGTGGACTCGTCCCGCCATTGGTAAGGATCCCGTGGGTTGGCCGGCTCTGGGGTCTCTGGGCCTCAGCGGCGTCCCGCGTGCTGCGGGTCAGTGCCGAGAGCCCCTGCTCTGGAGCCTCCTGCAGCCTCGGGTCCACGTGGCGCCAGGTCCTCCACCCCTGGGGCTCCTCCTCCATCAAGGCTCCGCGGCACTGAAGCCTCCGTAAGACATGCGTCTCGGCAAGGAGTTCCTTGTGACTTTTGTCCGGGGAACGGAGCTGCGTGGGCGTGTGCTTGTCGGCAGAGGTCCTCCCGACAGGATTCCACCCGACTCCGCTGGCTTCCAAGATGGAACACGCTTCCTCCTCATCCTCCTGCTCCTCCCGCGTGGGGCTTGAGAGCGATTCCGTGCACTGGGCTGGAGGCCTGGCTTCCTGCAGCGAGTGGCGTCCCTGTCCGCGTCCAGAGTACACCGGTGTCTTAGAGTACACTCTGGCTGCGCCGGGTGCAGCCTCGTCTCCTTCTGCCCCAGGACAGGAGAGCGCCATGCCCTCGGGTCGGGAGAAGGAGGCCCTTTCCAGGTCCAGGGAGCAGCTGGCGCCCTGGGCTGCCTGGGGCCAGGGCCATGGGTCCTCCTGGAGCCCCGCCGGTTCTCCCTCGGGAAGTCGTTCCAATGCCTGCCTTCCGCACGGGGCTTCGGGGCCCTGCCGAGCCAGCCTCTTCCAGCGGGAAGCCAAGTCCCTCGCCAAGGGTCCCAGGAGCGCGTGTTTGCGCAAGCCCTTCACTGTCTTCCTGATGCCCGTCTCCCTCAGGATGCGTGGAGTCATGGGTAAGGCCGAGAGTGTCTGCAAAGCTTTCCGCAGCTTGCGTGGGTACGGGTTGACGTCCAGGCGGACCTGGCACTTCCACGTGACTCTCAGCAGCCGCTTCTCCTCCATCCCCTTGCCTGGCTGGTGCGACGAGTGGCTCCCCTCAGGTGCGGCTCTCCCCAGCTAGCTCGCAAGACTTCGCTTCCCGCCGGCGGTCCCAGGCCGGCTCCAGGGCACAGCGCGAGTCGCTCCCAGCTCCGGGGCCTTGGGGCTCTGGCCTCCGCGATCCCCCACGTCTCCTCGCTGGTCGCCTGCCCTGCCTGCACCCAGGATTCTGCTCTTCCAAGATCTCCCGGAACTGGGATGCTGCCCACCGCCCGCCCGTGCGCCGGGCCTTTATATACTGCCCCCCCGCCCTCTTCCAGCCTCCGCCCTCTTGGCTCGCTGGGCTTCTCATTGGCCACCTGCGCTCTTTGGGCGCCACGATTCCTCCCCTGTTGCCCTCGCTTTCGCCCAGAGGCTAGTCCGCCCGCACCCCGGGGGATGTGCGCCTTCCGCGAAAGGAGGCCCCGTGCTCCACATGCCCACCTTCACTTGCTGTGTGACACAGCTTGTGCTCTTCCGTCAGCTCCGTGTCACTCATCTCAGGCCTGGGGCGCCTGCGGAGCCATGTTTTCTAGTCATCAGTACAGCCTCTTTTCTCCTAGGGACTGTGTGCACGACCATTCCCCTTCCCTTCCTTCAACCAGCTACGATCCTGCTTCCTTTCCCACCTGTCGCTTTGCTGCTATTCAATGTGTGTATGTATGTATGCATGTATGGATGGATGGATGGATGTGTGTATGTATGTACGTAAGTAGTGTGTGTACGGATGTTTTCATATATGTATGTATGCATGTGCGTATGTATGTATTTATTTCCTTTCCTTCTCCTGCTTGGTTGGTTGGTTGGTGAAACTTCCTCAGGGGCCCTCCTGAAGAAGCTTATGGGGCCCCAGGCGCTCTGCCCCACCCTGCCCCACCCATCCTTCCCTGTGCTCACATTTCCCCAGGTGCCTGGTTATTAGACCAAGGAGTTGCTCATGTTTATTCCGGGAGGTCTGCACATCCAATTTAATTAATTAATTTAATTAATTAATTTAATTAATAATATCTGTGGGTAGGAAGTATCCCATTCATCACCCACCCACCCACCTGAAGCCACGAGGGGCGGAGGGCAGGCAGATATGACAGATTCGTGAAGCCTGTGGGGCTTGCCTCTAATTCTGGCCCTTGGGAGGATGCTTGTAAATGCCCTGAGAGTCTCAGGCCATGTTGTGAGGTCCATGGCAGCCAGGGCCACCGCGAGACACCGTCGCTGCAGCGACCAATAACTAAATGGCCCAACCAACCGACCAGACAACCAATGGACGAATAGACAGTTAGATGAGTAACTTCCATGAGATAGTAAGGGAGAGTGGAGAAAATCATGCCTGTCAGTTGAACGCGGTTGCATGTGTTGGTGGCCAGAGTTTGGAAGCGTGAGGGAGCAGGCTGGCCAGGGCAGCGGGGAAGAAAGGCAGGGCGATGTGAATGTGAGGGCTCTGTGTGATTGCCGTGAGTTCCAGGGGAAGGAGGGGGGGTGCGACTGGAATCCTTGATTTCCTACTGTGACCCCTGCTCAATGAAGAACCACGGATCTAAGCAAACACGGAGTGCGAGTTGCCGTTGCGAATCCACCGGATCGTGCCGCACGGCAGCACGGTGGCAGTGTGGCCTTGTGTCTGCCCCTGTGTCTGTGGATTCTCGGCGGCGTGCGAATCCCTTGCTCCCGCCACGGGCGTAGGCGGGGCATATGTGTGGCCTTCACGCCTAGTAATGCCCCGAGAGCCCGTCGTTCCTGGGCAGGCAGAGTGTGAGCCGTGGCCGCAGTACGTGCCCCCTCAGCCGTGCGGGGACTTGGAATCCATTGCGGCGGCAGCAGTGGAAAGTCGCAGCAGCGGTCAGAGCCCAGTTTTCTTCTGCGGGCAATGTCCCTTGCTTCCTGAGCTGGGCTCATCTCCTGGAGCACATCTTCTTGTAATCTCTTATGGTCTTGGCCATGAGCGGGGCGACTTTCTTGCTGGTGACCCTGCTGCCTTTGGGCGCTGGCCACCAGGGAGCCCGTGAGGGGGCCGCGGGGCAAGCAGAGGCTGGATTCGGCGCTGAGGTGGGACCGCAGCCCGAGCGGCAGTTGCTGGCTCCTGTGGCACAGTGCTCATGCCTTTGCGGGAGAAGGCTGCCGCCTGGTGGACTCGTCCCGCCATTGGTAAGGATCCCGTGGGTTGGCCGGCTCTGGGGTCTCTGGGCCTCAGCGGCGTCCCGCGTGCTGCGGGTCAGTGCCGAGAGCCCCTGCTCTGGAGCCTCCTGCAGCCTCGGGTCCACGTGGCGCCAGGTCCTCCACCCCTGGGGCTCCTCCTCCATCAAGGCTCCGCGGCACTGAAGCCTCCGTAAGACATGCGTCTCGGCAAGGAGTTCCTTGTGACTTTTGTCCGGGGAACGGAGCTGCGTGGGCGTGTGCTTGTCGGCAGAGGTCCTCCCGACAGGATTCCACCCGACTCCGCTGGCTTCCAAGATGGAACACGCTTCCTCCTCATCCTCCTGCTCCTCCCGCGTGGGGCTTGAGAGCGATTCCGTGCACTGGGCTGGAGGCCTGGCTTCCTGCAGCGAGTGGCGTCCCTGTCCGCGTCCAGAGTACACCGGTGTCTTAGAGTACACTCTGGCTGCGCCGGGTGCAGCCTCGTCTCCTTCTGCCCCAGGACAGGAGAGCGCCATGCCCTCGGGTCGGGAGAAGGAGGCCCTTTCCAGGTCCAGGGAGCAGCTGGCGCCCTGGGCTGCCTGGGGCCAGGGCCATGGGTCCTCCTGGAGCCCCGCCGGTTCTCCCTCGGGAAGTCGTTCCAATGCCTGCCTTCCGCACGGGGCTTCGGGGCCCTGCCGAGCCAGCCTCTTCCAGCGGGAAGCCAAGTCCCTCGCCAAGGGTCCCAGGAGCGCGTGTTTGCGCAAGCCCTTCACTGTCTTCCTGATGCCCGTCTCCCTCAGGATGCGTGGAGTCATGGGTAAGGCCGAGAGTGTCTGCAAAGCTTTCCGCAGCTTGCGTGGGTACGGGTTGACGTCCAGGCGGACCTGGCACTTCCACGTGACTCTCAGCAGCCGCTTCTCCTCCATCCCCTTGCCTGGCTGGTGCGACGAGTGGCTCCCCTCAGGTGCGGCTCTCCCCAGCTAGCTCGCAAGACTTCGCTTCCCGCCGGCGGTCCCAGGCCGGCTCCAGGGCACAGCGCGAGTCGCTCCCAGCTCCGGGGCCTTGGGGCTCTGGCCTCCGCGATCCCCCACGTCTCCTCGCTGGTCGCCTGCCCTGCCTGCACCCAGGATTCTGCTCTTCCAAGATCTCCCGGAACTGGGATGCTGCCCACCGCCCGCCCGTGCGCCGGGCCTTTATATACTGCCCCCCCGCCCTCTTCCAGCCTCCGCCCTCTTGGCTCGCTGGGCTTCTCATTGGCCACCTGCGCTCTTTGGGCGCCACGATTCCTCCCCTGTTGCCCTCGCTTTCGCCCAGAGGCTAGTCCGCCCGCACCCCGGGGGATGTGCGCCTTCCGCGAAAGGAGGCCCCGTGCTCCACATGCCCACCTTCACTTGCTGTGTGACACAGCTTGTGCTCTTCCGTCAGCTCCGTGTCACTCATCTCAGGCCTGGGGCGCCTGCGGAGCCATGTTTTCTAGTCATCAGTACAGCCTCTTTTCTCCTAGGGACTGTGTGCACGACCATTCCCCTTCCCTTCCTTCAACCAGCTACGATCCTGCTTCCTTTCCCACCTGTCGCTTTGCTGCTATTCAATGTGTGTATGTATGTATGCATGTATGGATGGATGGATGGATGTGTGTATGTATGTACGTAAGTAGTGTGTGTACGGATGTTTTCATATATGTATGTATGCATGTGCGTATGTATGTATTTATTTCCTTTCCTTCTCCTGCTTGGTTGGTTGGTTGGTGAAACTTCCTCAGGGGCCCTCCTGAAGAAGCTTATGGGGCCCCAGGCGCTCTGCCCCACCCTGCCCCACCCATCCTTCCCTGTGCTCACATTTCCCCAGGTGCCTGGTTATTAGACCAAGGAGTTGCTCATGTTTATTCCGGGAGGTCTGCACATCCAATTTAATTAATTAATTTAATTAATTAATTTAATTAATAATATCTGTGGGTAGGAAGTATCCCATTCATCACCCACCCACCCACCTGAAGCCACGAGGGGCGGAGGGACAGGCAGATATGACAGATTCGTGAAGCCTGTGGGGCTTGCCTCTAATTCTGGCCCTTGGGAGGATGCTTGTAAATGCCCTGAGAGTCTCAGGCCATGTTGTGAGGTCCATGGCAGCCAGGGCCACCGCGAGACACCGTCGCTGCAGCGACCAATAACTAAATGGCCCAACCAACCGACCAGACAACCAATGGACGAATAGACAGTTAGATGAGTAACTTCCATGAGATAGTAAGGGAGAGTGGAGAAAATCATGCCTGTCAGTTGAACGCGGTTGCATGTGTTGGTGGCCAGAGTTTGGAAGCGTGAGGGAGCAGGCTGGCCAGGGCAGCGGGGAAGAAAGGCAGGGCGATGTGAATGTGAGGGCTCTGTGTGATTGCCGTGAGTTCCAGGGGAAGGAGGGGGGGTGCGACTGGAATCCTTGATTTCCTACTGTGACCCCTGCTCAATGAAGAACCACGGATCTAAGCAAACACGGAGTGCGAGTTGCCGTTGCGAATCCACCGGATCGTGCCGCACGGCAGCACGGTGGCAGTGTGGCCTTGTGTCTGCCCCTGTGTCTGTGGATTCTCGGCGGCGTGCGAATCCCTTGCTCCCGCCACGGGCGTAGGCGGGGCATATGTGTGGCCTTCACGCCTAGTAATGCCCCGAGAGCCCGTCGTTCCTGGGCAGGCAGAGTGTGAGCCGTGGCCGCAGTACGTGCCCCCTCAGCCGTGCGGGGACTTGGAATCCATTGCGGCGGCAGCAGTGGAAAGTCGCAGCAGCGGTCAGAGCCCAGTTTTCTTCTGCGGGCAATGTCCCTTGCTTCCTGAGCTGGGCTCATCTCCTGGAGCACATCTTCTTGTAATCTCTTATGGTCTTGGCCATGAGCGGGGCGACTTTCTTGCTGGTGACCCTGCTGCCTTTGGGCGCTGGCCACCAGGGAGCCCGTGAGGGGGCCGTGGGGCAAGCAGAGGCTGGATTCGGCGCTGAGGTGGGACCGCAGCCCGAGCGGCAGTTGCTGGCTCCTGTGGCACAGTGCTCATGCCTTTGCGGGAGAAGGCTGCCGCCTGGTGGACTCGTCCCGCCATTGGTAAGGATCCCGTGGGTTGGCCGGCTCTGGGGTCTCTGGGCCTCAGCGGCGTCCCGCGTGCTGCGGGTCAGTGCCGAGAGCCCCTGCTCTGGAGCCTCCTGCAGCCTCGGGTCCACGTGGCGCCAGGTCCTCCACCCCTGGGGCTCCTCCTCCATCAAGGCTCCGCGGCACTGAAGCCTCCGTAAGACATGCGTCTCGGCAAGGAGTTCCTTGTGACTTTTGTCCGGGGAACGGAGCTGCGTGGGCGTGTGCTTGTCGGCAGAGGTCCTCCCGACAGGATTCCACCCGACTCCGCTGGCTTCCAAGATGGAACACGCTTCCTCCTCATCCTCCTGCTCCTCCCGCGTGGGGCTTGAGAGCGATTCCGTGCACTGGGCTGGAGGCCTGGCTTCCTGCAGCGAGTGGCGTCCCTGTCCGCGTCCAGAGTACACCGGTGTCTTAGAGTACACTCTGGCTGCGCCGGGTGCAGCCTCGTCTCCTTCTGCCCCAGGACAGGAGAGCGCCATGCCCTCGGGTCGGGAGAAGGAGGCCCTTTCCAGGTCCAGGGAGCAGCTGGCGCCCTGGGCTGCCTGGGGCCAGGGCCATGGGTCCTCCTGGAGCCCCGCCGGTTCTCCCTCGGGAAGTCGTTCCAATGCCTGCCTTCCGCACGGGGCTTCGGGGCCCTGCCGAGCCAGCCTCTTCCAGCGGGAAGCCAAGTCCCTCGCCAAGGGTCCCAGGAGCGCGTGTTTGCGCAAGCCCTTCACTGTCTTCCTGATGCCCGTCTCCCTCAGGATGCGTGGAGTCATGGGTAAGGCCGAGAGTGTCTGCAAAGCTTTCCGCAGCTTGCGTGGGTACGGGTTGACGTCCAGGCGGACCTGGCACTTCCACGTGACTCTCAGCAGCCGCTTCTCCTCCATCCCCTTGCCTGGCTGGTGCGACGAGTGGCTCCCCTCAGGTGCGGCTCTCCCCAGCTAGCTCGCAAGACTTCGCTTCCCGCCGGCGGTCCCAGGCCGGCTCCAGGGCACAGCGCGAGTCGCTCCCAGCTCCGGGGCCTTGGGGCTCTGGCCTCCGCGATCCCCCACGTCTCCTCGCTGGTCGCCTGCCCTGCCTGCACCCAGGATTCTGCTCTTCCAAGATCTCCCGGAACTGGGATGCTGCCCACCGCCCGCCCGTGCGCCGGGCCTTTATATACTGCCCCCCCCGCCCTCTTCCAGCCTCCGCCCTCTTGGCTCGCTGGGCTTCTCATTGGCCACCTGCGCTCTTTGGGCGCCACGATTCCTCCCCTGTTGCCCTCGCTTTCGCCCAGAGGCTAGTCCGCCCGCACCCCGGGGGATGTGCGCCTTCCGCGAAAGGAGGCCCCGTGCTCCACATGCCCACCTTCACTTGCTGTGTGACACAGCTTGTGCTCTTCCGTCAGCTCCGTGTCACTCATCTCAGGCCTGGGGCGCCTGCGGAGCCATGTTTTCTAGTCATCAGTACAGCCTCTTTTCTCCTAGGGACTGTGTGCACGACCATTCCCCTTCCCTTCCTTCAACCAGCTACGATCCTGCTTCCTTTCCCACCTGTCGCTTTGCTGCTATTCAATGTGTGTATGTATGTATGCATGTATGGATGGATGGATGGATGTGTGTATGTATGTACGTAAGTAGTGTGTGTACGGATGTTTTCATATATGTATGTATGCATGTGCGTATGTATGTATTTATTTCCTTTCCTTCTCCTGCTTGGTTGGTTGGTTGGTGAAACTTCCTCAGGGGCCCTCCTGAAGAAGCTTATGGGGCCCCAGGCGCTCTGCCCCACCCTGCCCCACCCATCCTTCCCTGTGCTCACATTTCCCCAGGTGCCTGGTTATTAGACCAAGGAGTTGCTCATGTTTATTCCGGGAGGTCTGCACATCCAATTTAATTAATTAATTTAATTAATTAATTTAATTAATAATATCTGTGGGTAGGAAGTATCCCATTCATCACCCACCCACCCACCTGAAGCCACGAGGGGCGGAGGGCAGGCAGATATGACAGATTCGTGAAGCCTGTGGGGCTTGCCTCTAATTCTGGCCCTTGGGAGGATGCTTGTAAATGCCCTGAGAGTCTCAGGCCATGTTGTGAGGTCCATGGCAGCCAGGGCCACCGCGAGACACCGTCGCTGCAGCGACCAATAACTAAATGGCCCAACCAACCGACCAGACAACCAATGGACGAATAGACAGTTAGATGAGTAACTTCCATGAGATAGTAAGGGAGAGTGGAGAAAATCATGCCTGTCAGTTGAACGCGGTTGCATGTGTTGGTGGCCAGAGTTTGGAAGCGTGAGGGAGCAGGCTGGCCAGGGCAGCGGGGAAGAAAGGCAGGGCGATGTGAATGTGAGGGCTCTGTGTGATTGCCGTGAGTTCCAGGGGAAGGAGGGGGGGTGCGACTGGAATCCTTGATTTCCTACTGTGACCCCTGCTCAATGAAGAACCACGGATCTAAGCAAACACGGAGTGCGAGTTGCCGTTGCGAATCCACCGGATCGTGCCGCACGGCAGCACGGTGGCAGTGTGGCCTTGTGTCTGCCCCTGTGTCTGTGGATTCTCGGCGGCGTGCGAATCCCTTGCTCCCGCCACGGGCGTAGGCGGGGCATATGTGTGGCCTTCACGCCTAGTAATGCCCCGAGAGCCCGTCGTTCCTGGGCAGGCAGAGTGTGAGCCGTGGCCGCAGTACGTGCCCCCTCAGCCGTGCGGGGACTTGGAATCCATTGCGGCGGCAGCAGTGGAAAGTCGCAGCAGCGGTCAGAGCCCAGTTTTCTTCTGCGGGCAATGTCCCTTGCTTCCTGAGCTGGGCTCATCTCCTGGAGCACATCTTCTTGTAATCTCTTATGGTCTTGGCCATGAGCGGGGCGACTTTCTTGCTGGTGACCCTGCTGCCTTTGGGCGCTGGCCACCAGGGAGCCCGTGAGGGGGCCGTGGGGCAAGCAGAGGCTGGATTCGGCGCTGAGGTGGGACCGCAGCCCGAGCGGCAGTTGCTGGCTCCTGTGGCACAGTGCTCATGCCTTTGCGGGAGAAGGCTGCCGCCTGGTGGACTCGTCCCGCCATTGGTAAGGATCCCGTGGGTTGGCCGGCTCTGGGGTCTCTGGGCCTCAGCGGCGTCCCGCGTGCTGCGGGTCAGTGCCGAGAGCCCCTGCTCTGGAGCCTCCTGCAGCCTCGGGTCCACGTGGCGCCAGGTCCTCCACCCCTGGGGCTCCTCCTCCATCAAGGCTCCGCGGCACTGAAGCCTCCGTAAGACATGCGTCTCGGCAAGGAGTTCCTTGTGACTTTTGTCCGGGGAACGGAGCTGCGTGGGCGTGTGCTTGTCGGCAGAGGTCCTCCCGACAGGATTCCACCCGACTCCGCTGGCTTCCAAGATGGAACACGCTTCCTCCTCATCCTCCTGCTCCTCCCGCGTGGGGCTTGAGAGCGATTCCGTGCACTGGGCTGGAGGCCTGGCTTCCTGCAGCGAGTGGCGTCCCTGTCCGCGTCCAGAGTACACCGGTGTCTTAGAGTACACTCTGGCTGCGCCGGGTGCAGCCTCGTCTCCTTCTGCCCCAGGACAGGAGAGCGCCATGCCCTCGGGTCGGGAGAAGGAGGCCCTTTCCAGGTCCAGGGAGCAGCTGGCGCCCTGGGCTGCCTGGGGCCAGGGCCATGGGTCCTCCTGGAGCCCCGCCGGTTCTCCCTCGGGAAGTCGTTCCAATGCCTGCCTTCCGCACGGGGCTTCGGGGCCCTGCCGAGCCAGCCTCTTCCAGCGGGAAGCCAAGTCCCTCGCCAAGGGTCCCAGGAGCGCGTGTTTGCGCAAGCCCTTCACTGTCTTCCTGATGCCCGTCTCCCTCAGGATGCGTGGAGTCATGGGTAAGGCCGAGAGTGTCTGCAAAGCTTTCCGCAGCTTGCGTGGGTACGGGTTGACGTCCAGGCGGACCTGGCACTTCCACGTGACTCTCAGCAGCCGCTTCTCCTCCATCCCCTTGCCTGGCTGGTGCGACGAGTGGCTCCCCTCAGGTGCGGCTCTCCCCAGCTAGCTCGCAAGACTTCGCTTCCCGCCGGCGGTCCCAGGCCGGCTCCAGGGCACAGCGCGAGTCGCTCCCAGCTCCGGGGCCTTGGGGCTCTGGCCTCCGCGATCCCCCACGTCTCCTCGCTGGTCGCCTGCCCTGCCTGCACCCAGGATTCTGCTCTTCCAAGATCTCCCGGAACTGGGATGCTGCCCACCGCCCGCCCGTGCGCCGGGCCTTTATATACTGCCCCCCCGCCCTCTTCCAGCCTCCGCCCTCTTGGCTCGCTGGGCTTCTCATTGGCCACCTGCGCTCTTTGGGCGCCACGATTCCTCCCCTGTTGCCCTCGCTTTCGCCCAGAGGCTAGTCCGCCCGCACCCCGGGGGAGGTGCGCCTTCCGCGAAAGGAGGCCCCGTGCTCCACATGCCCACCTTCACTTGCTGTGTGACACAGCTTGTGCTCTTCCGTCAGCTCCGTGTCACTCATCTCAGGCCTGGGGCGCCTGCGGAGCCATGTTTTCTAGTCATCAGTACAGCCTCTTTTCTCCTAGGGACTGTGTGCACGACCATTCCCCTTCCCTTCCTTCAACCAGCTACGATCCTGCTTCCTTTCCCACCTGTCGCTTTGCTGCTATTCAATGTGTGTATGTATGTATGCATGTATGGATGGATGGATGGATGTGTGTATGTATGTACGTAAGTAGTGTGTGTACGGATGTTTTCATATATGTATGTATGCATGTGCGTATGTATGTATTTATTTCCTTTCCTTCTCCTGCTTGGTTGGTTGGTTGGTGAAACTTCCTCAGGGGCCCTCCTGAAGAAGCTTATGGGGCCCCAGGCGCTCTGCCCCACCCAGCCCCACCCATCCTTCCCTGTGCTCACATTTCCCCAGGTGCCTGGTTATTAGACCAAGGAGTTGCTCATGTTTATTCCGGGAGGTCTGCACATCCAATTTAATTAATTAATTTAATTAATTAATTTAATTAATAATATCTGTGGGTAGGAAGTATCCCATTCATCACCCACCCACCCACCTGAAGCCACGAGGGGCGGAGGACAGGCAGATATGACAGATTCGTGAAGCCTGTGGGGCTTGCCTCTAATTCTGGCCCTTGGGAGGATGCTTGTAAATGCCCTGAGAGTCTCAGGCCATGTTGTGAGGTCCATGGCAGCCAGGGCCACCGCGAGACACCGTCGCTGCAGCGACCAATAACTAAATGGCCCAACCAACCGACCAGACAACCAATGGACGAATAGACAGTTAGATGAGTAACTTCCATGAGATAGTAAGGGAGAGTGGAGAAAATCATGCCTGTCAGTTGAACGCGGTTGCATGTGTTGGTGGCCAGAGTTTGGAAGCGTGAGGGAGCAGGCTGGCCAGGGCAGCGGGGAAGAAAGGCAGGGCGATGTGAATGTGAGGGCTCTGTGTGATTGCCGTGAGTTCCAGGGGAAGGAGGGGGGGTGCGACTGGAATCCTTGATTTCCTACTGTGACCCCTGCTCAATGAAGAACCACGGATCTAAGCAAACACGGAGTGCGAGTTGCCGTTGCGAATCCACCGGATCGTGCCGCACGGCAGCACGGTGGCAGTGTGGCCTTGTGTCTGCCCCTGTGTCTGTGGATTCTCGGCGGCGTGCGAATCCCTTGCTCCCGCCACGGGCGTAGGCGGGGCATATGTGTGGCCTTCACGCCTAGTAATGCCCCGAGAGCCCGTCGTTCCTGGGCAGGCAGAGTGTGAGCCGTGGCCGCAGTACGTGCCCCCTCAGCCGTGCGGGGACTTGGAATCCATTGCGGCGGCAGCAGTGGAAAGTCGCAGCAGCGGTCAGAGCCCAGTTTTCTTCTGCGGGCAATGTCCCTTGCTTCCTGAGCTGGGCTCATCTCCTGGAGCACATCTTCTTGTAATCTCTTATGGTCTTGGCCATGAGCGGGGCGACTTTCTTGCTGGTGACCCTGCTGCCTTTGGGCGCTGGCCACCAGGGAGCCCGTGAGGGGGCCGTGGGGCAAGCAGAGGCTGGATTCGGCGCTGAGGTGGGACCGCAGCCCGAGCGGCAGTTGCTGGCTCCTGTGGCACAGTGCTCATGCCTTTGCGGGAGAAGGCTGCCGCCTGGTGGACTCGTCCCGCCATTGGTAAGGATCCCGTGGGTTGGCCGGCTCTGGGGTCTCTGGGCCTCAGCGGCGTCCCGCGTGCTGCGGGTCAGTGCCGAGAGCCCCTGCTCTGGAGCCTCCTGCAGCCTCGGGTCCACGTGGCGCCAGGTCCTCCACCCCTGGGGCTCCTCCTCCATCAAGGCTCCGCGGCACTGAAGCCTCCGTAAGACATGCGTCTCGGCAAGGAGTTCCTTGTGACTTTTGTCCGGGGAACGGAGCTGCGTGGGCGTGTGCTTGTCGGCAGAGGTCCTCCCGACAGGATTCCACCCGACTCCGCTGGCTTCCAAGATGGAACACGCTTCCTCCTCATCCTCCTGCTCCTCCCGCGTGGGGCTTGAGAGCGATTCCGTGCACTGGGCTGGAGGCCTGGCTTCCTGCAGCGAGTGGCGTCCCTGTCCGCGTCCAGAGTACACCGGTGTCTTAGAGTACACTCTGGCTGCGCCGGGTGCAGCCTCGTCTCCTTCTGCCCCAGGACAGGAGAGCGCCATGCCCTCGGGTCGGGAGAAGGAGGCCCTTTCCAGGTCCAGGGAGCAGCTGGCGCCCTGGGCTGCCTGGGGCCAGGGCCATGGGTCCTCCTGGAGCCCCGCCGGTTCTCCCTCGGGAAGTCGTTCCAATGCCTGCCTTCCGCACGGGGCTTCGGGGCCCTGCCGAGCCAGCCTCTTCCAGCGGGAAGCCAAGTCCCTCGCCAAGGGTCCCAGGAGCGCGTGTTTGCGCAAGCCCTTCACTGTCTTCCTGATGCCCGTCTCCCTCAGGATGCGTGGAGTCATGGGTAAGGCCGAGAGTGTCTGCAAAGCTTTCCGCAGCTTGCGTGGGTACGGGTTGACGTCCAGGCGGACCTGGCACTTCCACGTGACTCTCAGCAGCCGCTTCTCCTCCATCCCCTTGCCTGGCTGGTGCGACGAGTGGCTCCCCTCAGGTGCGGCTCTCCCCAGCTAGCTCGCAAGACTTCGCTTCCCGCCGGCGGTCCCAGGCCGGCTCCAGGGCACAGCGCGAGTCGCTCCCAGCTCCGGGGCCTTGGGGCTCTGGCCTCCGCGATCCCCCACGTCTCCTCGCTGGTCGCCTGCCCTGCCTGCACCCAGGATTCTGCTCTTCCAAGATCTCCCGGAACTGGGATGCTGCCCACCGCCCGCCCGTGCGCCGGGCCTTTATATACTGCCCCCCCGCCCTCTTCCAGCCTCCGCCCTCTTGGCTCGCTGGGCTTCTCATTGGCCACCTGCGCTCTTTGGGCGCCACGATTCCTCCCCTGTTGCCCTCGCTTTCGCCCAGAGGCTAGTCCGCCCGCACCCCGGGGGATGTGCGCCTTCCGCGAAAGGAGGCCCCGTGCTCCACATGCCCACCTTCACTTGCTGTGTGACACAGCTTGTGCTCTTCCGTCAGCTCCGTGTCACTCATCTCAGGCCTGGGGCGCCTGCGGAGCCATGTTTTCTAGTCATCAGTACAGCCTCTTTTCTCCTAGGGACTGTGTGCACGACCATTCCCCTTCCCTTCCTTCAACCAGCTACGATCCTGCTTCCTTTCCCACCTGTCGCTTTGCTGCTATTCAATGTGTGTATGTATGTATGCATGTATGGATGGATGGATGGATGTGTGTATGTATGTACGTAAGTAGTGTGTGTACGGATGTTTTCATATATGTATGTATGCATGTGCGTATGTATGTATTTATTTCCTTTCCTTCTCCTGCTTGGTTGGTTGGTTGGTGAAACTTCCTCAGGGGCCCTCCTGAAGAAGCTTATGGGGCCCCAGGCGCTCTGCCCCACCCTGCCCCACCCATCCTTCCCTGTGCTCACATTTCCCCAGGTGCCTGGTTATTAGACCAAGGAGTTGCTCATGTTTATTCCGGGAGGTCTGCACATCCAATTTAATTAATTAATTTAATTAATTAATTTAATTAATAATATCTGTGGGTAGGAAGTATCCCATTCATCACCCACCCACCCACCTGAAGCCACGAGGGGCGGAGGGCAGGCAGATATGACAGATTCGTGAAGCCTGTGGGGCTTGCCTCTAATTCTGGCCCTTGGGAGGATGCTTGTAAATGCCCTGAGAGTCTCAGGCCATGTTGTGAGGTCCATGGCAGCCAGGGCCACCGCGAGACACCGTCGCTGCAGCGACCAATAACTAAATGGCCCAACCAACCGACCAGACAACCAATGGACGAATAGACAGTTAGATGAGTAACTTCCATGAGATAGTAAGGGAGAGTGGAGAAAATCATGCCTGTCAGTTGAACGCGGTTGCATGTGTTGGTGGCCAGAGTTTGGAAGCGTGAGGGAGCAGGCTGGCCAGGGCAGCGGGGAAGAAAGGCAGGGCGATGTGAATGTGAGGGCTCTGTGTGATTGCCGTGAGTTCCAGGGGAAGGAGGGGGGGTGCGACTGGAATCCTTGATTTCCTACTGTGACCCCTGCTCAATGAAGAACCACGGATCTAAGCAAACACGGAGTGCGAGTTGCCGTTGCGAATCCACCGGATCGTGCCGCACGGCAGCACGGTGGCAGTGTGGCCTTGTGTCTGCCCCTGTGTCTGTGGATTCTCGGCGGCGTGCGAATCCCTTGCTCCCGCCACGGGCGTAGGCGGGGCATATGTGTGGCCTTCACGCCTAGTAATGCCCCGAGAGCCCGTCGTTCCTGGGCAGGCAGAGTGTGAGCCGTGGCCGCAGTACGTGCCCCCTCAGCCGTGCGGGGACTTGGAATCCATTGCGGCGGCAGCAGTGGAAAGTCGCAGCAGCGGTCAGAGCCCAGTTTTCTTCTGCGGGCAATGTCCCTTGCTTCCTGAGCTGGGCTCATCTCCTGGAGCACATCTTCTTGTAATCTCTTATGGTCTTGGCCATGAGCGGGGCGACTTTCTTGCTGGTGACCCTGCTGCCTTTGGGCGCTGGCCACCAGGGAGCCCGTGAGGGGGCCGTGGGGCAAGCAGAGGCTGGATTCGGCGCTGAGGTGGGACCGCAGCCCGAGCGGCAGTTGCTGGCTCCTGTGGCACAGTGCTCATGCCTTTGCGGGAGAAGGCTGCCGCCTGGTGGACTCGTCCCGCCATTGGTAAGGATCCCGTGGGTTGGCCGGCTCTGGGGTCTCTGGGCCTCAGCGGCGTCCCGCGTGCTGCGGGTCAGTGCCGAGAGCCCCTGCTCTGGAGCCTCCTGCAGCCTCGGGTCCACGTGGCGCCAGGTCCTCCACCCCTGGGGCTCCTCCTCCATCAAGGCTCCGCGGCACTGAAGCCTCCGTAAGACATGCGTCTCGGCAAGGAGTTCCTTGTGACTTTTGTCCGGGGAACGGAGCTGCGTGGGCGTGTGCTTGTCGGCAGAGGTCCTCCCGACAGGATTCCACCCGACTCCGCTGGCTTCCAAGATGGAACACGCTTCCTCCTCATCCTCCTGCTCCTCCCGCGTGGGGCTTGAGAGCGATTCCGTGCACTGGGCTGGAGGCCTGGCTTCCTGCAGCGAGTGGCGTCCCTGTCCGCGTCCAGAGTACACCGGTGTCTTAGAGTACACTCTGGCTGCGCCGGGTGCAGCCTCGTCTCCTTCTGCCCCAGGACAGGAGAGCGCCATGCCCTCGGGTCGGGAGAAGGAGGCCCTTTCCAGGTCCAGGGAGCAGCTGGCGCCCTGGGCTGCCTGGGGCCAGGGCCATGGGTCCTCCTGGAGCCCCGCCGGTTCTCCCTCGGGAAGTCGTTCCAATGCCTGCCTTCCGCACGGGGCTTCGGGGCCCTGCCGAGCCAGCCTCTTCCAGCGGGAAGCCAAGTCCCTCGCCAAGGGTCCCAGGAGCGCGTGTTTGCGCAAGCCCTTCACTGTCTTCCTGATGCCCGTCTCCCTCAGGATGCGTGGAGTCATGGGTAAGGCCGAGAGTGTCTGCAAAGCTTTCCGCAGCTTGCGTGGGTACGGGTTGACGTCCAGGCGGACCTGGCACTTCCACGTGACTCTCAGCAGCCGCTTCTCCTCCATCCCCTTGCCTGGCTGGTGCGACGAGTGGCTCCCCTCAGGTGCGGCTCTCCCCAGCTAGCTCGCAAGACTTCGCTTCCCGCCGGCGGTCCCAGGCCGGCTCCAGGGCACAGCGCGAGTCGCTCCCAGCTCCGGGGCCTTGGGGCTCTGGCCTCCGCGATCCCCCACGTCTCCTCGCTGGTCGCCTGCCCTGCCTGCACCCAGGATTCTGCTCTTCCAAGATCTCCCGGAACTGGGATGCTGCCCACCGCCCGCCCGTGCGCCGGGCCTTTATATACTGCCCCCCCGCCCTCTTCCAGCCTCCGCCCTCTTGGCTCGCTGGGCTTCTCATTGGCCACCTGCGCTCTTTGGGCGCCACGATTCCTCCCCTGTTGCCCTCGCTTTCGCCCAGAGGCTAGTCCGCCCGCACCCCGGGGGATGTGCGCCTTCCGCGAAAGGAGGCCCCGTGCTCCACATGCCCACCTTCACTTGCTGTGTGACACAGCTTGTGCTCTTCCGTCAGCTCCGTGTCACTCATCTCAGGCCTGGGGCGCCTGCGGAGCCATGTTTTCTAGTCATCAGTACAGCCTCTTTTCTCCTAGGGACTGTGTGCACGACCATTCCCCTTCCCTTCCTTCAACCAGCTACGATCCTGCTTCCTTTCCCACCTGTCGCTTTGCTGCTATTCAATGTGTGTATGTATGTATGCATGTATGGATGGATGGATGGATGTGTGTATGTATGTACGTAAGTAGTGTGTGTACGGATGTTTTCATATATGTATGTATGCATGTGCGTATGTATGTATTTATTTCCTTTCCTTCTCCTGCTTGGTTGGTTGGTTGGTGAAACTTCCTCAGGGGCCCTCCTGAAGAAGCTTATGGGGCCCCAGGCGCTCTGCCCCACCCTGCCCCACCCATCCTTCCCTGTGCTCACATTTCCCCAGGTGCCTGGTTATTAGACCAAGGAGTTGCTCATGTTTATTCCGGGAGGTCTGCACATCCAATTTAATTAATTAATTTAATTAATTAATTTAATTAATAATATCTGTGGGTAGGAAGTATCCCATTCATCACCCACCCACCCACCTGAAGCCACGAGGGGCGGAGGACAGGCAGATATGACAGATTCGTGAAGCCTGTGGGGCTTGCCTCTAATTCTGGCCCTTGGGAGGATGCTTGTAAATGCCCTGAGAGTCTCAGGCCATGTTGTGAGGTCCATGGCAGCCAGGGCCACCGCGAGACACCGTCGCTGCAGCGACCAATAACTAAATGGCCCAACCAACCGACCAGACAACCAATGGACGAATAGACAGTTAGATGAGTAACTTCCATGAGATAGTAAGGGAGAGTGGAGAAAATCATGCCTGTCAGTTGAACGCGGTTGCATGTGTTGGTGGCCAGAGTTTGGAAGCGTGAGGGAGCAGGCTGGCCAGGGCAGCGGGGAAGAAAGGCAGGGCGATGTGAATGTGAGGGCTCTGTGTGATTGCCGTGAGTTCCAGGGGAAGGAGGGGGGGTGCGACTGGAATCCTTGATTTCCTACTGTGACCCCTGCTCAATGAAGAACCACGGATCTAAGCAAACACGGAGTGCGAGTTGCCGTTGCGAATCCACCGGATCGTGCCGCACGGCAGCACGGTGGCAGTGTGGCCTTGTGTCTGCCCCTGTGTCTGTGGATTCTCGGCGGCGTGCGAATCCCTTGCTCCCGCCACGGGCGTAGGCGGGGCATATGTGTGGCCTTCACGCCTAGTAATGCCCCGAGAGCCCGTCGTTCCTGGGCAGGCAGAGTGTGAGCCGTGGCCGCAGTACGTGCCCCCTCAGCCGTGCGGGGACTTGGAATCCATTGCGGCGGCAGCAGTGGAAAGTCGCAGCAGCGGTCAGAGCCCAGTTTTCTTCTGCGGGCAATGTCCCTTGCTTCCTGAGCTGGGCTCATCTCCTGGAGCACATCTTCTTGTAATCTCTTATGGTCTTGGCCATGAGCGGGGCGACTTTCTTGCTGGTGACCCTGCTGCCTTTGGGCGCTGGCCACCAGGGAGCCCGTGAGGGGGCCGTGGGGCAAGCAGAGGCTGGATTCGGCGCTGAGGTGGGACCGCAGCCCGAGCGGCAGTTGCTGGCTCCTGTGGCACAGTGCTCATGCCTTTGCGGGAGAAGGCTGCCGCCTGGTGGACTCGTCCCGCCATTGGTAAGGATCCCGTGGGTTGGCCGGCTCTGGGGTCTCTGGGCCTCAGCGGCGTCCCGCGTGCTGCGGGTCAGTGCCGAGAGCCCCTGCTCTGGAGCCTCCTGCAGCCTCGGGTCCACGTGGCGCCAGGTCCTCCACCCCTGGGGCTCCTCCTCCATCAAGGCTCCGCGGCACTGAAGCCTCCGTAAGACATGCGTCTCGGCAAGGAGTTCCTTGTGACTTTTGTCCGGGGAACGGAGCTGCGTGGGCGTGTGCTTGTCGGCAGAGGTCCTCCCGACAGGATTCCACCCGACTCCGCTGGCTTCCAAGATGGAACACGCTTCCTCCTCATCCTCCTGCTCCTCCCGCGTGGGGCTTGAGAGCGATTCCGTGCACTGGGCTGGAGGCCTGGCTTCCTGCAGCGAGTGGCGTCCCTGTCCGCGTCCAGAGTACACCGGTGTCTTAGAGTACACTCTGGCTGCGCCGGGTGCAGCCTCGTCTCCTTCTGCCCCAGGACAGGAGAGCGCCATGCCCTCGGGTCGGGAGAAGGAGGCCCTTTCCAGGTCCAGGGAGCAGCTGGCGCCCTGGGCTGCCTGGGGCCAGGGCCATGGGTCCTCCTGGAGCCCCGCCGGTTCTCCCTCGGGAAGTCGTTCCAATGCCTGCCTTCCGCACGGGGCTTCGGGGCCCTGCCGAGCCAGCCTCTTCCAGCGGGAAGCCAAGTCCCTCGCCAAGGGTCCCAGGAGCGCGTGTTTGCGCAAGCCCTTCACTGTCTTCCTGATGCCCGTCTCCCTCAGGATGCGTGGAGTCATGGGTAAGGCCGAGAGTGTCTGCAAAGCTTTCCGCAGCTTGCGTGGGTACGGGTTGACGTCCAGGCGGACCTGGCACTTCCACGTGACTCTCAGCAGCCGCTTCTCCTCCATCCCCTTGCCTGGCTGGTGCGACGAGTGGCTCCCCTCAGGTGCGGCTCTCCCCAGCTAGCTCGCAAGACTTCGCTTCCCGCCGGCGGTCCCAGGCCGGCTCCAGGGCACAGCGCGAGTCGCTCCCAGCTCCGGGGCCTTGGGGCTCTGGCCTCCGCGATCCCCCACGTCTCCTCGCTGGTCGCCTGCCCTGCCTGCACCCAGGATTCTGCTCTTCCAAGATCTCCCGGAACTGGGATGCTGCCCACCGCCCGCCCGTGCGCCGGGCCTTTATATACTGCCCCCCCCGCCCTCTTCCAGCCTCCGCCCTCTTGGCTCGCTGGGCTTCTCATTGGCCACCTGCGCTCTTTGGGCGCCACGATTCCTCCCCTGTTGCCCTCGCTTTCGCCCAGAGGCTAGTCCGCCCGCACCCCGGGGGATGTGCGCCTTCCGCGAAAGGAGGCCCCGTGCTCCACATGCCCACCTTCACTTGCTGTGTGACACAGCTTGTGCTCTTCCGTCAGCTCCGTGTCACTCATCTCAGGCCTGGGGCGCCTGCGGAGCCATGTTTTCTAGTCATCAGTACAGCCTCTTTTCTCCTAGGGACTGTGTGCACGACCATTCCCCTTCCCTTCCTTCAACCAGCTACGATCCTGCTTCCTTTCCCACCTGTCGCTTTGCTGCTATTCAATGTGTGTATGTATGTATGCATGTATGGATGGATGGATGGATGTGTGTATGTATGTACGTAAGTAGTGTGTGTACGGATGTTTTCATATATGTATGTATGCATGTGCGTATGTATGTATTTATTTCCTTTCCTTCTCCTGCTTGGTTGGTTGGTTGGTGAAACTTCCTCAGGGGCCCTCCTGAAGAAGCTTATGGGGCCCCAGGCGCTCTGCCCCACCCTGCCCCACCCATCCTTCCCTGTGCTCACATTTCCCCAGGTGCCTGGTTATTAGACCAAGGAGTTGCTCATGTTTATTCCGGGAGGTCTGCACATCCAATTTAATTAATTAATTTAATTAATTAATTTAATTAATAATATCTGTGGGTAGGAAGTATCCCATTCATCACCCACCCACCCACCTGAAGCCACGAGGGGCGGAGGGCAGGCAGATATGACAGATTCGTGAAGCCTGTGGGGCTTGCCTCTAATTCTGGCCCTTGGGAGGATGCTTGTAAATGCCCTGAGAGTCTCAGGCCATGTTGTGAGGTCCATGGCAGCCAGGGCCACCGCGAGACACCGTCGCTGCAGCGACCAATAACTAAATGGCCCAACCAACCGACCAGACAACCAATGGACGAATAGACAGTTAGATGAGTAACTTCCATGAGATAGTAAGGGAGAGTGGAGAAAATCATGCCTGTCAGTTGAACGCGGTTGCATGTGTTGGTGGCCAGAGTTTGGAAGCGTGAGGGAGCAGGCTGGCCAGGGCAGCGGGGAAGAAAGGCAGGGCGATGTGAATGTGAGGGCTCTGTGTGATTGCCGTGAGTTCCAGGGGAAGGAGGGGGGGTGCGACTGGAATCCTTGATTTCCTACTGTGACCCCTGCTCAATGAAGAACCACGGATCTAAGCAAACACGGAGTGCGAGTTGCCGTTGCGAATCCACCGGATCGTGCCGCACGGCAGCACGGTGGCAGTGTGGCCTTGTGTCTGCCCCTGTGTCTGTGGATTCTCGGCGGCGTGCGAATCCCTTGCTCCCGCCACGGGCGTAGGCGGGGCATATGTGTGGCCTTCACGCCTAGTAATGCCCCGAGAGCCCGTCGTTCCTGGGCAGGCAGAGTGTGAGCCGTGGCCGCAGTACGTGCCCCCTCAGCCGTGCGGGGACTTGGAATCCATTGCGGCGGCAGCAGTGGAAAGTCGCAGCAGCGGTCAGAGCCCAGTTTTCTTCTGCGGGCAATGTCCCTTGCTTCCTGAGCTGGGCTCATCTCCTGGAGCACATCTTCTTGTAATCTCTTATGGTCTTGGCCATGAGCGGGGCGACTTTCTTGCTGGTGACCCTGCTGCCTTTGGGCGCTGGCCACCAGGGAGCCCGTGAGGGGGCCGTGGGGCAAGCAGAGGCTGGATTCGGCGCTGAGGTGGGACCGCAGCCCGAGCGGCAGTTGCTGGCTCCTGTGGCACAGTGCTCATGCCTTTGCGGGAGAAGGCTGCCGCCTGGTGGACTCGTCCCGCCATTGGTAAGGATCCCGTGGGTTGGCCGGCTCTGGGGTCTCTGGGCCTCAGCGGCGTCCCGCGTGCTGCGGGTCAGTGCCGAGAGCCCCTGCTCTGGAGCCTCCTGCAGCCTCGGGTCCACGTGGCGCCAGGTCCTCCACCCCTGGGGCTCCTCCTCCATCAAGGCTCCGCGGCACTGAAGCCTCCGTAAGACATGCGTCTCGGCAAGGAGTTCCTTGTGACTTTTGTCCGGGGAACGGAGCTGCGTGGGCGTGTGCTTGTCGGCAGAGGTCCTCCCGACAGGATTCCACCCGACTCCGCTGGCTTCCAAGATGGAACACGCTTCCTCCTCATCCTCCTGCTCCTCCCGCGTGGGGCTTGAGAGCGATTCCGTGCACTGGGCTGGAGGCCTGGCTTCCTGCAGCGAGTGGCGTCCCTGTCCGCGTCCAGAGTACACCGGTGTCTTAGAGTACACTCTGGATGCGCCGGGTGCAGCCTCGTCTCCTTCTGCCCCAGGACAGGAGAGCGCCATGCCCTCGGGTCGGGAGAAGGAGGCCCTTTCCAGGTCCAGGGAGCAGCTGGCGCCCTGGGCTGCCTGGGGCCAGGGCCATGGGTCCTCCTGGAGCCCCGCCGGTTCTCCCTCGGGAAGTCGTTCCAATGCCTGCCTTCCGCACGGGGCTTCGGGGCCCTGCCGAGCCAGCCTCTTCCAGCGGGAAGCCAAGTCCCTCGCCAAGGGTCCCAGGAGCGCGTGTTTGCGCAAGCCCTTCACTGTCTTCCTGATGCCCGTCTCCCTCAGGATGCGTGGAGTCATGGGTAAGGCCGAGAGTGTCTGCAAAGCTTTCCGCAGCTTGCGTGGGTACGGGTTGACGTCCAGGCGGACCTGGCACTTCCACGTGACTCTCAGCAGCCGCTTCTCCTCCATCCCCTTGCCTGGCTGGTGCGACGAGTGGCTCCCCTCAGGTGCGGCTCTCCCCAGCTAGCTCGCAAGACTTCGCTTCCCGCCGGCGGTCCCAGGCCGGCTCCAGGGCACAGCGCGAGTCGCTCCCAGCTCCGGGGCCTTGGGGCTCTGGCCTCCGCGATCCCCCACGTCTCCTCGCTGGTCGCCTGCCCTGCCTGCACCCAGGATTCTGCTCTTCCAAGATCTCCCGGAACTGGGATGCTGCCCACCGCCCGCCCGTGCGCCGGGCCTTTATATACTGCCCCCCCGCCCTCTTCCAGCCTCCGCCCTCTTGGCTCGCTGGGCTTCTCATTGGCCACCTGCGCTCTTTGGGCGCCACGATTCCTCCCCTGTTGCCCTCGCTTTCGCCCAGAGGCTAGTCCGCCCGCACCCCGGGGGATGTGCGCCTTCCGCGAAAGGAGGCCCCGTGCTCCACATGCCCACCTTCACTTGCTGTGTGACACAGCTTGTGCTCTTCCGTCAGCTCCGTGTCACTCATCTCAGGCCTGGGGCGCCTGCGGAGCCATGTTTTCTAGTCATCAGTACAGCCTCTTTTCTCCTAGGGACTGTGTGCACGACCATTCCCCTTCCCTTCCTTCAACCAGCTACGATCCTGCTTCCTTTCCCACCTGTCGCTTTGCTGCTATTCAATGTGTGTATGTATGTATGCATGTATGGATGGATGGATGGATGTGTGTATGTATGTACGTAAGTAGTGTGTGTACGGATGTTTTCATATATGTATGTATGCATGTGCGTATGTATGTATTTATTTCCTTTCCTTCTCCTGCTTGGTTGGTTGGTTGGTGAAACTTCCTCAGGGGCCCTCCTGAAGAAGCTTATGGGGCCCCAGGCGCTCTGCCCCACCCTGCCCCACCCATCCTTCCCTGTGCTCACATTTCCCCAGGTGCCTGGTTATTAGACCAAGGAGTTGCTCATGTTTATTCCGGGAGGTCTGCACATCCAATTTAATTAATTAATTTAATTAATTAATTTAATTAATAATATCTGTGGGTAGGAAGTATCCCATTCATCACCCACCCACCCACCTGAAGCCACGAGGGGCGGAGGGACAGGCAGATATGACAGATTCGTGAAGCCTGTGGGGCTTGCCTCTAATTCTGGCCCTTGGGAGGATGCTTGTAAATGCCCTGAGAGTCTCAGGCCATGTTGTGAGGTCCATGGCAGCCAGGGCCACCGCGAGACACCGTCGCTGCAGCGACCAATAACTAAATGGCCCAACCAACCGACCAGACAACCAATGGACGAATAGACAGTTAGATGAGTAACTTCCATGAGATAGTAAGGGAGAGTGGAGAAAATCATGCCTGTCAGTTGAACGCGGTTGCATGTGTTGGTGGCCAGAGTTTGGAAGCGTGAGGGAGCAGGCTGGCCAGGGCAGCGGGGAAGAAAGGCAGGGCGATGTGAATGTGAGGGCTCTGTGTGATTGCCGTGAGTTCCAGGGGAAGGAGGGGGGGTGCGACTGGAATCCTTGATTTCCTACTGTGACCCCTGCTCAATGAAGAACCACGGATCTAAGCAAACACGGAGTGCGAGTTGCCGTTGCGAATCCACCGGATCGTGCCGCACGGCAGCACGGTGGCAGTGTGGCCTTGTGTCTGCCCCTGTGTCTGTGGATTCTCGGCGGCGTGCGAATCCCTTGCTCCCGCCACGGGCGTAGGCGGGGCATATGTGTGGCCTTCACGCCTAGTAATGCCCCGAGAGCCCGTCGTTCCTGGGCAGGCAGAGTGTGAGCCGTGGCCGCAGTACGTGCCCCCTCAGCCGTGCGGGGACTTGGAATCCATTGCGGCGGCAGCAGTGGAAAGTCGCAGCAGCGGTCAGAGCCCAGTTTTCTTCTGCGGGCAATGTCCCTTGCTTCCTGAGCTGGGCTCATCTCCTGGAGCACATCTTCTTGTAATCTCTTATGGTCTTGGCCATGAGCGGGGCGACTTTCTTGCTGGTGACCCTGCTGCCTTTGGGCGCTGGCCACCAGGGAGCCCGTGAGGGGGCCGTGGGGCAAGCAGAGGCTGGATTCGGCGCTGAGGTGGGACCGCAGCCCGAGCGGCAGTTGCTGGCTCCTGTGGCACAGTGCTCATGCCTTTGCGGGAGAAGGCTGCCGCCTGGTGGACTCGTCCCGCCATTGGTAAGGATCCCGTGGGTTGGCCGGCTCTGGGGTCTCTGGGCCTCAGCGGCGTCCCGCGTGCTGCGGGTCAGTGCCGAGAGCCCCTGCTCTGGAGCCTCCTGCAGCCTCGGGTCCACGTGGCGCCAGGTCCTCCACCCCTGGGGCTCCTCCTCCATCAAGGCTCCGCGGCACTGAAGCCTCCGTAAGACATGCGTCTCGGCAAGGAGTTCCTTGTGACTTTTGTCCGGGGAACGGAGCTGCGTGGGCGTGTGCTTGTCGGCAGAGGTCCTCCCGACAGGATTCCACCCGACTCCGCTGGCTTCCAAGATGGAACACGCTTCCTCCTCATCCTCCTGCTCCTCCCGCGTGGGGCTTGAGAGCGATTCCGTGCACTGGGCTGGAGGCCTGGCTTCCTGCAGCGAGTGGCGTCCCTGTCCGCGTCCAGAGTACACCGGTGTCTTAGAGTACACTCTGGCTGCGCCGGGTGCAGCCTCGTCTCCTTCTGCCCCAGGACAGGAGAGCGCCATGCCCTCGGGTCGGGAGAAGGAGGCCCTTTCCAGGTCCAGGGAGCAGCTGGCGCCCTGGGCTGCCTGGGGCCAGGGCCATGGGTCCTCCTGGAGCCCCGCCGGTTCTCCCTCGGGAAGTCGTTCCAATGCCTGCCTTCCGCACGGGGCTTCGGGGCCCTGCCGAGCCAGCCTCTTCCAGCGGGAAGCCAAGTCCCTCGCCAAGGGTCCCAGGAGCGCGTGTTTGCGCAAGCCCTTCACTGTCTTCCTGATGCCCGTCTCCCTCAGGATGCGTGGAGTCATGGGTAAGGCCGAGAGTGTCTGCAAAGCTTTCCGCAGCTTGCGTGGGTACGGGTTGACGTCCAGGCGGACCTGGCACTTCCACGTGACTCTCAGCAGCCGCTTCTCCTCCATCCCCTTGCCTGGCTGGTGCGACGAGTGGCTCCCCTCAGGTGCGGCTCTCCCCAGCTAGCTCGCAAGACTTCGCTTCCCGCCGGCGGTCCCAGGCCGGCTCCAGGGCACAGCGCGAGTCGCTCCCAGCTCCGGGGCCTTGGGGCTCTGGCCTCCGCGATCCCCCACGTCTCCTCGCTGGTCGCCTGCCCTGCCTGCACCCAGGATTCTGCTCTTCCAAGATCTCCCGGAACTGGGATGCTGCCCACCGCCCGCCCGTGCGCCGGGCCTTTATATACTGCCCCCCCGCCCTCTTCCAGCCTCCGCCCTCTTGGCTCGCTGGGCTTCTCATTGGCCACCTGCGCTCTTTGGGCGCCACGATTCCTCCCCTGTTGCCCTCGCTTTCGCCCAGAGGCTAGTCCGCCCGCACCCCGGGGGATGTGCGCCTTCCGCGAAAGGAGGCCCCGTGCTCCACATGCCCACCTTCACTTGCTGTGTGACACAGCTTGTGCTCTTCCGTCAGCTCCGTGTCACTCATCTCAGGCCTGGGGCGCCTGCGGAGCCATGTTTTCTAGTCATCAGTACAGCCTCTTTTCTCCTAGGGACTGTGTGCACGACCATTCCCCTTCCCTTCCTTCAACCAGCTACGATCCTGCTTCCTTTCCCACCTGTCGCTTTGCTGCTATTCAATGTGTGTATGTATGTATGCATGTATGGATGGATGGATGGATGTGTGTATGTATGTACGTAAGTAGTGTGTGTACGGATGTTTTCATATATGTATGTATGCATGTGCGTATGTATGTATTTATTTCCTTTCCTTCTCCTGCTTGGTTGGTTGGTTGGTGAAACTTCCTCAGGGGCCCTCCTGAAGAAGCTTATGGGGCCCCAGGCGCTCTGCCCCACCCTGCCCCACCCATCCTTCCCTGTGCTCACATTTCCCCAGGTGCCTGGTTATTAGACCAAGGAGTTGCTCATGTTTATTCCGGGAGGTCTGCACATCCAATTTAATTAATTAATTTAATTAATTAATTTAATTAATAATATCTGTGGGTAGGAAGTATCCCATTCATCACCCACCCACCCACCTGAAGCCACGAGGGGCGGAGGGCAGGCAGATATGACAGATTCGTGAAGCCTGTGGGGCTTGCCTCTAATTCTGGCCCTTGGGAGGATGCTTGTAAATGCCCTGAGAGTCTCAGGCCATGTTGTGAGGTCCATGGCAGCCAGGGCCACCGCGAGACACCGTCGCTGCAGCGACCAATAACTAAATGGCCCAACCAACCGACCAGACAACCAATGGACGAATAGACAGTTAGATGAGTAACTTCCATGAGATAGTAAGGGAGAGTGGAGAAAATCATGCCTGTCAGTTGAACGCGGTTGCATGTGTTGGTGGCCAGAGTTTGGAAGCGTGAGGGAGCAGGCTGGCCAGGGCAGCGGGGAAGAAAGGCAGGGCGATGTGAATGTGAGGGCTCTGTGTGATTGCCGTGAGTTCCAGGGGAAGGAGGGGGGGTGCGACTGGAATCCTTGATTTCCTACTGTGACCCCTGCTCAATGAAGAACCACGGATCTAAGCAAACACGGAGTGCGAGTTGCCGTTGCGAATCCACCGGATCGTGCCGCACGGCAGCACGGTGGCAGTGTGGCCTTGTGTCTGTCCCTGTGTCTGTGGATTCTCGGCGGCGTGCGAATCCCTTGCTCCCGCCACGGGCGTAGGCGGGGCATATGTGTGGCCTTCACGCCTAGTAATGCCCCGAGAGCCCGTCGTTCCTGGGCAGGCAGAGTGTGAGCCGTGGCCGCAGTACGTGCCCCCTCAGCCGTGCGGGGACTTGGAATCCATTGCGGCGGCAGCAGTGGAAAGTCGCAGCAGCGGTCAGAGCCCAGTTTTCTTCTGCGGGCAATGTCCCTTGCTTCCTGAGCTGGGCTCATCTCCTGGAGCACATCTTCTTGTAATCTCTTATGGTCTTGGCCATGAGCGGGGCGACTTTCTTGCTGGTGACCCTGCTGCCTTTGGGCGCTGGCCACCAGGGAGCCCGTGAGGGGGCCGTGGGGCAAGCAGAGGCTGGATTCGGCGCTGAGGTGGGACCGCAGCCCGAGCGGCAGTTGCTGGCTCCTGTGGCACAGTGCTCATGCCTTTGCGGGAGAAGGCTGCCGCCTGGTGGACTCGTCCCGCCATTGGTAAGGTTCCCGTGGGTTGGCCGGCTCTGGGGTCTCTGGGCCTCAGCGGCGTCCCGCGTGCTGCGGGTCAGTGCCGAGAGCCCCTGCTCTGGAGCCTCCTGCAGCCTCGGGTCCACGTGGCGCCAGGTCCTCCACCCCTGGGGCTCCTCCTCCATCAAGGCTCCGCGGCACTGAAGCCTCCGTAAGACATGCGTCTCGGCAAGGAGTTCCTTGTGACTTTTGTCCGGGGAACGGAGCTGCGTGGGCGTGTGCTTGTCGGCAGAGGTCCTCCCGACAGGATTCCACCCGACTCCGCTGGCTTCCAAGATGGAACACGCTTCCTCCTCATCCTCCTGCTCCTCCCGCGTGGGGCTTGAGAGCGATTCCGTGCACTGGGCTGGAGGCCTGGCTTCCTGCAGCGAGTGGCGTCCCTGTCCGCGTCCAGAGTACACCGGTGTCTTAGAGTACACTCTGGCTCCGCCGGGTGCAGCCTCGTCTCCTTCTGCCCCAGGACAGGAGAGCGCCATGCCCTCGGGTCGGGAGAAGGAGGCCCTTTCCAGGTCCAGGGAGCAGCTGGCGCCCTGGGCTGCCTGGGGCCAGGGCCATGGGTCCTCCTGGAGCCCCGCCGGTTCTCCCTCGGGAAGTCGTTCCAATGCCTGCCTTCCGCACGGGGCTTCGGGGCCCTGCCGAGCCAGCCTCTTCCAGCGGGAAGCCACGTCCCTCGCAAAGGGTCCCAGGACGGAGGTTCAATTCTTAGCACCTGTGTTAGCCAGATGTACAATTTTGTACATACATCTTGAATTTGTTTCCAGTGGCTGCGTGACCTGATATGTCCATTATCTCTCTGTCTCTGTGTGTATGTGTGTGTGTTTGTCTGTCATTCTTTCTTCTCTGTCGCTGTTTCTTTTTCTAATAAATAAACGAAAATTATATATACAAAGAGGGCAGACTGATCTGAGCCCACTTCAGAGGATTCACTTCTTTATCACTCACTTGAAAACACTTGGCCTGGATATGCTGGTTCCTAGTATATGTGCCTGATAAGACCAGCTCACTTCCCAGCAGACAGCAAAGAGAGAGACAACAAGGTACTCCCAAGCCTCCTCCAGTGACTTCCTTCTCTAGGAAGTCTCTACATCCCACAGCTCCTCTGCTGGAGACTGTGAGACTTAATCACAAACACAGGAGGTTATGAGAGACATTTTTATTTATTTTTATTGATAACTCCTAACACATGCAAATACACAGCTGTTCCTGTCCAGCCTGGTTAGAACAGGCTTTCTGGAAAAGAATATCTGGAAGGTAGTATAAATACATACATACCCACACACACACACACACACACACACCCACACACACATATGTGATGAGTATACACACACACATAAACACACACATATGTACATATATAATTTCTTAAAGCATATTTAATTAAGATTTCTTTTTGTTTTGTTTGAGACAGGGTCACACTATATAGATGAAATCAACTTTATGTAGATCATATTGTCCTAGAACATATGGCAATTCTCTTGTCTGTCTTTCCTTATTAAAGCAATCAACCATGAATCTGGCTGGAGAGGTGGATTAGAGTTTAAGGTACATGTGCAGGAAGACTAAGGACCCAGATTCTGTTTCCCCAGTACCCACAGAAGCCAGTTCATATGTAGCTGGTTTGGAATGGTTAGAGGCCCAAGCATTCTCATTCTTTCTTTCTTTCTCTCTCTCTCTCTGGTGGTTTGAATAGAATAGAAGGCCACCAATATATTCAGTTGTTTGTTTGTAGTTTGCATCTGTAGCTACCTTCTGGAGGCAATGTCACTGGGTGATCTTAAGGTATGGTGGTGGGTTTCTGATTTCAACCTAAAGATATGCAAAGTGTGCCTAGTGGAGTTCCTGAAGTGTTCTGTGGCTTTTGACCTTTAGGCTTTTGCTCTCTCTCTCTGCTACTACCGGTGAAAACATGCCAGCTTCTTCTGCCATTATTGAACTTCCCCTGGATCTGTAAGCTTCAATAAATATCCCTTCCTCCATAACTTGCCTGGTCTGAAAGTTCATCTCAGTGAACCTAAAAAGGTGTGCTACAGAACTTGGTGCCAGGAATGGCGTGAGATGTACCTGGCTATGTGGATGTTGATCTTTTGGAACCTTTGTTTTGGAGGAATAGGCATGGACTTGGTGCTTGCAGCTGAAGATGTCTTCTGCATTGGTAAGCCAAGTTTTAGGGACTATTCTGTAGAGAGTATGAGAATGCTAAGTGTAGACAGCATTGAACTTCGAGGCTTGGCTTATGAGCTTTCTAAGGGGAAGGAAAGACTGCAGAGGACTTTGTTGGAACTGGGATACTGGAATAAGGGCTGGCTGCATCGTGATGCCCAGGCTCAGAGAGTTTGATCAAGGTTAAATTCGTAATGGACTGATGTGATTGGCTAGAGCTATTGGATAGACAGACTTAAGATTTTAAGCTGGACAACTTTAAGCAAGTTAAATTGACTGGCACAGACAGAGACGGGCATTAGATTACTAAAGCTGCTATTGTCAAACTCATTAGCAATCTTAAAGGACCATGGAAAGGATGCCTGAGGATAGATTATCATAGAAATGCAAACACTTTTGGAAGAGTTGATTGGAGAAGGAACCTGCTTTTCAAGGCTATGATTTGTTTTGTCCCTGAATTAAGAATATGGCTGTGTCCTACACACCTGGTACTGGTTTCAGAAGCATGAAAACTGCTAGGAGTGTTCATGAATTGCACATGTTTCCAGGAGCTGCCACTGAGATGTGGCATGAGGTAGGGCCTGATGCCCTGATAGGCTATAAGTGCCTTTGGAAGATGGATCATATTTGCACGAAGACCTCAAGATATTTTGGATACACCAGGACTGTGCTAGGGCTACCATGGAGTGCACTGTTGGCCTGGGATGGAAGTGTTCCCATGCTACTCTGCCCAGCTGGAGGGGCCTAATTGAAAATCTGGAGACTGTCAGCCTCTGATTATGTTGAACTTGAACTGCAGAAGTTTGATGTTTGTTTGATGGTGGTTGAGTTTGCACTGTTTTAGTCTCTCCTTGCTGTGTCTTATGCCAGTTAAAAATGTTTACTCTGTGCCTTTATATGTTAGAAATGTTTAACTTGTTTGAATTTACAAGTCTTAATATCTTAAATTGGTCAATACTGTGGGGTCCTGTGAAGTTGAACTGAGTACAGTTTAAAAAGTGTGATGGTTATAAATCTATTAGGTGACAGGGGCGGAATGTGGTGGTTTGAATAGAATAGATGGCCCCCAATATATTCAGTTGTTTGTTTGTAGTTTGCATCTGGAGCTACCTGCTGGAGGCAATGTCACTGGGTGATCTTAAGGTGTGGTGGTGGGTTTCTGATTTCAACCTAAAGATATGCAAAGTGTGCCTAGCTGGAGTTCCTGAAGTGTGCTGTGGCTTTTGACCTTTAGGCTTGTGCTCTCTCTCTCTCTCTCTCTCTCTCTCTCTGCTAGGACCTGTGAAGGCAGGCCAGCTTCTTCTGCCATTATGGAACTTCCCCCTGGATATGTAAGCTTCAATAAATATCCCTTCCTCCATAACTGTGCCTGGTCTGAAAGTTCATCTCAGTGAACCTCAAGCTGTGTGCTACATTCTCTAATAAGGAATAACATATCTCAAAAAAACCCTCAAATTTAGCTCCAGCAAAGGTGTCCAGTGTAGAAATAGTGCTATGCCTACAACTTTAAAGAACAAAAGAAAACAAAGCAAAAAAAAAAAATTAATATGGCTTTCACAGGCTGAGACAACTAGGGACACAGATTCATGCCAGTTAACACAGCCACAAAGTTCAATAATTTCAAGGTTTTAAGAATGATCTTGGCCTGGAGAGTTGGCTTAGCAGTTAAGTGCTTGCCTGTGAAGCCTAAGGACCCCGGTTCGAGGCTCAATTGTCCAGGACCCACGTTAGCCAGATGCACAAGGGGTCGCACGCATCTGGAATTCGTTTACAGAGGCTGGAAGCTCTGGCGCACCCATTCTCTCTTTCTCTCTGCCTTCTTCTCTCTGTCGCTCTCAAATAAATAAATAAACAAACAAAATTTTCAAAAAAGAATGATCTTTTATCACTTCATCTAAAATTAGGTTTCCTATATAGCTCTCACATGGAGATTATTTATGAATCTTAAGAAGACCAGAAAGGGCTGGAGAGATGGATTAGTGGTTAAGCACTTGCCTATGAAGCCTAAGGACCCTGGTTCAAGGCTCCATTCTCCAGGACCCACGTTAGTCAGATGTACAAGGGGGCACATGCGACTGGAGTTCATTTGCAGAGGCTGGAAGCCCTGGTGTGCCTGTTTTTTTTCTCTCTCTCTATCTGCTTCTTTCTCTCTCTCACACACTCAGGTAAATAAATAAAAATGAACAATTTTTTAAATTATTTATTTATTTATTTGAGAGCGACAGACACAGAGAGAAAGACAGTTAGAGAGAGAGAGAGAGAATGGGCGCGCCAGGGCTTCCAGCCTCTGCAAACGAACTCCAGATGCATGTGCCCCCTTGTGCATCTGGCTAACATGGGACCTGGGGAACCGAGCCTGGAACTGGGGTCCTTAGGCTTCACAGGCAAGCGCTTAACCACTAAGCCATCTCTCCAGCCCGAACAATTTTTTTTTTAATGAACAGAAAAAGGTGAAGTTTTCACCTAGGTGTCAGTTTGTAAAATTGAAAGCAGAAAGAAGTTACATCTAATGGTTTATTTAATTCAAAACATCTCTGGTTCCCCCTCAATCTCAAGAGACTGGAAAAGAATGATTTTGGCAAGGAAATTTTATATCAGTTTGCAACTTCATGCTAAAATATCAAAAGATCTCTTCTGGACCACTGGGAAAACATCGCAAAAATATTCAACCATGTCCTCATGTTGGGCTGCAGAAATTTTCAATGAGAAAGAAACACAGGCAGGGGTCCATCAGAAACAGCCTACACACTGTTTGACATCACAAAATTATTCTTCTCTCTTGTTCAAATATGATAACAAACATGGATTATGTGTAGATATACCCTAGCCCTGTACCTTGTGACTAATATATCAGCAATCCATTAAAAATACATTTTCTCAGGGCTAGTGAAATGGCTCAGTAGTTCAAAACGCTTGCCACTTAAGTATGTGGGCCTTGGACAACCTGAGACCTCTTGAATTCTTTTCTTTCTGATCACATGTAAAAAAGACACATGGGCATAATATGGGAGGGATGGGGGTCAGGAGGAGGATTGCCTCAGACAGTATACATGCTTGCTTGCAAAGTGTACCGGCCAGATGAGCCAAGTTGCTCAAATGCATGAAGTTTGCGTTTCAAGATGCCAGATGGTGTCCTACTTATTCATCTATGATTTGACCTGCAAAAAAATAATTAAATGAATAAACTGACAAAAGTGAAAGCTAGGAATGGCCATGCACACCTATCCCTGCGCCTGAGGGGCAGAGATCAGAGAATCACTGGGGCTCACTGAAAGAAAACATCATCTCTGGGTATTGACCCATATCATGGCACTTGATCTCCCCGATTGCTGTATAAACATGTATGCTGTGCATGTATGCACACACAGGCATGTATACAATACACATACTTCATCACATCACAGGCCTATGAGAAAATAGAAGACCAAGACAGGAGGATGCCAGAAGTTCACCAGCATGGTTAATAAGAGACTGTCTCAAGGTAGAAGGAGAGAAGAGACACCCAAATTTGTCTTCTCACCTCCACACATGCTCTGTGGTGCATGTGCACCAACAGACTTGTGTGTGTGTGTGTGTGTGTGTGAGAGAGAGAGAGAGAGAGAGAGAGAGAGAGAGAGAGAGAGAGACAGAGATAGAGACAGAGACAGAGACAGAGACAGAGAGACAGAGAGGATAAATCAAACAGTAAGGTGCCAGAAATTAATCAAATAATAAAAATGTGTACAAACACTTCAATGAAAATTTTTTTACACACCTCTCTTAAGGAAATTCAATGAGCTTTCAGACAATAAGGATACATTAATCAATATACTAACAGAATATGTTTTGAGAGGCAGAAATAATACTTGCTTGTTTCTTATATGATCTCACTCTAGGAAAGGAACTCACTATGTAGTCCTAGGCTGGCCTTCAACTCAGTGATCCTCCTTCTTCTGCCAACCAAGTCCTGGGATTAAAGACATGTGCCTTTACTCCCAGCAATTTTTAAGCTTTAATTTATTTTTAAGCAGAGAGAGAAAGAACAGATACAGAGAGACGACGAGATGAATACATGAATGGATCAACAGGACCTCCAGTTGATATAAATGAATGCCAGATGCATGCAACATGGGCATCTAGCTTTATATGGGAAGGGGAAAATAAAACTCAGGTCATTAGACTTTACAGGTGAGTATACTATCTACCCAGCCTTGTCTACAGCCATTGAATTTTTTTTTAAAGTTTAAGTATTTCAAATCACACGATTGCTGACATCTCACATGTTGGCTGACAGGCTTGGAGAAAGTGATACTACTGAAATCCAATTTTTTGATTGAGGGAGAGAAAACACTACCATTTCTCCACCTAAAGAGAGTCATTCTTAGTATTTTGAAAAAAATATTTTATTTTTATTTATTGTGTAGAGAAAGAGAGAGAGAGGGAGTAGGGAGAGAAAGCATTGGTGTGGCAGTGCCTACAGCCATTGCAAATGAACTCCAGAGCAGTGCATGTCCTACAGACATAAACAGACCCCTTAAAAAAAAAAAAGGAGGGAAAGCAGATCCATATGGGACTTCCTGATTGCAACACTTTTGCAGACTTTTGGGCTAACTGCCTATCCTCATTAATTTCCTGTGGCCACTAACCAGAACAAGAGATTTTGATAGCTCTCCCTTTCTTTCTCTAATGATGAAGTTACCTACCTTTCCCTAGGAATTTCCCTAGGAAAGTCTGTGTCTTAAGGATTCCATCACTTAGGGAGTAGCAGGATCTCTAATTGTTTGCCTCTCTCCGCCCCCTTCACACGTTATAAGGTTCTCCACATAAAATTAAAATAATTACAAATGAACTTATGATTGTATTATTTCATGGATTTCTGAAGCAACAGTGTTAGTGGAAAGGAGATAGTCATTAAGAGAAACTGTCTGGGTCATCTGAGTATTTTCCACTCTCAGATCATGCTGAAAAACCCTAGCTTCTTCTCACTTTATTTGCATGATTGTGTGTAGTAACATTTCCATTTTTTTTTCATCTAATGCATGTTTCCAGATTCCCTGCTGAGTGTCTAACAAGACAGGACAGAAGAAAGCATCAGATATCTATGTGGCCTAAATGTCAGTTAGCAGGCAGTGACAAACAGGTGCTAAAATCAGCTCACCATCACTTATTCTGCTATTCTGCAGATAAGAATGAAAAAGGAAACAGATGTGGACTTGCCTGCAATGCCAAAGGATCCAGGTCCGATTCCCCAGAACACATCTAAGCTTGGGCCACATGGTGGCGCATGCATGTACAATTCATGTGCAGTGGGTAGAGACCCTGGTGCACCTGTTATTTCTCTCTTTTTCTCTCTCAAGTGCAGGTTACTCTGGAATTCACTACGTAGTCTTAGCGTGGCCTCAAAGTCACAATGGTCCTCCTACTTCTGCCTCCCAAGTGCTGTGATTAAGGACATGTGCCAACATGCCTGGCTAGTTAAGCTCAATTTGGGCGCTCTGGGTTCAATGGGAACCTGTCTCAAAAAACTGTGAGGAGAGCAACTGTTATCCACTTGCTGCCACACAGGCACTTGCACACATATCTGTTCCTACACTTATACAAGTAAATGATTATACACAAGCACATATATCACATATACATATGGACAAAAAAAAAAAAGAATCTCAGAATGTCAAACCTTGTTTATGTTTTTTCCCACAGTTATTACTACATTTTTAATGGCATCATTTATTTATTCATCATTTATTTTCATGAAAAAAGAGATAGAGGGAAGAGAAACAGAGAGAGAATGGGTGCTCCAGGCCTCCATCTGCTGTGCCACTTTGTGCCTCTGGCTTTACATGGGTACTGTAGAATCATACATGGCTTGTTAGACTTTGCAGGCAAGAGACTTAAACATGGAGCCATTTCTGCAGGTCTGTTATAACTTCTTTTTAAGATTGGTCGGTTGTTAGTCTTTTCCTCCAAAGTTGTTATAGGGCTGGAGAGACGACTTAGAAAATTGCTGTGAGTTGAATGTCAGAATCAGGGTACATAGTGAATTACAGAAAAGATAGGTCTGGAGTGAGAATCTGCCTTGAAAAAAACAAAGAACCAAACAAGCAAAATAGACATAAAATGCCATAATATAATCTAATACTAAGCCAGGCATGGAGGTGCATGCCTTGAATTCTAGCAATCAAAAGGCACATGTAGGAGAACCACCATGAATTTGAGGCCCCCCTGAAAATACAGAGTGAATTCATGGTCAGCCTATATCACTGTGAGACCCTACCTTGAAAAGCAAGAATAAATAAATGAATACATGAATAACAACAACAACAACAATAAAATAAAATATAAGTACTAAAGCCTAATACATTGAGCTAATTAATTTAAACAAAAACAGAAAGAAAGAAAAAGGACAATATTTGGCCAGTGAAATATCCACTGTCCTGTTAGATCACTGTGACTTCAATTTTGCTTTCAGAGCAAAAAAAGAGGAGATTTGGTTCAATGAGAAACTCTGCTTCAGGGAAATAATTTGGACAAGTGATAAAAGAGGACACTGAAAGTTTTCCTCTTCTCCCAACATATGCATCTGCAGACACATAAATACAGTACACAACACATACTGCATACATACACTGTCATTGTAAGAAATACATTCCCAACATCGTTTATATTTTTCTGTAAAACAAGTATTCCATGTTGGAAAGATTATTTTAATTTTGAGCAGTTGCATGGTAATGGAATACAAGACATGTATATATTTAAGAAAGATAGGGAGAGAAAGAGAGAGAAAGAGTATACTCAGCAGTTAAGACACTTAGTTGCAAAGCCCTATGATCCAGGTTCGATTCCACAGTACACATGTAAAAAAAAAATGTAAAAATGGTGCATATATCTAGAAATTGTTGGCAGTGGCTAGAGGCACTGGAGTGACCATTGTTTCTGTCTCTATTCTCCTTCTCTCTCTCTTCTTGTAACTACATTAAGTCATGAAATCAAGAGAGGGAGAGAGAAAGAGAGAGACAGACCAAGCAGTCCCCCTACCTTTACATCCCATGTACTGGTAATAATGGCAAGCACCACTATGCCTACTCAAAAGAAATATTTTAATGTTATCAAACATATGGTCACAAAGAATTCTATCCAGCTTCCTTTGTTTTACTCTTTACTTCTGTTGTGGATCATGTTTGGTGGCAGAAAAATTTCAGGGTCAGGAGGAGAGAGATTTGGAAGAAATGGCTCATGTGACTATGTTTCTTGAACATCAGATGTCTGCTCAAGTTATGAAATGGATATAAGAAACTGAGGAATTCCTTTACACAGGGTTTGCATACAAACAAAACAAAAAAAATTCTTTAACTCATCTTTGCTTGAAAGCAGGAAATAATACCAAAGATCTTTTACAACATAGATTTGTTGTTGCATTACTTTATGCAAAAAAATCACTAAATATTCTAAACTAACATTGAGGACAAAGAGGCAGCATTATTATACTTTACAGTAACATTGTACAATACATGGTCCTCAGCGATTCTATTTTCAGATAAAGAATCATATCTATTATAGTAGAATGATACTGCTACTTGCCAGGAAATGATAGCATCTTCTTTAGGGAAAAATCTAAGGAAAATATATATTGTTTTCTAGTGTATGTCTGTTTAATGACTAACATTTAAAACTATTTGTAAAATTGGGCCTATTACACAAATTTTCATTTCATCTGTGATTTTCTATTATCAAGAGTATTGATTATCATAAACACATAGAGATTGAATTCCATGCCCCTTTATTCCCACCACCGCCTGTAAAGGCGTATAAAGTAAAGTTTAGCTATGACTTCAAAGTTAACCTGATATTATGAACAAGCACAACTCCTAACCAAAGAGTGACTAGTATGTTTGTGTTACCCCAGAGTGGATTGTGCCTGGTAATTTTTGAATAATTATGTAACACCCAATGGTATGGTACCATTTAGGTGAGAAAAGAGTAAAGTGAAATACAAAAGCCATGATACTGGCTTTACATATAAAATACCACAGCCTCCTGTGATAAACAAACAGAGTCAATAGCACATACTATTTTTAAGTGCTGGTTTTCCTTAAACTAAGGCAATGAGAAACCAGAAACAACAGTAATAGACCAGCAATTCAAGAAAACATAATTGCATCACTGTAAATATACATATGTCAGTACGCCCACTTTACAAAGGACCAACAAGAGGGGAATTGATATGAGCCTGAGTGCTGTTGGAAGGGAGAATTGGAAAATCTACAATAGGTCAGTCTTGATGGTGCATGTCTTTAATACCAGCACTTGGGAGGCAAAGAAATCAGGGTCTCCACTATTTTACAACCACACTGAGACTCCTGGAGACCTTGTACAAGAGCAAGACCCTATTGTGAAAAATATATTTGAGGAACAAACACAGAAAAATAGAGAGAATGAAGGAAAGAAAGAAGAATTTTCAGTGACATGGATGGGATACCTCCAGTGAGTTGTTGGCCAATGAGGTCCCTGATGCCCCCAAAACATTATAAGCCACTGCCGAGGCACTTGGGTTCCCACCAAGAATAGATGGTAAGACCCTATTTCTGAAGTCACATACTTGGACTGTAAGACCACTGAAAATCCTGTTGGAACTGAACTTTTTACCTCCTCCATGTAGACCAGGTGACAGAAAGCTGGAAGAAGCCATTCTACATGTAGTTGAAAGGGAGAAATAGATACCACCAGGGAAGATACTCAACAGTGGACACTACAAGCCTTATAAAGGCCAGCGAGGCCAAATGAGCCAACAGGTGCAATAGTGGCATGTCTGTCATGGTGGAAACCAACTGCTCTCCAAAGGAATGGATGCCTGTTTCATGGGAGGGAATACATCCCTGATACTGAAAACTTAATACAAGGGGAGTCATTAGCCCTAGGGGTGTAACATCTGCTGATGTCTGGATAAATGTATATACTATACTTTTCAAACTGCCCAGTAAGCACCTCTTTTAATATTTATACACTTATATTAAAGCTACTCTCACTTTGGTTAGAGAATCTTCTCTTTTCAGATGGCAGGGACCTTGGGACAACTCAGAATGTATCATAGTGCTAGAAAGAAGAGCCTGGAATATGGAGTAACATCTCAATGACAACTTCCAAGGCTTTGGGTGTAATGCAGAAGAGGTGGCAGAAAGAAGGTAAAAGCCAAAGAAAGGGCAGGAGTCCTTACAACGTGCTCCCTCCAGACATAAAATGGCCTGGATATCCATGACCTTAGAGTGCTTGACACTACCTACACAAGACCATTATAAGTGGAGGAAAAGATCATGACATCAAAATAAAAGAGAGACTGATTGGTATGGGCCCAGGATATGATGGAGAATGGAATTTCAAAGGTTAAAGTTTGGCGGGGGGAAGGGTATTACCATGGGAGATATATATATATATATATTTTTTGGTTTTTCGAGGTAGGGTCTCACTCTGGTCCAGGCTGACCTGGAATTAACTCTGTAGTCTCAGGGTGGCCTTGAACTCATGGCAATCCTCCTACCTCTGCCTCCCGAGTGTGGGGCATGGGATATTTTTTATAATCATGGATAATGTTAATAAAAATTGAGAAAACAAAACAAAACAAAACAAAAATCCTAGTAAATATAAGAAAAACACAAGAAGTAACTAACTAATTCTCCAAAAAAAGAAAAGAAAATTGTGAGGGTCAAAATGTGTACGATGCTGGATCAGAACCTTAGTCTAAGGCATTGGTTAAAAGTTGAGGGATTTGGATGCAAAGCTGAAGGTCCAAGGTTTGATTCCCCAGATCCCATTATCGTGACATGCACAAGGGTACAAAGTTATCTGGAATTTGTTTGCAGTGCCTGTAGGCCCTGCTTTGCCCATTTATTCATCCTCTCTCCCTGTCTTCTCCCTCTCTCTCTATGTATCTCTGTCTTTCTCACCCGTTTTTTTCTGTCAAATACATAAATTCATTAATTTTTTTTTAATTTTGCTGTAAAGAAGTTCAATCTTTCATGGTCCTAAATCAGTATGCTTTCTTATGCTTTATGTTTACATTGCTAATAACTTGCACACACTGATTCCATTTACTGAAACACTTTCATTTGTTGTTAATTGGAATTGTATCTTTACTTACCAGGTAATGTCAGTATTCACATTTTGGAGATATGTATTGCAAATACATGTTTTTTTTCAAGTGCATCTGTACTTTATTAGAGGAATTTTAATCTATATGTAAAAGCTGAAATATTTCGCAACATTTTGTTTCATCTATTATTTTCAACCATCAGGAGGGATGATTAATATAAACATATTTAGCTTGATGGGATGGCCTACACATTTATTCCCAGCTCTTGGGCCTTGAGAGGCCCAGGAGTGAGGCCTAGTGAAACTTCCTGAGCCTAGCTAAAGTTTGGTGACCCATCTCTGGCCAGCTAGGACTCAGCAAGACACCTAATGGCAGCTTATTTTCTACTTCCATGCAGGAGTTGGAATTATCATTTCAATAGTCACAGTTTACTTTTGACCCTTACCTCTTCCCCCATCCTAAAATCCCCACCTTCATCCCCAACATGATATAGGCCACTGTTTATAAATAAACAAGCTTATAAATAAAGCAAGTTCCTGTGAGTTCCTGCTTCCACAAGGCTCCCGACTCAATGTGGTTTTACTCTGGTGACTAGGAGACGCTTTTGAGTCATCCAACGTCCACCCTTCTCCTCAACACCTTGTGGGGAAACAGCTGGCCTGGTCCCTCCTCAGCACTACCTGCCCGTCAGGGAAGAGGCCAGCACCTAGAACTCACAAGGCTGATGCAGTCAGTTATCTATGATTTCAAAGCCTACTTGGGATTTAATATTGAGTTGAAGTCAACGTAGGAGAGAAGGAGATCCTAACCTGAAATTTTACAAAATGCGGGCTGGAGAGATGGCTTGGAAGTTAAGGTGTTTGCCTGCAAAGTCAAAGGACCTCAGATTGGTTCCCCAGGACTCACATGCAAAAACGTCCAAGGTGGTTCATAAGTCTGGACTTCTTTGAAATTGCAGGAGGCCCTGGAACACCCACTGTTTCTGTTTGTCTCTCTATCTGTGTCTTCCCTTTCCCTCTCTCGCTCACTCCAATATATTTTTTGTTTTTAAATCTTAAATATATAAATGAAAGTATGGTCAAAAGCGACTGAAGATTTCACCTTCAGTACCCCAATGCGGTGATTATGTTTTAAAGATTTTATTATACATCCCTTTTCAAACTGTGTATCATATCTTAGAAAAGCATGCAATATCATTGAAAATTTAGAATCTTAAAAAAAACATAAAACATAGAATATTTATGATGCATAGCTCTTTTTTAAATATTTGTTTTTGGTTGATTTTGTTTATTTATTTATTTAAGAGTGACAGACATAGAGAGAAAGAGGCAGAGACAAAGAATGGGCATGCCAGGGCTTCCAGCCACTGCAAATGAACTCCAGACACATGTGCCCACTTGTGCATCTGGCTAAAGTGGGTCCTGGGAATTCAAGCCTTGAACTGGGGACCCTAGGCTTCACAGGGAAGTGCTCAACTGCTAAGCTATCTCTCCAGCCCAATGCCTAGCTTTTATGAAGAGAAATACTCTATATTCACAGATATGTCATCATGATGATGAATATTCAAAACTTGTTCCAAAATTTTTCATAGGAACTTTTGTGAACAAAATCATATTTAACAATAAAAAGGCGGATAACGTTGGTGTTTTCAGTTGAAAGAATGAAATCATATCAAAGGCTCAATTCAACATAAATAAAAAGGATGCTATAGGGTACTTGTTATGTAAGGACCATATAAGGGATTAATTTTGAGACAATACTTCACAGAAGCTGTCACTACATTGTGGCAACCATAATCTGGATTGGGCCTAGTAATTTAGAATATTTATTTAGCAACACAATCATATGTTGGCCCAAATGTGAGAACAAATGGGATGAAATGTACAGAAAGCATGACTGTCTTTAAGTACATAATCCCACTGCCTCCTGTGATACACTAACAGAATTGTCAAGGCATACCATAATTGAATGCCTGGTTTTGGTTACACAGGGCAACAATATCCGAAGACAACACAAATATAACAATAATTCAGGGCTGGAGAGATGGCTTCACAGTTAAGGCCCATGCCTGTGACCATAAGGAGCCAGGTTTGATTCTCCAGGTCCCTGTAAGCCAGGTGCACAAGGTGGCACATGTGTCTGGTGTTCATTTGCATTGGCTAGAGGCCCTGGCATGCTCATTCTCACTGTCTTTCTATCTCTCACTCTACCTCTCACTCTCTCTGTCTCAAATAAATAAATAAAATAGATAAATAAAATATTTTTAAAAACCCACAATTCAGGAATACATACATGAACCACTATCAAAAGAAGAATCAAGGAATATGATGGAAAGTTGAGTTTCAAAGGGGTAACCTGGACGACAGAGGGAATTACCATGTGTTGGGCTCGGAAAGGCCCAGGCGTGAGGCCTAGCGGAACTTCCTGAGCCTAGCTAAAGCTTGTCGACCTGTCTCTGGCCAGCTATGACTCAGCAAGATGCCTAATGGCTTCTGGCCTGCCACTTCCAAGTATTAATTGTAATTACCATTTCAATAGTTAAAGTTTACTATTGGCCTTTACCTCTTCCCCCATCCTAAAATCCCCGCCTTCATCCCCAGCATGATATAGGCAACTACTCAGAGTAATAAAGCAAGTTGTTTCTTGAGTTCCTGCATTGAAAAGACTCCCGACTCAGTGTGGTTTTTCTCCGGTGGCCAGGAGAGGTCTGGGTTGTCCGACACTCATCATCCTTTTTAACTCCTAGGGAGGAACCAGCAGGCCTGGTCCTTCCCTTGGCACTACCTGTCCGGGAAGGAGCCCCGCAAACATGGGATATTGTTTACATTTATGAAAGTTGTCAGTAAAATGTAAATTACAAGCATATAGATTCAAGATGCACAAATCATGCAGGACTATAGAGACACACAGAAAATTTAGATGAGCAACACTGGCACTTGAAGGGAGAGTTTGGAACTGTAAACCATGTTGATGGGGAGATACAAAAAACATACTGAAAGATTTCTAGAAGCTGCTAAGACCTCAAGGCTAGAATACACTAAACACACAGTCACAAATGCTCAGGGAAATGTGCTAAAGGAAGGCAGAAGTACCAGAAGTTGTGTGGCTATATTCCTGTGCAGTGGCTCCATACATTGACTGACTGCTGTGCTCCAGACTCAGATAATATAACAACATGACATATGGCCACAATGCCTCTATTATGGGCCATACATCACAAGATGCAAAGGAAGAGTGGCATGACCTACATGGGATTTGTACTTACAAAGTTTCCTCGGAAGGAAAATAAACAAATAATAGAAAATTTACAAAACTAAATATAAAAGAAATTGAAATTGCCAATGTCACTGGCCTTCAACATACAACTACAAATAATACTGATTGTGCCACCAGGTGGAAGAGAAAATGATGTTCCTTGTACTTAGTGGAGTTCTGCCTCTCTGACAAGAATCCTGCACCATAATCAGTGCACACATACTTAAGATATCCTGATTCCAGTAGGTTTGAAGCTTCTAAGGCATGCAATGAAAAGTAAGATTTTGCTCATTTTCTAGGAAAACGATTCTATCTAGTACAGGTCACACATGAACAGTCAATTCTCAGTCGAAAAAAATCTCATAATTCATCTGAAAAGAACAGGTGCTTAATGCTCTGACCCTAGGTTAGAGAATCTGTAAGTTCCAGGTCAAAGTGAATGCCATGAAGATCCAGGGAATCTCTGTGTGATAGTAAAATGAGGCACCTGACTAGCACATGAGTAACTTGGTCACATCTGCATGGGACCTACAGACATTACAGAGGACTTGAGACTTTGTATGAGTGTTCAGCCCATTTCTTGCCTCAGTAACACCCTGCTGGTGAGGCTGTAGACATGGAGTTCATTCTCAACTTCTAAAGCAGAAAATATGAGCAACATTAACCCCTATACAAATATCAATATTCCTTTTGCCTTTTAAGCACAGGGAAAATGGCTGAAGCCTGGGCAGAAAGAATTAGGAGTTTCAGGTTCGAGAAGTGTATTCTGTGTCATGGTTCCCCTCACTGATGCTCTTGAGGGCAAAATGTAATAAATCTTAACAATAACCCAAAATATACCAGGCTCAAAACAGTACATAACACAAATAATTACTCAACCAAACAAAACACCTCATCATAGCAGGGACAAATTCAAACCTCAATGTAATAACCTTAAATATTAATGGTCTTGATTCACCCATCAGAAGACACAGGCTTTCTGGATCGATGAAAATACTGGATCCTTCTATCTGCTGTCTTAAAGAAACCCACCTCACCAAGAAGATAGACACCTCCTCTAGTCCACTTCTTACTCATCAAGGAATGGGCCAACATGAGCATATCCCATTCATATATACTTGTATGTCCCACACACAAGGGTATCACCATTTATAAAACATCATCTTAATTGCATGTGTTTTCCATTGTCTCCTATAGGCTAGGAAGAAAGAGTAAGTGGTCTCCCCACAGCTCTAATGTCTGTACTGGTAGTACTGGTAGTCTTCCAATTTGCACTCCCACAGGGTATATTTAAGCATATGATGGGGAGCTGGTACAGAAAACCTGACTTCTGGAACTCCCTGGCAATGAGACCACTAACCAAATAAAGAATGGAAAAGGAAGAAAGACATCTAAGTACAAGGAACATCTTTCTTAGATTAAGGTTGTAGATGTGATGTCACCAGACAACTCATACTCCTGTCACTCTTTTCCCAACTAGAATAGATGGTACCCCTTCAAAATGTGTGCTCAAACAATTCCTTCCTTCTCTCAAAAACCAATCGTAGAGGAGGTTTGAGTACACTTACCTGCGCTACGCTCTTATCACTGGCATTGACGATGAGAATGGCTCAATGTTTCTGAAGTGTGCACTGCCATTGGTGCAGCATTCTTGAAACAGAGAGACACTGTAGGATGTACAATCATGGGCTATATAGAAATATTAAGGCCAGTCTGGGCAATGTAGTGGTGTTGCATGCCTTAGTCTCAATACTCAGGAGGCAAATGATAGAGAATCACAGGAAGTTCAAGACCAGCATGGAACTACTGAATGAGTTCCAGGTCATCCTAGGCTGTAGTGAGACCCTACCTCAAAAACAAACAAGCAGGGATGGAGAGATGTCTTAGCAGATAAAGCAATTGCCAATGATGCCAAAGAATCCAGCTTTTATTTCCCAGTACCCTCATAAGCCAGATGCAGATGGTAGGGCCTTCATCTAGAGTTTGTTTGCAGTAGCTACAGGCCCTGGTGCAACCAATGTCTCTGTATCTCTTTATCTGCCTTTAATCCCAGCTGGTGGGAGGAAGTGGTAGCAGGACCATTATGAGTTCAAGGCCACCCCGAGACAGAATTGTGTATTTCAGGTTACCCAGGGCTAGAGTGAGACCCTACCTGTGGCTGTCAGGTTTGCACTGTTGGCACAAAATACCTGACCAAGAGCAGCTTCTAGGAAAAAAAGGTTTATATTGGGTTCCAGACTGAAAGGGAAGCTCCTTGATGGCAGGGGAAATCAATGGCAAGAGTAGAAGGTAGGGCTTGAGAGATGGCTTAGCGGTTAAATGCTTGCCTGAGAAGCCTAAGGACCCCAGTTCGAGGCTCAATTCCCCAGGACCCATGTTAACCAGATGCACAAGGGGGCACACACATCTGGAGTTCGTTTGCAGTGGCTGGAGGCCCTGGTGCGCCCATTCTCAGTCTCTGTCTCTCTCTCTGCCTCTTTCTCTGTCTGTCATTCTCAAATAAATAAATAAAAATATTTTAAAAAAAGAGTAGAAGGTAGATATCACCTTCTGGCCACATCAGATTGACAACAGCAACAGGAGAGTGTGCCAAACACTGGCAAGTGGTAGCAGTTCTAACCCCAATAATCCTACCCCGAATGATATACCACCAGCAGGAGGCATTAATGTCCAAATGACCATCAACTTGGGACCTAGCATTCACAACACCTAAGTTCAGGGGCACACCTGAATCAAGCCACCACATTCAACCTATGGCCCCCAATAACTGATAACCATACACGATATAAAATATAATGGATACATCCAACTTAAAGTGTCCCCATAGTTTCTTAATAATGAATCAAAATGATATGCAAACATTCCCATATTGCAAGATCTTTAAACTGGGCCATAATACCAAAAGAAAAAACAAAAACAAAAACAACCAAACAGAAAACCACTGAATGGCACATAATAAACATTAGCATTGCAAAGATGATATTGGGCGTAGCAAATAAATATTCAACTAAAACAAGACTTAAACAGGACAAACATCAAACTATTTAGCTCCAAATCCAATCAACTACAGTCAGTGAAAAGTCTCCAAATCATATAATTATAACCACTGACAAGTCTCTGGACTTCTAATCCACCCCCCCCTTCATCTAAGATACTCACAGTACTGAAAAACTTCATCAGGTTCCAGCTCCTATCCTTAGCAGACTTTTTTTTTTTAATACTGGAATCTTCACTGGGTCTCCAGTGCCATCCATGGTCCATCTTCATGTCTCCATCATGTATCCATGCAGGCATCCAAGAAACCTGCTTCATACTACCCATGGCCATTTTAAAAACACAAAAATTAGGTGAAAATTCAATGACTCTCTTTCCTGCAACACCATGCATGGTACCAACATTACTGTTACAGTCAGGTTCACATTGCTAGCAAAAACCACTTGGTCAAGACCAGCTTGAGGGGTGGGGAAGGAATGAGGTTTTCTCCTTTTGGCTTACAGACTCGAGCACAAGATCTACAATGGCAGGGGCAACAATAGCATGAGCACTAGACTTCGTCCCATGGCCTACATCTGCTGGACACTGGCAAGGAATGCTGGCTGTAACACCCATAAGCCTTTTCACAACAGTACACTGCCTCCAGGAGGAATTAATCCCCAAATCTCTATCAGCTAGGAAACTGGTATTCAGAATATGTAAGATTTTGGGGCACACTAGAATCAAACCTCCCCAAGACCTCCCAAACCTCATCTCATGATCCACTCAGGAACAGCAAGCTTACCAACCAGCTGGCTCCAGGCTCTGCCTCCAACAGGCATCTATTGCACCTTGCATTAGTTATTAGAAGTTTCAGCTAATGAGCTAAGATTAAAGATCTTTTTTAAAGCCAGGAGCTTCTGGGTGTTGGCCTTGAATAGAAGGAGCAGAAAGCCCACCTGGTGGGTCATATGAAGCTCAGAGATCACAGTAAAACCCTGTGCCTAAATCAACAGAAACCCCAAAGTAAGAAGAATCCAGAGGCATGCCTAACTTTACTCCAAACCACCTCAGAAATTTGCACTTTGGCAAATTGAAGGTAGCTTTGGACAGCAAATAAGCAGCTGACTTCTCTTCAGTGGAAGCACCTGTGCCCAGCATACACAGATTTGGAACTGGTGTAAAGCCTTAGTTTTAAGGAAATCAGTCTCAGATCCTCTACAGCCCCACTGCCCTCCCCTGTTCACACTGTCTTCTTTTTGTCTTAATATAGTCTCAGGACCAATCAGAGACAATTCAATGATTATTTAACCAATCAAGACCTCCCAAGTCTTACATCTAAGCAAGGTAGGAGGCTGGACATGGTAGCACCCAGCATGCATGAGGTAGGGGTAGGAGGATCACTGTGAGGTGAAGGCCACCCACAGAATAGATAGTGAATCCCATGACAGGCTGGGCTTGAGTGAGACCCTACCTCAAAAAAAGCCAAAGGGATGCAGAGATTGCTTAGCAATTAAGACTTCTGCCTGCAATTCCAAAGCATCCAGGTTTGGCCACCCAGGCCCAATGTAAGCCAGATGCACAAGGTGGTGTATTGCATTGTAGTTCATTTACAGTGGCCTGAGGCCCTGGTTAGTCCACCTTCTCTCTGTCTCTCACTATCTGCCTCTCTCTAAAATAAACTTAACTATGTATATACATATACATATACATATACATATACATATACATATACATATACATATACATATACATATACATATACATATACATATACATATACATATATGCATAGTTAAATTTATTATATATATGAAGAAAAATCAGGAATAGGGGCTGGAGGAGAGTAAGAGCGCTGGCTGCACAAGCAACAGGACCTGGGTCCCATCTCAGCATTAAGGAGAAAAGCGGTTCAGGAGAACACAAGTTGGAAATGGTGGCACATGCCTTTACTCCCAGCACAGGAGGCAGTTGTAGAAGGATCTTTGTGGTTTCAATGCCAACCTGAGGCTACCTAGTTAATTTCAGGTTATCCTGGTCCAGTGTGTGACTCTACCACAAAAAAACAGGAAAAACAAAAAAAGATAAGTTGAATGGGGCTAGACAGATGTCACAGTGATAAAGGTGCTTCCTTGAAAAGAGTTAGGGTCTGGCTTCAGTTCATTGCACAATCAGGGCATGGTGGAACACACTTTTAATCCCAGTGCTCAGGAAGCAGAAGTAGGAGGATAGCTGTGAGTTCAAGACAACCCTGAGGCTACATAATGAATTCAAGGTCAGCCTGGGCTAGACTGAGACACTGCCTTGAAAATTAAAGAAAAAATAAAATAAAAACAGAGGGGGGGGGACAAAGTGGGGCATGAATCAGACATTACATCATAGGGGACCCTGGCACATCCATTCTGTCTCTCTCTCTCTCTCTCTCTTTCCCCCACACACCTCTCTGACATGTCCCACCCCTCTCTGGTACAAATAAAAATGTAATATGTATATAAAAAAAAACATAAATTTGAAGACTGGAGTGATTGATTAGTGGTTAAAGCACTGTCCTGTGAAGCCGAATGTCCCATGTTCTACAAAAAAAAAGACACATGAGCTGATGCATGTTGAAGGTCGCACATGCACTCAAGATGGCAAATGCATGTGGAGTTCCATTACATTGCCTGGAGGCCCTGGAATGCCAATTTTGTCTCTCTCTCATTAAAAAAATTAATATAAATTAAAGGCCAGTCTATTGTGTTTGGTTCAAGAAAAGAGATAAGGATGATATGCAAATTTTGCATGTGAATGTGTATTGTATGTATGGCATTGTGTGTGTGTGTGTGTCCCAATGTGTGTTTGATTCAGTCCACATGTGTGTGTGCACAAAACACCTTCATTAAATATAATCCATTTACTGTGATCAAAATCCTCTCCCAAAACTGTATCTTTCCCAACTCAATGCCCCCTTGACAGATCCTCTTCCTTTTTCCAATTTAGTCTCTCTTCTCTTTTATTGCCATCATGTTTTCCCTCCTATTATGCAAGTCCTGTGAAGGTAGCATCATCCACTGTTAGGCCATGAAGGAAGGGAGACTTTAAAAAATTAAATTTCCCTTTTAATAAAATGTGTATATGGGATGTAAAAATGGTTAAGCAGCTAAGGCACTTGCCTTTGAAGCCTAAGACCCAGGTTCAATTCCCAGTACCCACGTAAGCCACATATATAGGTGGCAAATGTGTCCACAGATTGTTTGCAGTGAGTTGAGGCCCTGGCATGCCATCACTCTAACTCACTCTCTCTCTCACTCTCAGCCCCCCCAACTCTCTCTCTCTTTCCCTTACTTTTGCCATCTATCTCAAATAAATAAGTAAAAATTTACATGAAACAATTGAAAAGTCTGTTGTAGTGGTGCACACCTTTAATCCAAGCACTTGGGAGGCAGAAGTAGGAGGATTTCCATGAATTCGAGACCACTGTGAGATACATAGTGAATCCTAGGTCAGACTGAGCTAGAGTGAGACCCTTTGTCAAAAAGCCAAGAGACAAAACAAAGGAAAACAGAAAGAATACTTTAAAACTTGTCTGTGCTGGAGAGATGGCTCAGGAGGTAAGGCACTTGCCTAGGTTTGATTCTCCAGTACCCATGTAAGCCAGATACAGATGTTGTCATATGCATCTGGAGTTCATTTGCAGTAGCTGGAAGCCCTGGCAAACCCATTCTCTTTCTCTATCTCACTTTGCCTCTTTCCCTCTCTCACATAAATAAATAACAATAAAATACATATATTTTTAAATTCACCCCAGCAATAAACAGCCCATACCAGTGTAAGGCAGTGGCATGTGAATTCATTCTTTCATTACCAAGTCCAGGGCTAGGTGAAGACAGAAGCCTGGTCCTAGTTCCTCCATGATGATTTTGCCCAGAGCTAGGCAGAATTGCCCAGACCCTGACTACATGTGGGGAGGACCTGGTCCATAGGAAAATGGTTTCAGAAGCTTCCAGACTTCATGGTGAACTGCAGATTTAGAAGAAAGCTGAGCTTGGAGTGCCAATAAGGCTCAATCAGTGATGAACAAGCAGCGTGTTGTAAACCTGGATTTCAGGAACAGTCAAGTGCTGAGAGCAGAAAGACCTCCAGGCTCCCAGTAGGAATTGGCCACTTGAATTTCTGCAGAAAGAGACCCAACAGGAGGTGGTAAAGCCGGCAAAAGATACCTAATACTTCCATGTGTGGATGATATCACACATCAACAGGCATCAAGAACTGCTCAATTGCCTATGAAGCCTAAGGGCCAAAATTCAATTCTCCAGAACCCAGTTAAACAAGAAACACATGGTGGCACATGCATCTGGAGTTCCTTTGCAGTGCCTGGAGGGCCTGGTTAACCCTCTGAAGTTCGCTCATGCTTCCCCTACCCTTTTCTGCATGTCCTTTGTCACAAATAAATCAGAAAAAAAGAACTGCTCATAAACAGCTGGCGAGTTAAGTCAGTAATGAAGGCACTTGCTGCAAAGCCAAAAGGATCCAGTTTTGATTCCATAGTAGCCAGGAAAAGTCATGTGCATAAGGTGGTACATTTAGCTAGAGATCATTTGCAGGGCCTGGAGGTCCTGGCATGCCCATTGTCCCTCTCCTCTCTGACAATGTATATCTAGAAACTGCTCATGGGCTTGAGTTGTGATCCACTGAACCGACATCACAAGCAAAATCCATAGGACACTTCTGGGAATCACAGTGCACCTATTAGTAAATAGAAGGCCAAGGCACGGAACCATAGAAATTCACCAGCATGATAAATAAGAGACTGTCTCAAGGTAGAAAGAGAGGACATACCCCCAAAGTTGTTCTTTCACCTCCACATATGATCTGTGATGCATGTAAACCAAAAGATGTGTGGGTGTTTATATGACAGAGAAGCAAGACCTAACTATAAAGTGCCAGAAACTAACCAGATAATATGTACAAAAAGTATAGTGAAGAATTTTTTTTAAATTTATTAGTTTTCTTTTCAGCAAATACAGGCAGTTTGGTACCATTGTTTAGGCTAATCCATGATCTACCCCCTCCCAATGGACCCTAGTTGTTGAGGTAAGTGGGTCGTGCATTGTGGAGATAGCCCACAGTTATTGGTACAATAAATGTCTCTGCATATCATGTCCCAACATGTGACTCTGACATTCTTTCCTCCCCCTCTTCTGCAAAATTTCCCTGAGCCATGCTGGGTTCATTTTTGGTCTGCTTCAGTGCTGAGGTGTTGGGGGCCTCTGAGGCTCTGGCTCTCTGATTTGGTAGGAGTTGATTTTGCTCTGTGTTGGTCTCCTTCCCATTTGTGCTGGTATCTGGTTCATCAGAGAAACATCACCCTTGCTTTTTTTGCCAATTATCCTTAGTTTCAGTCGGGCCCCTTTTGAGGTATGTTGGAGCAGCTCTCTCCTTAGGATCTGCATCTATCTGAAAAAGAGAAGCAGATTCTCCAACGGAGAGTAAATTAGCACCCAGAAATTTGAGATAACACTTACTTTCTTGATAGAGAGTTTGATAGGTGTAGGCCCTCTTGTACCCCATGATTGATGGTAGCTTAATATTGGAGAGTGGGTTTATGTTTGGTTATGGTTCTGACTTGTTTCCCTGCTCCAGCTATGGATCTTGTACCACTGAGGAGATCAGTTAGCCAAATCAAGAGCAGATGGTTCCCCACCACAGCTGTGTGCCACTATTGCACTTGTGTGGGCATCACAACAGGTTATTTGCTACTAAGTAGGTTAGATCATGACTTGCTTGTACAGATATTGGTCATCTTACTTATCCATTCTTCTAGTGATGGACATCTGAGTTGATTCCAGCTTTTAGCTATTACGAATTGAGCTGCTACAAACATGGTTGAGCAAATCTCTCTGGCCTGTGGTTTGAGGGTTTTAGGGTAGATGCCCAGTAAGGGTATAACTGCATCTGTTGGTATTTCTATAGTCAGCTTTTTTAGGAGTCTCCATATTGCTTTCGAAAGTGGTTGTACCATCCTACATTCCCACCAAAAGTGAATGAGTGTTCCAGCTTCTCCACATCCTCGCCAGCATTTATTTTCATTTTATTTTTTGATGTTGGCTATCCTTATTGGGGTAAGGTGGAATCTCATAGTTGTTTTAATTTGCATTTCTCTGATGATTAGGGATGATGAACATTTTCTTAAGCGTGTGTTTGCCATTTGTATATCTTCCTCTGTGAACTGCCTGTTCAACTCTAGATACCATTTTGTGAGTGGGGTATTTGTCTTCTTATTGTTTAAAATTTTGAGTTCTTTGTAGATTCTAGAGATTAGGCCTCTATCAGTTGGATAACCCACAAATATTTTCTCCCATTCTGTGGGTATTCTATTGGCTTTGCTTCTTATATGCTTGTCTGCAAAGAAACTCTTCAGCTTCATATGATCCCATTGGTTGACTTACTGTTTAAGAACTTGAGCCACTGGGGTTTTGTTCAGGAAGTCTTTTTCGATTCCTATATCATGAAAAGTACTTCCTAAATTTTCTTTCTGTAGTATTTGAGTTTCTGGTCTTATGTTGAGGTCTTTGATCCATTTGGATTTGAGTGTTGTGCATGGTGAAATGTGTGGATCAAGTTTTGGTTTCCTGCATGTGGTTATCCAGTTTGTCCAGCACCATTTGTTGAAGAAGCTCTCTTTTTTCCAGCCTATATTTTTCAGGCCTTTGCTGAATATCAAGTAGCTATAGTTGCTTGACCCAAAATCCGGGTCCTCAAGTCTATGTCATTGGTCTATACTCCTGTTTTTATGCCAGCACCATGCTGTTTTTATTACTATGGCTTTGTAGTATAGCTTCAGATCAGGTATGGTGATGCCACCAGAGGTATTTCTTTTGCTGAGGATATGTTTGGATATGCGAGGCCTTCTGTTTTTCCATATGAAATTTGAGATCATTTTTTCTATGTCTGTGAAGAACACTGTAGGGATTTTAATTGGAATTTCGTTAAATCTATATATTGTCTTTGGTAGGATTGTCATCTTCACAATGTTAATTCTGCCTATCCAGAAGCATGGAAGGTCTTTCCATCTTCTCAAGTCCTCCTCAATTTCTTTTTTGAGAGTTTTTATATTTTCGTTGTATAAATCTTTTACTTCCTTGGTTAACATTATTCCAAGGTATTTTATATTTTTTTTGTTGCTATTGAAAATGGGACTATGTCCCTTACTTCTTTTACTGTATCTTTGTCGTTTGCATACAGAAATGCTACCAATTTTTGTGCATTGATTTTGTATCCTGCTACTTTGCTATAGGAGTTAATCACCTTCAGGAGTTTTGGGATGGAGTCTCTCGGGTCTCTTACATATACAATCATGTCATCAGCGAATAGAGCTAACTTAACTTCTTCCTTTCCAAATTGTATCCCTTTTATTTCCTTCTCCTCTCTTATTGCTTGATCTAGGAGTTCCAGAACTATATTGAAAAGCAGAGGTGAGAGAGGACATCCCTGTCCTGTTCCTGATCTTAATGGGAATTCCTCCAGTCTCTCTCCTTATTATGTTAAGATGTGAACCGGCCATGCCGATTCTCTCCAATGTTTTGATCATGAAGTGATGTTGTATCTTGTCAAAGGCCTTTTCTGCATCTATCAAAATGATCATGTGGTTTTTATGCTTAAGCTTGTTTATGTGGTGTATTACATTGACAGATTTTCATATGTTGAACCACCCATGTGTTCCTTGGAATAATCCCACTTGGTCAAGATGGATAATGCTTTTGATGTGTTGTTGGATTTGTTTGCGAATATTTTGTTCAGTATCTTTGCATCTATGTTCATTAGGGAAATAGGCCAGTAGTTTTCTTTTCTTGTGGCATCTCTGCTTGGTTTTGGGATTAGGGTGATACTAGCTTCATAGAAGGAGTTGGGTAGCTTTCCCTGTACTTCCATTGTGTGGCACAGTTTTAGAAAGATTGGTTTGTGTTCTTCCATGAAGGTTTGATAAAATTCAGCTGGGAATACAACTGGTCCTGGACTCTTCTATTTTTGGGAGGTTTTTTGTTACTTTTTCAAACTCCATGAGTGTGATGGGTTCATTGAGGTGATTAATCTGCTCTGAGTTGAGCTTTGGTAGATGATATGCATCCAGAAATTTATCCATCTCCTCCACATTTTCCAGTTTTGTGGAGTAAAGGTTTTTGAAATAAGTCCTGATGATTCTCCCAATTTCACTTATGTCTGTTGTGATTTCTTCTTTTTCGTTTTGAATTTTGTTAATTTGGAGTCTCCTGTTTTTGCTTGATCAAATTGGCCAGAAGTTTGTCAATCTTGTTTATTTTTTCAAAGAACCAGCTCTTTGTTTTGTCAATTGCCTTAATTGTTTCCTTGGTTTCCAATTCATTAATTTCTGCTCTGATTTTAATTATTTCTTTCCTTCTGGAACTCTTTGGGTTGGAATTTTCTTCTTTTTCCAGTGCCTTTAGGTGATGGTTAGGTTGTTGATTTGGGATCTTTCTGTCTTTTTTATGAAGGCATTGAGTGCTATGAATTTTCCCCTGAGGACTGCCTTCATTGTGTCCCATAAGTTTTTGTATGATGTGTTGTCATTGTCATTCAATTCCAGGAATTTTGCAATTTCATCCACTATCCATTTATTGTTTAAGAGTGTGCTGTTGAGTTCCCAGTTGCCATTGGGATTCTTGGTGCGTTTTTTTTTTTTTTTTTTTTTTTTTTGGTTTGTTTGTTGATTTCTAGGAATATAGCATTATGATCTGATATCATGCAGGGAATTATGTCGATTTTCCTAAATATGTGGAGGCAGTCTTTGTGACCCAGTATATGGTCTATTTTAGAGAATGTTCCATGGGCTGCTGAGGAGAATGTGTAGTCTGTGGATTTGGGATGGAAAGTTCTGTAGATGTCTGTTAGGTCTAAGTGTTCTATGATTTTGTTGAGCTCTCTTACTTCCCTGTTGAGTTTGTTTGGATGATCAGTCTATTACTGATAATGGTGTGTTGAAGTCCCCAGCCATAATGGTGTTGGTGGTTATTTATGTTTTATTGTCAAGTAGGTTTTGTTTTATGAACTGTGGTGCCCCTGTGTTTGGTGCATAGATTTATGATTGTCATATCCTCTTGATGGATTGTTCCCCTGATAAGTAGGAAGTAGCCTTCTTTGTCTTTTTTGATTGTTTTTGGTTTGAAGTCAACTTTATCTGATATTAATATAGCTACAACTGATTGTTTCTTATTCCCATTTGCTTGGAATATTGTTTTCCACCCTTTCACCCTGAGGAGGTTTCTGTCTTTAGTGGTAAGGTGGGTTTCTTGAAGGCAGCAGATTGAAGGGTCTAATTTTTTGATCCACCCTGTTAGCTTGTGTCTCTTGATGGGTGAATTAAGGCCATTAATATTTAGGGTGATGACTGTGAGATTTGATTTGATCCCTGCCATGTTGTGGTGGTAGAGGAGTGTTGGCGTTTTCATGGAATTTTTGAAATTTTTTTGTTTCTACTCTGGGTTTGGTTGTTGTGATCTGCTTCTTGTAGGCATTTGTGTTTGGCTATTTGTTTCTTCTCTGTGGAGAATTTCCTGGAATACTTTCTGTATGTTTGGTTTTGTGTTCATATAATTGTAAAGCTGAGTTTTGTCATGGAAAGTTTTTCTTTCACCATCTATTATAAGGGATACTTTTGCTGGGTAGAGTAGTTTGGGTTGGAAGCCATAGTTTCTTAGCATTTGGAGAGTTTCATTCCAGGCCTTTCTAGCTTTCAGTGTTTCCATGGAGAAGTCTGGTGGGGTTTCCTTTGAAAGTCGTGTGCTGTTTTTCCCTAGCTGCTTTTAGGATTTTCTCTTTGGTGTCAATATTTAGAGTCTTAATGATATGTCTTGGGGAGTTCCTCCTTTGGTCTAGTTGGTTAGAAGTTCTGTTTGCTTCTTGTATCTTGATGGGCCTTTCTTTTAAGAGACTGGGGAAGTTTGCTTCAATTGTTTTGTTAAATAAGTTCTCCATGTCTTTGGTCTGAAATTCTTCTCCTTCTGGTATTCCAATGATTCTGATATTAGGACATTTAAGTGTATCCCACAATTCCCTCATGTTCTGTTCACAAGAACTTTAGAGCTTGCTGAAATTTTTGAACTTTCGAACTGTTTCTTCCATCCTGTCTTCCAGATCAGAGTCTCTATCCTCCACTTCACTGACTCTATTATTGAGAGCCTCTAGCGAGTTTTGGACTTGTTCAATTAAGTTTGCATTTTCTACTACTTTCCTATGTATCACTTCCATCGCTCTGTCCAGCTCCCTTTCCACCTCATTTTCTGATTTTCTTGATGATTCTTGGAAATCATCCTTGCATTTCTTTATGTTTTCATTTAGTGTGGCCAGCTGATTTTTAAGGTCCTCTGTTTTTTCACTCTCCCTAAACTCTCTTAGCTCTCTTTGAATTCCTTCCAGTGTCTTATCATATTGCTCAAGCTTAGTGATAGTAGCATCCACACGATTATCTGTCCTTTGTAGCTTTCCTGCAAGTTCTAGCAGTAGGTTGGTCAGGGTTGCATTGCTCATAGCTTCCACTTGATATTCTGATCCTAAACACTCTTCTATGTTTTGGTTAGATGTAATCCTTGTTGGACTTTGTGATCTGTCTGGATTTTCTAGCATTTTATTTTTCATGTTATTTATTTTACACTGTGGTCTACCCATGTCATTGTATGGGCAGGTAGGTGGGTGGACCAGCCTGTACTCTAGCTCAATGAGAATCTAAGGCAGCCTGGGGCAGTTGCCAAGTAGCCTGGGTTTTTGCTCTCTCTTGCCAAAGCCACATATATACCGCCTGACAGGGGCACCAAAATTGTCTGAATTCTCACCCAGTAATGCACCAAAGCTGCCTGCCTTTGAGCTTGAAAGGGGACCGAGGTAGCAAGCCCTGAAGCTGCCCAAACTCTGGCTGGGAACACTGGGGCCTGCAAACAGTCTGTGCTCTCCTGCCTCAGGGAAGTGGGGGATGGGTGGCAACCGGCAGGTAGGGGATGGCACCTGAGCTGGCGTTAGTGACTCAGTGTGGGCTTGTGTGGCCCTTGCTGTGGGACTGGGCCTACTGCACGTGCAATTGTAGTACAGAGGCAGCTGATGTATGCACGGGATCGGGACACAGCAGAGGCTGGCCAGTGGGCAAGAAATTGGAGCACAGCCGGGGGGGGGGGTCTGGCAGCCCTCTAATCACAGTGGAGGTGGCCCCCATGGGTGTGCAAACCGAGCACAGAGTGGCGGGCTGGCACACGAGATCAGAGCACAACAGCAGAGGTCCCTACGCAGTCAGTGCAGCAAGCTGGCAGGCGTGCAATGGGCTGGCAATTGGTGCACAGCTGCTTGGGGTGTGGCGGCTGTATGTGGGGAGTAGACTACCCAGCTGAGAGGGGATCCATGATTCCATTTTTCCCCACTCTGGCCCTCCCACTGGCAAGAAGACCCTGATAACCCTTAATTTCTTGCCTTTCATTCCCGGTATTTGCAGCGCAGCTAGGCAGTCACCATCTTGGCCAGAAGTCTCCTAGTGAATAATTTTTTAAAAATCTGTTTTAAGAAAAATCCATGAGATTTCAGAAAACCTGGAGAAATTAACCAATATTCTAACAAAAAACTGAATGGACAGGTCGAATTCATATTTGCTTGTTTCCAGGTATGGTCTCACTCTAGGCCTTGAGCTCACTCTGTATGCCCAGGCTGACCTTGAACTAATTAATCCTCCTATAACTGCCTAACAAGTGCTTTAATTAAAGAAAACACACCTTCATGCCCAACATTTCTGCTTAAATGTTTTTAAGCTTTTATTTATTTGCATGCAGACAGAGAATGAAGAGAGACCTAGAGAGTAAGAGAGAGCATGGCAATTGATCACCAGGACCTCTAGCCACTGCAAATGAACTCTAGATTCAAGCAGCATTGTGCATCTAGCATTATGTGGGAAATGCAAAATATAACTTAGGTCAACAGACTTTGCAGGCAAGTAACCTTGCCTTTCAGTCCAGTCCTTGAATAAAAGAAATACAAAAGGATGAGTATTTCAAATCATGTGACAGCTGACTTCTCAAAAGATACCTTAAAGTCCAGGGGAAAGTGATATCACTTAAATCAATTTTTTGGTAGAAGGAGGGAAAATACTACCTTTTCACCACCCAAAGAGGTTCATTCTTAACAGTTTAAAAAAACATTTTATTTTTACCCATTTCCTTCATAGATAAAGAGGCACAAAAAGAGATAATGAGACAGGGAGGTGGAGAGAGAACTGGCATGACAGGGCCTCCAGCCACTGCCAATGAACTCCAGACATATTTACCCCCTTGTGCATCTGGCAAACCTGGGTCCTAAGGATTTGAACCTGGGTGCTTTGGTGTTGCAGGCAAATGCCTTAATCACTAGGCCTTCCCTCTGGCCCATTCATTCTTAACATATTTTATCTTTTGCTGAGAAGAGTAAAATAAAAAGATCCATTTTCTTAGGGCGTGAGTGTGGACGCACGTACGCACACACACAAACACTCCAAACAAAAATAAAGGAGGGACAAAGCTCATCGAAATGTGACTTCCTGATGTCAACACTTTTGCAAACCTTTGGGTTATCTGACAATCCTCCTTTACTTCCTGATGTCACTAACCTGACCTACAGCTTTTGTGAGCTGTCACTTGCATCTTCTGCTGACGAAATTTCCTTCATTTGCCTCTGACTTTCCCTAGGAAGCTATGTATCCTACTGCTTTTTTCCGTTAGAGGGCATCATGATCACTAATTGTTTGCCTGCTTCCCCCCTCTTCCCTCCACAAGTTAAAAGGTTCTCAATGTAAAGGTAAAATAATTTAGAGTAAACTTGATGTATTATTTCATGGATTTCTGAAGAGACAGAGTTAGTGGAACAGGAGAGTCTTTAAGAGTGAAGGCTGTCTGGGGTATGTGATTGTTCCCTGATCTCAGATCATGCTGAAAACTACTTTCCACTCCCTTTATTTGCAACATTCTGCACAGTAACATTTGCTTTTTCATTCACCTAATGCATGTTCACAGACTCCCTGCTATGTGATGGACAGGACTGGATAGAAGAAAGCATCAGACAGCTCTACAGCCTATTTCTCAGTTAGCAGGCACCAACAAACAGAGGTGTGGAAGGCACATCAACATCACTTATTCTTGATCTTCTGCAGATAGATGAAAAAGGAAACAATGGGGTCAGAGAGATGGCCTAGTGATTGAGGTGCAGCCTTAAAATCTAAGGATCCAGTTTTGATTCCCCAGTACATATGTAATCCAGGTTCTCATTGTGGCACACAATTGTGGAGCTCATGTGCAGTGTCTGCAGGTCCTGGTGAACCCCTTCTCCATTCCCCCACCTTCATCTTAAACACACATATAAATAAGTAAATATATAAATAAAACATTTTAACTATTTTTATTTCAGTAACAATGAGGACAAAGAGAGAGAGAAAAAGAGAGACTCGGCACACCAGGGCCACTAGCCATTGACAACCAACTCCAGTTGTATGCACCACCTTGTGCATTTGGCTTAGATGTGACTTAGACAATCAAATATACTACGTATATTATTATGTACATTCTCTCTCTCTCTCTCTCTCTCTACACACACACACACATATATTTGGATGTATGCATATATATATATACTTGCATGTATGTATATGTGTGTATATATATATATATATATATATATATATATATATATATATATATATATATATATATATATATATATGTATGTATGTATGTATGTATGTATTAGGGTGTTTTTTCTAGCTCAGGATGACTCGGTATGTTCTATGTAGTCTTAGGGTGGACCCAAACTATTGGTGATCTGCCTACCTTTGCCACCCAAGTGCTGGAATTAAAGATGTGGGCCATTGATTCTTTGGACTGTTTTTTTTGTTGTTGTTGTATCTATTTCATTAATTTCTGCCCTAATCTTTATTATTTCTACCCATCTACTGATTTTTGGTTTGCCTTGTTCTTCTTTTTCCAAGGCTTTAAATTGAAGCATTAGGTCATTTACTTGCAACCTTTCTAATTTCTTAATATAGGCACTTAAAGCTATAAATTTACCTCTTAAGACTGCCTTCATTGTGTCCCAGAGATTATGGTATGTTGTGTTCTCATTATCATTTGGCTCTATGATTTTTTTTTTTAAATGTCATCTTGATTTCTTCATTGACCCATTCATCATTTAGTAGTGTATTGTTTACTTTCCATGATTTTGTGTGCTATATATAGCTTTTCTTGCTATTGATTTGTAGTTTGATTCCATTGTGGTCAGAAAGAATGCAAGGAGTTATTTCAATTCTCCTGTATTTGTTAAGATTTGCTTTGTGTCCTAATATATGGTCTATTTTAGAGAATGTTCTATGTGCTGCAGGAAAACATTATAGACCATTGCCAAGGCCCTTTGTTTCCCACCAGGAATAGATGGACAGACCCTATTGCTGAAGCCTCCACATACTTGGGCTGCAAGGCCACTGAGAAATCCTGCTGGAATTGATCTGATAACCTCCTCCATGTAGACCAGGAGACAGAAATCTGGAAGAAGCCATTCTACATGTTGTTCCATGGGAGAAAGAGGTACCACCAGTGAAGATACTCAACAGGGGACACTGCAAGCCTTATAATTGGCCAGCAAGGCCAAATGAGCCATGCCTGGCTATTCTAGCTAAATTTGTGAGTTCTGGATCAGTTGGACCTTTCTCAAAAAATTATGATGGAGAGCAACTGTGGAAGATAATGGTCAACTACACACACATGTACATACAATACACCTGCACACATAAATTTCCTATGCATATACAAGCACACGTGTGTGCACAAGGCCATATACCACATATACATATGGAGAAATAATCAACTTTTAGAATGGTTACACTTGTTTATGCTATGTCCCACAATGACTATTACATTTTAAAGGGTATCATTTGTTTATTTCTTATTTATTTTCAAGAGGAGAGAGGTAGAGGGAAGAGTACAGAACACAAATGATTGCTCCAGATCCACCAGCTGCTCTGCCAATGCAGTTGGGGAATGTCGATGCATCCATGGATATTGGTGGTGCCAGAGTGATAGCCATGATGGGAAGTGGGCTGGTAAGGTGTGGTGGTAAAGGACTCATTTTGGGAATTACTCAACCTTGAAAAAGGAAATAACTGAAAGAAAATCTACTGACATAATTGGTGGAAGAATGTAAACTGTGGTCTAAGGAGTCTGAGCTGTATGTTACCATTTTTAAATTTATATTTTTGCTTATTATTTGAGAGAGAGAGAGAGAGATACAGAGACAGAGACAGAGGTCAGCCTATCAGGGTGTCCATGCATTGCAAACCAACTCTAGATGCATGTGCATCTGGCTCTACATGTGTTCTAGAGATTAAACCTGTATTGTTAGGTTTGCAGGGAAGAAACTTAAATAGTGAGCCATATCTACAGCCCTTTTATCACTTTTTTTTGAAAGAAAATTCTGTTCTTAGTCTTTTCTCAAAAATATTAATAGGGTTGGAGAGAGGGATGGCTTGGTGGTTAAGGGCTTGCCTGTGAGGCCTAAGGACTGCAGTTTGAGTCTTGCTTCCCTAGTAGCTATGTAAGCCAGTTGCACCTGGTGGTGCATGCATCTGGAGTTGGCTTACACTGCTTGGATGCCCTGATGCACCCATTCTCTCTCTGCATGTCTCTCTGTCTTTCTCTCTCTCTCAGTAGCTCTCAAATAATACACAAAAAGATAAATTTATAAATTGGTAGTATACACTCAGACTCATTAGCCCATAGTTCCTTTCTTTGACCAATTATCTAAGTAGATTTCTTTCCAGTTCATTCCTTCTTCAAGTTTGTGTGATTCTCAAACTGAGCACTTTCCCTCCAAACCCCAGAAACCCACTAACCAGCACGGCTGTCAATCTGGCACATATCAATATCCATGGATGCATTGATAGTCCCAATCTACTTTGTAGGAAGCTACAGCCTGGACTACATTGAAACTCTACCTCAAAAACTAAAACAAATGAAAAAATAAATTAAAATGAAAATAAAATATACTTTTAAAGGCTGGAGGAATTGTTTCATGCTTAATGTGTTTGCCTGCCAAGCCAAAGGAACCAGGTTCACTTCACAAGAATCCACCTCAGCCAGATGCAAAAGAGGGCACATATGCCTGGAGTTTGTCTGCAGTGGGTAGAGGCCATGGCCTTCTTATTTCCTCTTTGTCTGAATCTATCTCTTTCTCTCTCATAAGTAAATAAATAAAACATTTTTTTAGAGTTACATTAGTGTGTTTTATTTTTTATCCTGAGCATTTATTTTATTTTATTTTTAATTTAATTTTTATTAACATTTTCCATGATTATAAAACAAATCCCATGGTAATACCCTCCCCCCCCCCACTTTCCCCTTTGACATTCCATTCTCCATCATATTGAAACATTTTTTTAAAGGTAAACCTATTTTAGCAACAAAATAATTAAGAATAGCAATCTGTGGCTGGAGAGTTAAGTTGATTGCCTGCAAAAACAAAGGACGCAATTGTGATTCCCCACAAAGCCCAAAAGCCAGGTGCTCACGGAGTACATGTATCTGCAGTTCATTTACACTTGATCAAGGGCCTGGTTTGCCCATTCTCTCTCTTTTTTTCTCTTTCTTTTCTCTTTCTTTTTATGCTTGCAAATAAATAATATTAAAAACATTACTTTAAGGCATTGTTTAAGCAGCACAGGTTTTTGCTGCAAAGCCAAAGCACCCAGTTTTGGTGCCTCCAGACAGATGTTAGCCAGATGCACAAGAGGGAGCAATTGTCTGGAGTTCTTTTTCAGTGGTTGTGTGCTCTGGTAAGTGATTCACTTTCTTTCTGTCTCAATCTCTCTCTATCTGTCCCTCTCCCTCTCTCTGTCACACACACAATGTTTTCCCCTGACCTCCACATGTGCTCTGTGCTGCATGTAAATGAACACACACACACACACAGAAACAGAGACAGGGACTCTGTCTAGCCCAGGCTGACTTGGAATTCACTAAGTAATACTAGAGTGGACTAGAAACCTTGGTGATCCTCCTCCCTCCACCTCTCAAGTGCTGGGATGAAAGACATGTGCCACCATGGCTGGCTAGTCTAGCTAACTTGGTGAGCTTGGGGTTCAGTTTTACTCTGTCTCAAAAATTTATGGTGGAGAGCAACTGTGTAAGGTAATTGTCAACTACTTTGGCTCCACACATATGTATACATGCACCTGCACACATACCTTTTGCTACACATATAATAGCACATGTATACACACATATCACATATAAATATGGCACTGAAAATCAACTTTAGAAGGGCTACCCTTGTTTATTCTATTTCCAACGATGACTATTCATTTTCTTAAAGGGTGTCATTTATTTCTTTACTATTAATTTTCAAGAAAGGCGAGATAGGGGAAAGAGACTAAAAATGGTGCTTCAGTGCAAGGCCAGAAATTAGAATGCAGATGTAGAAGGACCTGTGTGAGTCGGATGACAGTTTGAGATTGAGACTACAAAGTGAATTCCAAGTCCCCCTGGTACAGTGATACTCTAACACAATTACTAAGACATATACAAAACAAAATAAAGTATAAACAAAATCATTCTTTAAAAAGGCTGGAGGAATTTCTTAGTGGTTAAGGTTTATGCCTGCCAAGTCAAAGGAATCAGGATAGAATGAAACCTTACCTCATAAAAGAAATTTAAAAAGAACAGAAAAGATAAAGTGGACATAGGAAATGACTTAGTGTTTACAGCAAAAATAAAAAAATAAAAATTAAAAATAAAAGGAACATGTGCCTGGGGTTTGTATGCAGTGGCTTGTGGCCCTAATCTACCCATTTGCTCTTTGACTCTATCTGTCTCTTCTCTCTCATGAATAAACACATAAGATATTTACACAAAATAAGGAAAACAATCACCAGTATGATGGGTTGATATATAAAACTCACTGAAGCTGATTTTGTGAGCCTGCTAAGGACTCAAGGTTAAAACAGACAGAAAACAAAGTCTCCAATTCTGGCAAAAATGAGCAGAAGAGAAGGCCACAACAGACAAGGGGCACAGTTTTAACCTCATGTGATGAATACTTATGAACTTTCTTGTGATAGAAAGTAAACAAATAGCTGGTTGTGGTGGCACATGCCTTTAATGATCCACGTACCCTGTGTTCATTAAGTAGTATTCACAATAAGCAATGAAAATACAGTATGTACATCACTCAATGTCCACCATTAACACAGTTTGAATTTGTTGTGGCATTACATTAGCCACGGAATGACTAAGAATCACAATCTGTGGCTCAATATGTGGCTTAGCATTAAGGATTTCCACTGCGATGTCAAAGGAACCAGTGTTCATTCCCCAAGAACACCACAAGCCATATGCTCAAGGAATACATGTGTCTGCAGTTTGCTTGCAGTTGAGAGAGCGCCTGGTTTACACATTCTATCTTTTACTGTCTTTCTTCTAACTTTTTCTTTCAGCTTGCAAAGAAATAATATTTAAATAATTAGTTTCTGGCATAGAGTAGAAGTTGAGGCATTTAGCTTCAAACCTAAAGGACCCAGGTTCAATTTTCCAAGACCCAACTCAGCCAGATGAAAGGAGGCAGACAGAAATGTCTTGAGTTCATTTGCAATGGCTTTGTGCCCTAGGGAGCCATTCTCTTTCTCTCACTTGATCTCACTATTTGTTCTTCTCCTTAACTTTGTCTCTGTCTTTCATACCCTTTTGATCTGTCAAGTTATTTATTGAGATCAGGAACAAGACAGGGCTGTCCACTCTCACCTCTGCTCTTCAATATAGTACTGGGAGTTATAGCTCAAACAATGAGACAAGAGAAAGAAATAAAAGGCTACAATTTGGAAAGGAAGAAGCTAAGTTAGCTCTATTCGCTGATGACATGATTGTATATGTAAGAAACCTGAGAGACTACATGTCAAAACTCTTGAAGGTGATTAACTCCTACAGCAAAGTATCAGAACACAAATCAATGCACAAAAACCAATATCCTCTCTCTATGAACATGGCAAAGTTACAGAGAAGGAAATAAGGGACATGGTCCCATTTTCAATAGGAACAACAACAACTAAATACCTTTGAATAATGTTAACCATGGAAGTGAAAGATCTATATCACGAAAACATAAAAACAATCAAAAAAAGAAATTGAGGAGGACTTGAGAAAGGTAAAATCCTCCCATACTACTGTATAGGCAGAATTCACCTCGTGAAGATGGCAATACTACCAAAGGCAATATACAGATTCAATGAAATTCCAATCAAAATCCCAACATAGTTATTCACAGAGATAGAGAAAATGATCTCAGAATTCATATGGAAAGGGAGGAGGCTCAGATATCCAAGAAAAAAAATGACTCTGGAGACATTACCATACCTGTTCTAAAGCTATATTACATAGTAATTAAAACAGGATTGTAATGACATAGAAACGGGAGTACAGACCAAGGAAATTGAATTGAGGACCCAGACATTGAGTTAAGAAAATACAGCTACTTGATATTTGACAAAGGCCCTAACAATATAGGCTGGAAAAAAGACAGCATCTTCAGCAAATGGTGCGGGAGAAACTGGATAACAATATGCAAGAAATTGAGACTTGATACACATGTCTCACCATGCACAAGACTCAAGTTCAAATGGATCAAAGACCTCAATATAAGACCAGAAACTCGGCTTCTGCTGGAAGAAAAATATTGGAAGAACTTTCCATGACATAGGAATGGAAAAAGACTTCCTGCACTTAGCCCCAGTAGCTCACCATCTTAAGCAATCCCTCAACCAATGGGATCACATGAAGCTGAAGAGTTTCATTACAGAGAAGTAGGCAATAAGTACAGCCAATAGATTACCCACAGAATGGGAGAAAATATTTTCTGATTGTCCAATGGACAGAGACTTAATGTAGACTGTACAAAGAATTCAAAATCTAAACAATAAAAAGACAAAGAAACCACTCAAAAAATGGGGCAAAGAGCTGGACAGGCAGTTCACAGAGGAAGAAATAAGTGACAAACACAAACTTAAGAAAATGTTCATCATTCCTAATCATCAAAAAAATGCAAATTAAAACAACTATGAGGTTCGACCTTTTCAAGCAAACATCAAAAAATCAAATAAAAATAAATGCTGGTGGGGATGTGGAGAATTAGGAACCATCATCCACTACTGGTAGGAATGTAAGATTGTACAACCACTTTGGGAAGCAATATGGAGATTCCTGAAAGAGCTGAATATAGAGTTACCAACAGACCCAGTTTTTCCCTTTCTGGCCATGTATCCTAAAACCTTTAAACTGTGGTCCATAGAGATTTGCTCAACTATGTGTAATTAAATTTTTTAATGTATTTAAGCAAATTCAAATCTGACATTGAAGAAAAACAACAAGCTTTCTTTTGCTTTCCACTTACATTTTAAATAACATTGGACACAGTGATTCCATCTTCTGAAACACTCTTATTAGATTGTCACTGCAATTACATGTTTACTTACCTGGAAATGATTTTATTCCTATTCTGGTAAATTCTACTGGAAATACATGTTACTATATAGTGCATCCCTATTTAAGCACATCTATATATATATATATATATATATATATATATATATATATATATATATATATATATATATATACATCTATATATATGTATATGTATATATGTATATGTATATATATATACATATATATATTTCTAAAAGCTGACATATTTGACAACCTTTTTATTATATCTGTGATTTTACATCATCAGGAGTGATGATTAGTATAAACACATGGAGCTTGTTTTATTGGTATACACCATTATTCCCAGCACTCACAAGTCCAATGTAGTCAGTTAGCTATGATTTCAAAGCCACCCTGAGATTTCATATTCAGTTGCAGGTCACAGTGTGAGAAAAAGATCCTACCTTGAAAAACCAAAAATATGGGCTGAAGAGATGGCTTAGTGTTTAAGGTGCCTGAATACATAGCCAAAATACCACAGTTTGATTTCTCAAGACCCACACAATCAACATGCACAGATGGCTAATGACTCTGGAGTTCGTTTGAAATTGATGATTCCCATGGCTTGCTCAACTGCTCTGTCTCTGTCAATCTCTTGCTGTCTGTCTGCCTCGTTCCCTCTCTTGCTCTCTTTTCAATAAATAGAAAAAAGCAGAAAAACAGAAAAACTTTAGTATTCATCTATTCTCGCAAACATCTCTTATATCTTTCTAAGAAGAGTATTCAATATTCTTTAAAAATTAGAAAATCTGTATGATGCCCAAGTGTTAGGGAGAGATATTTACAATCATCAAAGATATTTTCCATTGATAAGGGAAATTCAGAATTACTTCCATCTTTTGTCCCCAGAAGGTTTTGGGAATGTAATACTATGTGTAAGAAAAAAAAAAAAGGCCACACTTGTCTGGATAAATACATATATTACTCTCAGCAAATGGCCCTGAAAGAACTACACTTAAGGTTCATACTCATATCTTAAAGATACTCTCATTTCTGCTTAGAGAAGCATCTCTTTACATGTGGCAATATCCACTGGGATGACCCAAGAGGCAACACAGTGCTGACAAGAAGGGATGGAGGAGTGTCCAGCAATGAAACATCTCACACACTTCAAGGCTCAGGGTCCATTGCAGAAGTGGTGGCAAGAAGAATATAAGATAAAAAGGAAGGGTACCACCTCTTACGTACAACTGTGTGGATAGAAATTGGCCTGGTTATACAAGACCTCCCAATGCCTAGCAATACACTCACAAGACTCTCATAATTGCAGAAATGAGATGATGATATTACATTAAAAGACAGACTGATGAACAATGAGGGGATATGACAGACAGTAGAGATAAGAGATATGAAGGTGCAAGTGCAGGAAGAGAGGGGAGAGGATAGAAATACCTTGGATTGTTGTCTGTAAGTACAGATCATACATATATATATATTTTTTTCCTTTTTTAAAAGAAAGCCTAAAACAGGTTGCTTGTTCACTTGAAAGGATGACATCATATAAAAGACTCCCTTCAACATAAAGAAATTGGATGCTATGTGTTACTTACAATGTAAGGACCCTCAAGGGAATTAATTCTGAGATGATATAAATCAGAAGTTTTACCTATGTAATCTGAAAACAAAGTTTGCGTTGGTACATCTGATAATGGCTATAATTGCAGTCACCCTAAACTAGATTGGGGCTGGTAATATTGAATTTTTATGTAGCAACCCAGGAGTAGGCTGCCATGATGGTAAAAAAAAAAGGAATGAAATGTCCAGAAACCAGGACAGTGTCTTTTTGTGTAAAATCCCACTGCCTCCAGTGATACACAAACAGTAGAGGTTCAGATATGTTATCTCTAATTTTTGGTGGATTTGTGTTGACAATGGATCTTGTTGCCTCTTTGCAAGAAGTACCAGGCATTCCAGCACAATATGCATTGTCAGCTCTGTTTTTGTATCACAGAAGGCAGTGGGATTTTACACTGTCATGGTTTCTGTATTGCTGGGCTCTTCCCCGGGCAGGTAGAGCTGTGGAAGGAGCAGGACTTCTGGTTCCTCCCAAGGGGTTAAAGGAGGAAGATGAGCATATGACAACTCAGAAACCTCTCCTAGACACCGGAGAAAACCACACTAAGTGGGGAGTGTTTTCAAAGCAGGAACTCACAGACAATCATTGCTATGAGCAGTTGCCTATATAATGTTGGGGATGAAGGTGGGGATTTTAGGATGGGGGAGGAGAGGTAAGGGCCAATAGTAAACTGTAACTATTGAAATGCTAATTTTCACTGCCATGCAGAGTTGCCAGGCAAGAAGCCATTAGGTATCTTACTGAGTCCTAGTTGGCCAGAGACACATTGCCAAACTTTAGCTAGGCTCAGGAAGCTCCATTAGGCCTCATGCCTGGACCTTACAGGGCTCAACATCTCTCCCTATTGCTTTTGTAAGAGCATTAGTCACCATGGCCCCTGTCTTAGGTTGACCCACTCTGGAGATCTTACCCATCATTGGGTACCATGTGTTTAGCTGAGAACCCACTCCATGATCTGTCTTAAGTTGTCCCCCTCTGGGGATCTTACCTATAATTGGTCACATGGAGGGCAGAGCAGGTGGCAGTGGGTCATCTGAGGAACTTAATTCCTGAGTTGCCAGCCTGTGGTAATGTATTTCGACCTGATGAAATTTCATTGCCTCTAGCTGATGGTGAATAAATTGTGTAATTTTGTTAATTACACAAGGCCCTACAGGGAGAAGAAGGAGAAGGAGGGGGAGGGGTCCAAGTAGAGGGAGAAGTTAGGGTAAAAAGTCATGTAATCCTGTTCACAGTGGGTTGTCCTGGAGGTCCTGCTGCCTCCTCTCCAATTATTCCTGGAGACTGTTAATCTTGTCCTGGATGATTCCTGATTTATTGGTGTAAAAGTGGCATTTTTTTTTTCTGAAAAAACAAACATACACCTCCCTGTTTGGCCATTAGTAGGTCTTGTCCTCTCCTGTTTTGCAAGACTACCTCAGCCAGGGAATCTAGCTTCTAGGAATGATATCTACATTTGGAATTAAGGTGGCTGAGGAACAAAGGCCCATCCAATTGGTGCGCAGAAAATCATAGGCCATACTGCCTCCACAAACATAAGCCATTTCAGGAGGCGGGCAGCGTTGAGCACTGGGCTAAGTTGTATTAAAAGTATAGAAGGAAGGATGAATGTATCCCACATCTATACTAGAATTATTAGGGGAAGGAGGAACCCAAATGTTCAGAGGAAACATTAGGAAAAGCTGGACAGTGATAGGGAATGTGGCTGAGCAATTTTTTAAGGTCATATGGGCAACTGTACTGCACGCAGCCAGGGAGGCCCAAATATTTTAGGTCTCTTGCTGGTACCCAAATGGGTCTTTTTCGTTTTACAAAGTTTTTCCATGGACAAAAAATTCCATGAGCTTTATATAAGTTTTTATCAAAAAACTCCTTTCTGTTACAAAGTTTTTGCACTTGAATTTCTTCTCAGTACAAAATATTATCCCAAGGTTGGGAAACAAACAAACCCTTTGATCTCAGCAATGTAAACTTAAATATTAAGGAATGGCCAGCTCTTATCAGTAATACTGAATTTGTGTATTCTTGCTTACATGTAGGTGTTAAAGTCTTGCTGTCAAATGTCCCAGAGCTATTTGGATACAAGGCCATCCAAATGACTTTAGACAATTCCTTCCCCCCTTTTTATTTTTTATGAACTGGGTCCTTCTGGGCCTCTGTGCAAAAATATTGTGTCTGTATTAGGTTGTCCTCTACAATATTTAGGCCTTACCTGTCATCGGTACATGAATTCCATCATTCATGCTCTGTCTTAGGTTGACCTAAGTCGAGAGAATCTTACCCATCTTTGACTACCAGCCTCTGCAGGGGCTTTAAGATAATTGTCTCAGGAAGCCAGGTTTGGGTCCATAGCTCTATTCTATGTACTTCTGTACAGACATCCATAAAGGATCTTAAAAGGCATTTAATGAGTATGGGCAGCAGACACAGAATGAGTAAAAGACAAACACCTGTAGCAGCAATGCTTCTTATCTAAGAAGTGAGAGAATTTAATCCAGGCAAGGCAGACTTAAAAGCAGATATTAAGTCATCAGCAGCCTTAGTTGCATTAAAAATAAGATGATTATTTTGCAAAGACAAAATCTCTGAATGTAACTGAATCAGATCCAAGGAGATACTGTTGTGCCAAATGTCTCTTAAATGCATTTTCACAACACTGTTGACTGTTATTATATGTTTTAGAAGTGACACAAATCCATTGCAAACCTACATGACACTCCAAATGAGTTCTACATTTCAACCCTAGTATATAGAGTGTCTAACAGGTGAAACTGTACCTAGGGTAAGGATTAAGACCAAGATCTTAAGAGAGGTACAGTTTGAACTTTCTTGGGAGCTACTTTCATGCTGTGAGTATGAAGGATAGTAAGACATCAAAAGTACAACCATAAAGCCAAAAGCCACAGCACAATTTAGGAACTCCTGTTAGGCACACTTTGTATATCTTTAGATTGAAATCTGAAGCCCACCATCATACATTAAAAGAAACAATTAAATATATTGGGGGCCATTTATTTAAATTATCATATTCCACCCCTGGAGCCCAATAGATTTATAACCATTACACATTATAAATTGTTAGAAAATTTTAAAATGTTTAGGGTAAATAATGGCTTTTTTAGTTGGTCAGGTGGGGGTAAGGATTCCCCCTTTTGTTTTTGTAATTGAGACTTGAGAGTTTGATTATATCTTTTAATGATAGCCTGGTCCCGGGGGTTGTATGGAATGCCTGTGGAACGTGAAATTTATTACATTTGGAGAAAATCTATAAAGGCCTTGCTTACAAAGCAGGGGCCATTATCTGTTTTAATTTGATCAGGCAACCCGAGATTGGCAAAACATTGAAGCATATGACTAATGGCACGTTTAAAGTTCTTCCCAGTGTGTGCCGATGTACAGTAGGTGTGGGAAAGCCTCAGTGAGTCCAGACTTCTCCCATGTCCCCACCTGGATCAGTCCAAGGGGCCCATGTCGCAGTCTCCCAGGAGGTGGCTTGCCCACCAATTCCCAGTAGGGGAGGGTCTGGCACAAGCTGCCAGGAGGAGGGCCATCTATTTAAATTACCAAAATTCCACCCCTGGCTCCCAATAGATTTATAACTAAAATATATTATAAATTGTACTCAGTTTAATTTTAAAGGTCCCCACAGTTTTGACCAATTTGAGATATTAAGACCTATAAAATTAAACAAGTTAAACACTTTAACACATAAAGGCAGAGTAAACACTTTTAACTGGTCTAAGGCAAAGCAAGGAGAGACTAAAGCAATGTAAACTGAACCACCATAACCTAAAATTAGTTTCAGTGCCTGTAATTTTAAATTGCCTGAGGATTTGGCTTTGGACTCTGTGAGTGTGCCCTCTCTCAGCCTAATAACATGTGCTTAGTTGGGCTGTGTCATTCTTAGAGAAACAGGCACATAGTGTTCTGTTCTATCACATTTCATAGAAGCTCATTAGATTAGGCTTGCTACTTTTACATGACTGGATGAAGTCTAAAATATTGATGAATTTAAAGAAAAATGATATCATATAGCACATGTTTATACATGAGCAGTCCATGTTCAGTCAATAAATTTGATAATTTATCTGAAAAGAGCAGATTCTCTAGGCTTGGGTGCGAGCATTACGTTTTCACCCTAGGTTAGAGAGTCTGCAAATTCCAGCTCAAAGAGAATGGGGTCCCATCTCAGGTGATCTTGAGAACCTTCATGACCCCACAAGTTTGCAGGTGGAATGAAGGACCAGAAGAGTAAGCTATTGAAAACTAATCCACGTGCCCTTTGTTCATTCAGTACCAGTCATAATTATTAATGAGAACACTGTAAGTATATCACCCAAGATTCATGATTAACACAGGTAGAAATTGCTGTGAAATTACTTTACCCACAAAATAATCAAGAATTGCAATCTGGGGCTAGGCATATGACTAGCAATTAGGTGTTTGCTAGTGAAGACTAAGGACCCAGTTTTTATTCCCCAGCAAACCCACAGGACATATGGTCAAGGAGTACATGTGTCTGTAGTTGATCTGTAGTTGATATGAGGCCTCCTTTGCCTATTCTATCTCTCTCTTTCTGCCTTACATCTATCTCCATCTCTCTCTCTCTCTCTCTCAATTTTGCAAATACATAATATTATTATTATTTTTTTGGTTTATTTTTATTTATTTATTTGACAGCAATAGACAGGGAAAGAGGGAGAGAGAGAGAGAGAGATAGAGAGAGAGAGAGAGAGAGAGAGAGAGAGAAAGAGAGAGAGAGAGAGAATGGGCACGCCAGGGCTTCCAGCCACTGCAGATGAATTCCAGATGCATGTGCCCCCTTGTGCATCTGGCTAACGTGGGTCCTGGGGGAATGGAGCCTTGAACCGGGGTCCTTAGGCTTCACAGGCAAGCACTTAACAACTAAGCCATCTCTCCAGCCCAATATTATTTTTGTAAAAACTTCATTTAAGAAATTTGTTAGAAGTTGAGGCCTTTGGCTGAAAAGCTCATGGACCCAGTTTTGATTCCCCATGTCCCATTTTAGTGAGATGCACTAGGAGGGAAGTGCATCTGTATTTTGTTTGCACTGGTGGGGGGCCCTGGTTCACCCATTGAATATCTGTCTCTCTTTCTTCCTCCCTACTTCCCTCCCTCCCTTTTTGCTTCTCACCCTTCCTCTCTCCCTTCCTCCCTCTCTCTCTCTTTCTCACTCTTTTTCTCTGTGAAATAAATAAATTCATTAAAATATTTTTTACCATCGTTATAAAGAATTTCAGTTCATCATGGAAGAATACAGCATGTTTCTTTATGCTGTGTACATACATTGTAAATAACATTGCGCACAGTGACTCAATTTTTTGAGACACTTTCAGATGTTGTTCATTGGACTTCTTGTGCATTCTAGCCAGATGCACAGGAAGGCTCAAGTGTGTGGAGTTCCTTTGCAGTGGCTGTGGGCCCTTATATGTGATTCAATTTCTCTCTCTCTACCTGTAACTGTACCCCTGTCTGTTAGAAACCCAACGTTCCTGTCTCAGTTGAGAATGGAGAGGATCAGTCAAGACCACTGGAGATTAGAAAGGAACAGAACATAATGGAACACACCGGTCTACACCAGATGAGACCTGAACGCACCGGTTGGAAACAGTCGAGACTGGAACAGACAGGACCAGAAGAGAACAAACTGGACAAGAACAGAATGGACTGGTAATATAGCATTGAAAAAGGAACAGACCAGATGAGCCCAATTGAGAGAGGAGCAGATCAGATGAGACCATTCCTGACTGGATGAGTTTTTAATGCACTGGTGGAGAATGGAGAAGACAAAATAAATAAATAAATATTTAAGATGTACAATGAAGGGCTGGAGCGATAGCTTAGTGATTAATGTGAGATGGAAAGGAAATGAAAGAATCTGAATGTGAAGTACTCTCTGAAGCACCATAGCACCTGCCATTAAATGCTACCGTAAAATTGGCAAAGGTTGTGTGTGTGAAAGAGGAACAGAAAGAGAGAGAGAAGACCTAAAACTGTGTTAGATAGTAACCAAATAATAAAAGGTGTGTACAAACACTTCAATGAATAATTTTTAAAACAACTGTTTTAAAGAAATTCAATGAGCTTTAAGAAAACTTGAAGAAATTAAACAATATTCTAACAGAAAAATGAACTGTGAGGTAGAAGTAATATTTCTATTTATTTACTTGGCAGAGAAGGAGGGAGCATGAGAGAGAAAGAGAGGGACAGGAAGGGAGAGAGAGAGAGAGAATTGGCATGCCAGGGCCTCAAGCCAATGCAAATGAACTCCAGACACATGCACCTACTTATCCATCTGGCTAACTTGGGTCCTGGGGAAGCAAACCTGGGTCTTTTGGCTTTGCAAATGCCTTAACTCCTAGCTCTTCCCTCCATCCCATTTCATTCTTAACACATTTTTTTGTCATTTTGCTGAAGAGACAAACAGAAAAAGATCTACTTTCCTTGCATGCCACACACACACTCACACAGCACTAAAAATAAAGAAAGGAGGAAAGCAGATCCATATGTGACTTTCTGACTGCCCTTCTGTTGTCTCCAATATATTAAAAAAAAGAAAGAAAGAAAACTGCTCATGGGTGGCTTTAGAGATAGTTAGGCACTGAAGGTGTTTCGATGACCTGTCAGAAAAAGTGGAGAAATTAACCAATATTCTAATAGTAAAACTGGAATGAGAGGTAAGATTAATATTTCTTTCTTTCTAGGTAAGGTTTCACTCGAGTCGAGGAACTCACTCTGTATTCCCAGGCTGGCATTGAACTAATTGATCTTCCTAATACTGCCTACCAAGTGCTGGTATCAAACGCACATGCCTTCATGCCAGGCAAGTTTTTAATATTTTTTAAAGCTTTAATTTATTTGCAAGCAAAAATGGAAAGAAGAGAGACAAAGACAAGTAGAGAGACTATGAGAATGGATCACCAGGACCTCTGGAAACTACAAACAAACTCCAGATGCATGCACCACTGTGCATCTAGCTTTACATGAGAACTGGAAAATAGAATACATGTCATTAGAATTTGCAGGCAAGTATCTTAGCTGTTCTACCATCTCCCCACCCAGGCCTAAAATAATTTTTAAAAAGCTTAAGTAATTCAATTCATGTGACAGATGAGTTCTCAAAAGATGCCTAACAGGCCAGGATTATCACGTTAATCAAATTTTTTTGAGTGAGGGAGGGAAAAATACTAACTTTTAACCACCCAAAGAGAGTCATTCTTAATATATTTAAAAATATGTTTATTCATTTATTTGGCAGAGAAATACAGAGAGAGAGAGAATTGGAACACCAGGGCCCATGCCACTGCAAATGAACTCCAGAACTATGCACACCCTTGTGCAGTTTGCTAATGTAGGTCTTGGGGAATTGAAGTTGTATCCTTTGGCTTTGCAGACAAATGCCTTAACCTCTACGCCATCCCCCATGCCAATTTAATTCTTAACATTCAGTAATCATTTCACTGAGTGGAGAAAAAGGTATAGATCCACAAAATCCTAAGGACACTAAGGAGACAATAAGGAGAACAAGAACTTTTGTGAGCTCTCATATACTTTAGTGCTGATGAAATTTCCAATCTCTGACTTTCCCTAGGAAGGTAGGTGTCCTACTACCTTGGCCCATTAGAGGGCAGCAGTGAAGGTAGGTGTCCTACTGCTCTGGCCCATTAAAGGGCAGCATAATCTGTAATTCTTTGACTCCCTCCTCACATCCAAAAGTTAATAAGTTCTCCACATAAAATTAAAATAATTAAGAATAAAGTTGTGGTTGCATTATTTCATGATTTTCTGCAGAGAAAGTTTGGAGAAAGGAGAGAGTCATTAAGAGTGAAATCTGTCTGGGGTATGCAAATGTTTCCCACACTTAGATCATGCTGAAAACGCCTAGTTTCCCCTTCTTTTACATGCAAGAATCTATACAGGAACATGCCCTGGCCAGCAGGGAGTCGAACAAGGAAATGAGGGAAAAAATAACCTGAATGAAAGAAGGCAAACAGACACAAGAAGGAGACCATGCTAGATGTTTGTCACGGCCTTGAGAGTTTATTCTTACATGTAGGTTTATATAGGGTTGTAGGGGGAAGGGGACATGGTCAGGGCAAGGAGTTGTAGGGGGAAGGGGACGTGGCCAGGGCAAGGAGTTGTCAGGAAACCTAGAGGGGATGTAATTAGGTGTTCATCTAATCTTGCCTCACTGGCTTAACATCCTGACTGCACCAGGTTTCACATCCTGACCATAAACTGGCCTTTTGCAAAAGACAAGATTCTGTAAGCAGTCTGCTGACTGGTTCCAGAAGTACCTAACAGAAAGCTGGATGGACCAGCTTTCTGAGTAATGAGTCAGTTTATGAGCAGGCCCAGGCAAAATGGAGAGGCTTTTGCTCTATGGCTCTCGACATCTCCTCCCTTCTTTTATACAAAAGAGGGGGAGGCCCGCTATTCAGCGGTGGGCTGCAATGCCTTTGTTTCTTCATCAGCATGGGGGAGTATTTAGCCAGGTGTACAATCCCATTGTTTCTGGAAGTTGAGTATTAGGTAAGGAAGTAGAAACTTGCTATATGGCAGTTTTTGTTAATACGGCCGAGGTTTGATTCATAGCTCCCAACATCTCCTTGGGTGAGGCCAGCTTTGCAGTGGTGGGCATTAACCAACTGGGGGAGAAGGGACCTGATTCCTCCTGTGGGACCTCTTTTTCCCACAATCTTTGGCCCTTGGTACCTTTGTGGGGGGGGGGGGGGAGGAAGGGCCTATGTGGCCGGAGAGTGAGGCACGGCCTTAGTGATAATAGTTATGGTACCGACCTCCATGCAAGCCAGGTATAGCTCTCTGGGAGTCCAGAAGTGGTCAGATAAGGACCTTCCCCTGCAGTGCTTTGCCTCGCACCCATGTTGGTGCCCATATCACACTCACTTCATTGTGAGCCGACATGTATAGGTCTGGATCCTCATGCAGTTCCTAAAGGAAGGGGTAGCTATTTGGCCAAGACAGGTAGACCGTAGCAATAGCAGAGGTGTAGAGGAAAGCAGTATAGTAAATAAGTACGGAATGTAAGATAAAGGGAGAGTGACAGCTGCAGGTGGTAGGTCTTCAGTGGCCACACCTTGATCCACCAGCTCCAGTCTGTGATAATGGACCTGTAAAGGCTGCATCTTAATGGCTTTAATCTGTTGACATATAAAAGACATGATTTTAATTATAATAATGGGTCCAATTGTGAGTGAGAGGATTAAGATAAGTAGAGGTCCTTCCAGCTTTGTCCTGTTAGGGGAAAAGGGGAGATTCTCTCAGGGAAGTGTTTCTTTCCTGGATATGTGAGATGTCACTAGAGGATCATCAGCTTGTTTTACAAGTCTCTCTGTAGCCATCTCGCAGCATTTTCTTTGGTGTCAGACAAGCATATTGATCCTCAGCCCCAAATGAGTACTGGGTCTGGGCCATTCCTTTTTAAGGTTAAAGAATCTTTCCACATGGCTTTGGCAAAGGTACTTTTTGTATTTGTGTGCCAAAAGCAATCAGCTGCTGACTTTCCCCAAGCATTAAGGGTTAAAAAGTTTAGGACAAACAGTGCATGATGAAGAATGTTTTTTGGAGAGCATTTTATGGATATAAATCCTCCGTTTTTAACTTTTGGAGGGTAAATGGACCCAGAAGAGGGGCCCCTCCTGCCAGAACACCCCAGTGGGTGTAAAGTCAGTGGCACAAATGACCAGGAGAAGAGGCTTTTTATAAGAGATAAAAGTGGCTCAGAATTGTAGCCTCCACTATCTTCAGAGCCTCTAAAATTTACCACAGGTAAACTAAATGTAAAATGCTGAAAAGGAGTGTAAGGGAATTGTAAAAAAGCAATCCTTTAGGTCATTAATGATTTTACAATGTCCTGCAGGAATTGCTACTGGAGTGGGGAGGCCTGGTTGTAGGGCCCCCATAGGGGGCCTTATTCATTTCTCTAAGGTCCTGGAGCAATACAAAGATAGGAGTATTCCAAGGAGAGGTGGTAGGTCCAATATGGCCTGCGGCAAGTTGTTCCTGTATTAACATCGTGGCTGTAGCTAATTTTAGAAGTTAAGGGCCATTTATACATTTAAGTGTTTTGTTTGTTTGTTTGTTTTTGGTTACAGATTTCTCTCTGAGTGTTCAAGACCATGCAGATAGCCAAAAGTTAATTAAAGATTAATTTTAGAGGTCATTAATAGCTCTCCAAAGAGACTTTAGGGATACAGGAGTAGCACCATAATTTACTGGTGTCTTGCCTGTTAGGATGAGTCAGGGCCATGCTGGCCAAGTAATTTTCCCTTCTTTGGGACGTCAGGAGGGCTGATTGTTCTTCAGTTGTGACTCTCCTGTTTTAGACTGTACACCGATTTTGTTTGGGTCTTCATAACCTCCCTGCTCAGGAAGACAGGTGACTTACCAGGGGGCCAGTGTAGAAGTGTGCCATCATCGCCAGTGGCCTCATGACATGGGAGTACAGGCCAAAATATTGACATTTTTTACTCTAATGATTCCAGTTGGCTTTGGCTTATACATAGGTGATTAACTCAATCAGAAAGGAAGTTGCATCAGCCTGGATGTATGTACGTATAGAGCACATTTGATTACTGAAATAGACTTAGCTAAAGAATGGCACAAGGGTTTCTAAAATCATTTTGTCCTATTTTTGTTGTACTGTGGCAGCATTAGCCATATATCTGAGGCATAGGAAGTAGGCACATCTCACATTTTAAATATCTAACATTTACAAATATAGGCAGAACCTGTTACCAGTCTTGAAAACAGTACCAATTGATTTATAAAATTAACTAATTTAACCTAGAAATTATCAGAAAAGAACAAGCAAGACAGTATAAGGTCTTAGCACCTGTGTGAAAACATCTTTGATCAGTTCAGATACCTGTGTGGGTACAAATTACCCAGAAACATTGGAAACAGAACCATGGAGCTTGAATTTTATATATATATATATAATATATATATATTCAGATCAGGACCATTGTTTGAGCATGAGGTTGTGCCCTAAAGTAGGGAATATGTCTTAAGAGTTAATTTTGTTATAATCACTGAACTTAAGATGTAAAAATTGAGACAGTTACTTTACATACAATAGAGTAGAATTTGGTCTTTTCTGAGCCAAAATAGTTAACTAAATATTAATATAACCATTGATAAAAAATTTTTGAAAGAAAAAACATTATTTGAAAACCAATGATTTTGGCTTAAACTTGATTGCTATTGATTTTATGTACCACAGAAATTTTTATTAACATAAAACAATTTTATGTTTTACCCATGACTTAAATTTGATAAAGTTTAAGTAAGCTATCCCAAAAAATCCCAGGAAGATGAAAGTTATTATTACTGAAATTAAATCTCTTAAACCTAAGTAATTAAACCTAGTTATGACCATTCAATAAAATTAGCATAAATAAGACAGAAGATATCTATAAAGTCACAATGTCTTTAGGTATGAGTACTTCATCTTTGGAAATTAACCATTTCTATGTGAGCCTTTATCTTTAGAATAGTTAAAATCTTGATGAAAAGAGGAACCTAATTTACTTTACTGAGTCTTAAAGCCAGTTTTATAACCCTTAAATCATAACAAATTAGCATCAGTGACTTGTTAATGAGTGAGGCCTTATCATAAGACTCAGTTTATATATTTAACATTTTGTCTAGTAAGAGACTTTATCTAACAGATGTGACTTTAGGTGTTCATAAGAGATGAACTAAAGAGAACCACAGTTACATGCTGTATTCCTTTTTCCTTGTCAGAGACAATTGGCCATTTTTGTCTCTAGTCAGAGTCTGGGGGCCACATAGCTTAACCTTGCATGGGGTTTGAGATAAAGGGGGTTCCAACTGTTCTTTTATTCAGAGTCCAGCTTTCCATGAATTTAAGTAGCATATGTTGGAAAGCAAGAGCAAAATGAAATTACAGAGCAGAGATATAAGCATCCTGAAATTTCTTTCCTATTCCAAAGTTATTTATTTTTACATAGCAAATTTACCCATTTGCAAAACACAAGGTGATAGACTCATGTCTATGTTTAACCTGGTTAAACCTCCAATTACATCTGTACTTACGACTTTGTGACCCACCTAACACAGGCATCACCTGTGTCTAATATAAGATGAATTTAGATTAAGACTATGTCCCTATATAAAACTTTTAGAGTATCCTTAAGAGTCTGTAAACAGTTGAAGAATCTCTAACTTTAGGCATGGCATTTAGGTTTAGCCTGAAAATTCTTCCCTACATATGCACATCTTTATCCACATACTTTAACATTCTCAGTTCCACTCAAAAAGCATTTTTAATGAGCATTCTATGTCCCAACATTGAAAAGTTCTTTTCCAGTTCCTTCAATCAATTCATCTCACCCCATCAATAATTATCTTTTCTCTCTTTTTTTTAAATTCCCCTGAGGGGGTGCACCATTCCTGGAAGTACTGCAATACTAGGTCGATGTGTGGAGTGGACGGAGTAAGTTCCTATTCCAACTCCAAGCTCCAAAAATCCATTTACTATATTGTCCTTAGATAGAGGACATATCAGATATTAAACTGATAAGAACAGATACTACACTTGATCTTAGCCAAAAGGCAGAGAAGTGATTATCTTTCTTATAAGGCTATTAAAAAATTACACCAAATTGATTAATCCTATTACTAAAAAGAAAGCAGTCTTAATACAATTTTATATCATTAATACCAATAACACACTTGGGAATGGTTTTATTAGGAGTAGCTAAGGAAAATTGTGTTGTTATCTTGAGGCAGGCTGGCTCAGAAGTCAGATCAGTTACCTCCTCCTTTTAAGTAACAAAGACATTACAATCTTTTTTAAAATATCTGACAAATTATAAGTTACCTCTTTAGAGGAAGTTTTGTTGTTTTAATGATCCTCTATGTAAGGTGAAGTTGACCTAGAACAAATATCTGTCAAATTCACTCCTGTAAAAGACATTTAACTTTTCCTTTTTAATTTCTATGCCTAGGTCTTTGATTTCCTTGAAATGGTTCTCTAGAAGAGAAAGGAATGTCACCTGCGTCTGTCTCATCTCTTTAGTTACAGTCACAAACATGACACAACTAGCAAGTACAATGAGCACACATAAACACATAAATATACACATATAAAAAGAACATATCCTCCTGATAAAATAAAAAAGAACTTGAAGCAATCTCAATTCCTTGTGTTTTTAAAATATCTTTTACTATGGCAATTAGCTCCTTTTTACTCTTTGTTAAATCTCTTTTTTTTTTTCTTTAACCCATGTTCCTTATGCCTTGAGAGAAGTTGTAAGCCTTTCAACAACTTATGCTTACTTAGGGTCTGTCCCATGATAGAATAGGAAAGAGGAGAAACGGCAAGACCAGAGGGCAATGTTCCCGGTCGGAGAACTGGCACGGGGGATTCCCTGGTGGGCCTGACGTGAACCTGACCATAATTCTAAGAACTGGCAGCCACTCTAAGAGCATTTACTGGCTGTTGCATATCCAGTTTTGTTGATAGGAAGAGAGGCTAGATAGAAGGTCTTTGCCAATGCCCGAACGGGCTGTCGGGATTCGCACAGGGAGCTAGGGGCCTTCAGCCAGTGCCAGAGGGTAGCCCTGGCCAAGAGGCTTCAGTTGCCCTGTTGCTATGTTGCAATTCCACCCGATGGAGTCACCCAAAAGTAAAAGGAGGAAGAGAAGTGCAAAAAGGAAGTCCCGCAGTTCTTGTGCCTTGAAAAAATGACTCAATAGTCTTTACTTTAATTGCCTAAAATTTGTCGCTTACCTCAAATGGATCAGTTTCACAGGTGGGCTTTTCTACATCAATTGTGGTACAGGACTGTTTTACAGGTGTATTGCCTGTAGTGACCTCTATGCAGACCTTCACTCATCCCTCCGGTGGGGTGGTGGTCTAATGGCTGGGATGGCCGTCCACTTTGAGTGACATTCAGGTCTTTCTTCATACCTCGGGCCTCACATTCAGGCGCCACTTGCCCCGGCAAGCAGGGAGTTGAACAAAGAAGCGAGGTGAAAATTAACCTGAATGAAAGAAGGCAAACAGACACAAGAAGGAGACCATGCTAGATGTTTGTCATGGCCTCGAGAGTTTATTCTTACATGTAGGTTTATATAGGGTTGTAGGGGGAAGGGGACATGGTCAGGGCAAGGTGTTGTAGGGGGAAGGGGACGTGGCCAGGGCAAGGAGTTGTCAGGAAACCTAGAGGGGATGTAATTAGGTGTTCATCTAATCTTGCCTCACTGGCTTAACATCCTGACTGCACCAGGTTTCACATCCTGACCATAAACTGACCTTTTGCAAAAGATAAGATTTTGTAAGCAGTCTGCTGACTGGTTCCAGAAGTACCTACCAGAAAGCTGGATGGACCAGCTACCTGAGTAATGAGTCAGTTTATGAGCAGGTCCAGACAAAATGGAGAGGCTTTTTCTCTATGGCTCCCAACAGAACATTTGCTGATTTGTTTATTGAATGCATATTTACAGACTCTCTGCTATGTATCAGAAAGGCCTGGATAGAAGAAAGCTTCAGACAGCTGTGCAGCCGAATTGTCAGTTAGCAGGTACCGAATCACAGATGTGCCAAGGGCAGGTTGCCATCTCTTATTCTGCTCTTGTGCAGATACCAATGGAGAAGGAAACAATGGGGATAGACAGATGCCTTAGCACTTAAGGTGCTTGCCTGTAAAGCCTAAGGGGCCAGCCAGATACCCCAGAACACAACTTAGCCAATTGCTAAAGAGGAGCAGATTAGGAGGTAGAGTATTACATGGACCAGCAGGTGAACTAGATCCATCATCCCCAGTTGCCCTCCCCCACAGCCAGTTTCTAAGGACTTTGTATTAAAATAGGCAGAAAACAAAGTCTCAAATGCTCAGGAAAATGTGCAGAAGAGCAGAATGCAAGAGAAATGGGCATGGTTGTAACAACATGTGAAGTGTTCTTAGGAATATTCTTCTGGTAGAAAATAAACAAATACATAATTATTCAAAATAATCAAAGAAGAAATTGACAAACCCATGTGACAGTGGTTTAAAGTAAACACAGGATTCCTACATCCTGTGTCACCAGGTAGAAATAAAACACTGCTCCTTTACATCATGGAATTCTGCCTCTCTTTCAAGAATAGTGCACCAAGATCTTGGTACATTTCAGAAAAGTTGACTCATACTTATCATCAATGACAATGATAAGTGAGCAGTCCAGGTAACTGAACGCAAACTTTCTCTAAGATTTTTTAATTTATTTTTATTTTATTTTATTTTTTATTTATTTGAGAGCAACAGACACAGAGAGAAAGACAGATAGAGGGAGAGAGAGAATGGGCGCGTCAGGGCTTCTCTGCAAACAAACTCCAGACGCATGTGCCCCCTTGTGCATCTGGCTAATGTGGGACCTGGGGAACCGAACCTCGAACCAGGGTCCTTAGCCTTCACAGGCAAGCGCTTAACCGCTAAGCCATCTCTCCAGCCCATAAGATTTTTAAATTGCTGAATGTTTTATATTTGAGGCAGGATTTCATGGTTTCTCAGCTGGCTTTGGACTCCTGGAGGTGGTCCTCCCTCAGCCTGTTAATACATGCTTAGTTGGGCTGGGTTATTCTTAGAGAAACAAATGCTTCATGTCCTGTTCACTCATAATTCAGACATTGACATTATAATAGGCTTGCTACTTCTACCTGATGGGAATAGATTCTCTAACATAGGGTGACAGCTTAAGGTTCTCACCTGAGGTTAGAGAATGTGTAAATTCTAGGTCAAAGGGAATGCCATGAAGACCCAGGAAATCACTGTGTGAAAGAATCATGAGGCACCTCACATGTATGTGAATTACCTGCTCACATCTGCATGGGCCTCAGAGACCTTAAAGAAGACTTGAAACAGTGTATATTAGTGTTGGGCTCCTTTCTAGCCAGAAGACAATCCTCTGATGAGGTAGTAGACATCGAGGAAACCCCTAACTTCAAAGCAGAAAATATGTCAAGTTTAAGACCCATGTAAAATCACACATGGGCCTTTTGTTCATTCAGTAATATTCACCATCAGCAATGAAAATATGGTACGTATATCACACAAAGTCCATCAATAACACAGTTAAAAATTGTTGTGGAATTAGTTTAGCCACAAAAAAAGAAAGAATTGCAATCATGGGCTGGAAATATATCTTAGTGTTAAAGTGTTTGCCTGCAAAGATAAAGGGCCCCATTTTGATTCCTGAGGATTCCTGCAAGGCAGATGCTCAAGGAGTACATATGTCTGTAGTTCCTTTGTACTTGAGATGGGGCCTTGTTTGCCCTTTCTCTCTTTTGCTGTCTTTCTCCTATCTTTCTGTTTCTGCAAGCCAACAAATAATATTTAAACTAATTAGTTTATTCTTCTGGTTAAGTTGGTGGTGTAGGTACTATGCCAATGCAGCTTGGGGTGGGGGGGGGTGCCAAAATATCAGCAAAATACACAGTTTTCTTTAAAAATTGAGGGGTATAGGAAATTGAAAAGGCAGTATAGATGTAGGGGAGATCCACAGCATACAGAGCCCACACAGAACTGCAGAAGTTGCTCTGGCAGGTCCACAGCTGTGGTGCACCAGCCAGCCACCAGGCTCATCTTGAGGCACAGGAAAAGCCAGGTGAGGGGATTCTCCACTCATATTGGAGCTCTCTGCAATCTCAAGAAATGAGAAGGGAGAATGGCAGTGAACAACGGAGGAGGAGATCACTAGGTAGAAGAACATGTGGAACAGTGAGTGAACTAGAACAGCATGAGCAGCCTCACCTCCCGCACTGCCAGTGCTCAGTTCCAGCGAACAGAGTAGCGGTCCAGGGACCTGGCCATACTTACTTGAACCAACAGCGGGACTCAAGCAGGAGCAGAATAACAGAGACGAAAATCATTCCAGAAGGTAACTGGGATTTCACCAGGACTGTAACCACCTAATAAACCTAGTTTATAGGCCTGAACCAGAAGTGCTTATTGCACCTTCCATATCAGAATCAATTATATGTTAAATCTGATGCATGGTCAGATTTGCCATTCTAAAATAAGCTGTATATTGGGCTTGTGATTTCTTGCTTCTTGAATTATAGTGGCTTTTTTTTTTTCTTCTTTTATATATTAGGGAAGGATCTCACCAGGTCATTTGCTGACTTGGAACACATAACAGACCAGAAATCTTGACAGCCTTGTTGTCAGGATTAAGGGAGTGGGTGAGGCACCACACAGCCTAAGGGACATACACAGGATCTGGTTGTCAGAATACCCACTCTTGGATAAATACTTTGTTCTGTTTTTCATTGAAAGTGTACATTGTTTAGTTTAATTTCAGAAACTACCTCTATTTGGTTCCTCTCAGCCTACTTGAATGCACTCATAGCCAGCAAACTCAACACCAAGGGTCACTTTTGTACATACTCTGAGAGTCTTGAGAGCCATACCTAGCGCCTTAAGTTACTACCCTGAAGATATAGAACATCAGATTGATCGATATATCTAATAAACCCAGCTAACTAGAAAATCCAATCATTACATAATCAAGGATGCAAAAATATATACATTATAACAAAAGAAACACCAAAAATCAAGACAATCTATGGGTTTGGAGAGATTGCTTAGAGGTTAAGGTGCTTGCCTGCAAAGCCAAAGGATCCCAGTTTGATTCCCCAGTACCCACGTAAGCCAGATGCACAAGGGAGTGCATGCACCTGAAGTTCATTTGCAGTGGCTAGAAGCCCTGGCATGCCCATTCTCTCTCTCTCTCTCTCTCTCTCTCTCTCTCTCTCTCTCTCTCTCTCTCCCACTCACTCTGCCTCTTTCCCTCTCAAAAATATATAAATAACAATATTTTTTAAAAAGACAATCTAATTCCACCAAAAAGTATACATACATCACAAAAGTCCTCCAATCAGAATGATTTAGAGGAAATGCCCGAAAAATTTCAAAAGAGTCATTATACATATGTTCAAATTGTAAAAGAAAATATCAAAATAATGAAAGAGGAAATCAAAGGAATCAACGAAAACACAAGACACTAATTTAATGAAATCAAGTGGTCAATACTAGACATAAACAAAGAAATATAAATGATTAAAAAACAGTCAGAATCACTAGCAATTTAACAGAGTTAATGAAATAAAAACTCTGCAGAAAACTTCACCAGTAGAATGGATGAAGGAGAGGACAGAGTATCTAAGTTACAAGACCCGGTGGCAGATCTAATACAGCCCAACAAAGGGAAAGACAAACTAATCAGAAAGTATGAGAGGGAATTTCAAAATATTCGGAACACTATGAAAAGATCAAGCATAAGAATTCAGGGCATAGTAGAAGGACAAGAATTTCACTCCAAAGGCATAGTAGGTGTCTTCACCAAAATCATAGAAGAAAACTTCCCCCAAATTGGGAAAGAGGTGACAATGCCAATACAGGAATCCTTTAGAACACCAGCCAGACAAAACCTGGAAAAAACCTCTCCTCACCATATTATAATCAGACTACCAAACAGAGAAACCAGAGCAAAAGTATTAAAAGCAGTCAGAGAAAAAAATCAAGTTACCTACAAAGGCAAGCCTTTCAGGATTACAGCAGAGTCCTCAACACCACCTTTAAAAGCCAGAAGGGCATGAAGTGATGTATTCCATGTACTGAAAGATAACAAATGTCAACCAAGGTTACATTATCCTGCAAATTTCCATTCAAATAGAAGGAGAAATGAGGACATTCCATGACAAAAGCAAGCTAAAGGTATATTTGAAGTCAAAACCAACTCTACAGAAAATACATTAAAGAATACTCCATGGTGAACAAAAAGAAAACACACATATATGGACCCAGGAAAAAACAAACAACACTCAAATATTAGTGAACACAAGTAGCAAGGTTAAAGCCAAAAGAGCTAAAAAAAAAAAAATTGGCATAAATGAATACATTCCTTTCAATAGTATCTCTTAATAACAATTAACTCATTAACTCAATGGCCCAACAAAAAGAGGTTTGCAGACTGGGTTCAAAATCAGGATACTTCAAATTGTTCCTCCAACAAATCCACCTTTCTACAAAGGATGGACACTATCTTAGGGTGAAGGTTTGGAAAACAGTATTTCATGCAAATGGACCTAGAAAACAAACAGGGGTTGTGATCCTAATATCTGACAAGGTAGACTTAAGTCCAACATTAGTTAAGAAACATAAGGAGAAGCCAGGTGTGGTGGCGCACACCTTTATTCTCAGCACTTGGGAGGCAGAGGTAGGAGGATCACCATAAGTTCAAGACCACCCTGAGAATACATAGTTAATTCCAGGCCAGCCTGGACTAGAGTGAGACCTTGCCTTGAAAAAAAAAAAAAAAGACACATAAGGATGTCCTTTTTATATTGATTAAAGGCACCCTCCAACAGGAGGACATTATAATCCTAAACATATACACCTAACATGCGGGCCCCTAAATTCATCAAACAAATACTATTAAAAGTAAGGACACAGATAACACCAAACACAGTGGTAGTGGGTAACTTCAACACCCCACTCTCATCAATTGACAGGTCATCACAGGAAAAATTAAACAGAGAGGCACCTAGGCTAAGTGAGGTCATAGAAGGAATGGACCTAACATATATATTCAGGACATTTCATCCAAATGCTGAAGAATATACATTCTTTCCAGCAGCACATGGAACATTCTCTAAAATAGACCATATATTAACAAATACTGGAAAATTGAAATAATCCTTGCATTCAATCTCAACACAATGGAATCAAACTACAAAGCAAAGCAAAGAAGGCTATAGAGCATACACAAAGTCATGGAAATTAAACAACACACTACTAACTGATGAATGGGTCAATGAAGAAATCAAGAAGGAAATAAAAAAAATTATACAGTCAAATGATTATGAGAACACAACATACCAAAGCCTTTGCGACATAATGAAGGCAGAACCTAAGACGTAAATTCATGGCTTTACGTGCCTATATTAAGAAATTATAAAGGTCGCCATTAAACGACCTAATGCTGCACCTTCTCCCTCTGGAACATAAATGCAAAAATTCCCAACAAACTATTGGCAAATAGAATACAAGAATATATCTGAAAGATCATTCCACCTGACCAAGTAGGCTTTATCCCACAGATGCAGGGATGGTTCCATATATGCAAATCGATAAATGTAATACATTATATAAATGGACTGAAGGACAAAAATCACAAGATCATCTCATTAGATGCAGAGAAAGCATTTGACAAAATCTAATATCCATTCATGATAAAAGTCCTACAGAGAATGGGAATACAAGGAACATATCTCAATATAATAAAGGCTATTTACAACAGCCTACAACCAACGTATTTCTAAATGGGGAAACCTGGAAGCTTCTCCAGTAAAATCAGGAACAAGACAAGTGTATCCACTGTCCCTACTTTTGTTTAATATAATATGAAAATCTTAGGCACAGCAATAAGGCAAGAGAAGCACATAAATGGGATAGAAACTGGAAAGGGAGAGATCAAGTTATCATTATTTGCAGATGACATGGTTCTACATATACAGGACCCTAAAGACTCTATGAGCAAACTGTTAGAGCTGATAAACACCTACGGCCATGTAGCAGGATACAAAATAAACACACAGAAATCAGTAGCCTTCCTATATGCTATAAACAGACACACAGAAGATGAAACCAGTGAAGCACTCCCATTCACAATTCCAAAAAAGAAAATAAAGTATCTTGGAATAAACCTAACCAAGGAATTAAAGGATCTCTACAATGAAAACTATAAAACACTTAAGCAGGAAACTGCAGAAGATAATAGGAAATGGAAAAACACCCCTTGTTCTTGGATTGGCAGAATCAATATTGTAAAAATGGCAATTTTCCCTGAGCCAATCTACATATTTAATGCAATCCCCATATAAATTCCAATGGCATTCTTCATGGAAATAATAAAAACAATCCAAATATTCATTTGGAATCACAAAAATTTCTAATATCTAAAGCAATACTTACAAACAAAAATAAGGCTGGTGGTATCACCATACCTGATTTTAACCTATATGACAGAGCCATGATAAGGAAAACAGCATGGTACTGGCACAAAAGCAGACATGTAGATCAATGAACACAATAGAGGACCCAGATGTAAGTCCAGGAGCTATAGCCACCTGATATTTGATAAAAATGCCAAAAATACTCATTGGAGAAAAGACAGCCTCTTCAGCAAATGGTGCTGGGAAAACTGGCTATGTATCTGCAGAAGGATGAAAATAGATTATTTTATCTCTCCATGTGAGGAGGTTCAGATGGGCCAAGCATGAGAATCAATTCTCAGAGTGTCCTTGGAGCAAGGAGAACTGAAGTCATGGGACTTCAGCAAGCTGAAGTCAACAAGAAGCATACTTCTTGGCCATAAGACTGAATGTTTTGCCTATACTCAGGCCTCTTGAGAATTTTGTTTCTGCTTAGATAAAGGTGGGGAACATAAACCATCATTGCTTGGTTCAATACTACTAAGAAAGAAGTTATACTATCCCTCAATTATTGTGTGCACAAGAAAATTGTTTTAAAAGCAACACCTGGTGTGTTAAGTGAATTTCTTTCATGATTAATTCCTGTACAAAAACTAACTGCTAAAAATAAAGTATGAAGTTGCATTGCATTTGATTCAGCTTCTCTGCATCCCCTGTGTCCTGATTTTGTTGCGAACCTTACCCAGGGACCCCAACGGTCTAGACGTTGACATTTGGTGCCCGAACAGGGACCCTGAGGATGGCCTCTTAGGAAGGGTAAATAAAAACTTTTATTACAGGGTAATGGGACAAGGTAAGTCTACTCCTTGTTTTTGTGTGCTAAGTAGTTATTAAAGGCACATGCTGCTCTTGTATCTTCTTCTGATTTAGAGCCATGCTTAAATGTTATACAAGAATATAATCCTTGGTTTCCTGAAGAAGGGACATTAGATCCAGGGAATTGGCAGCAAATACAGAGAAATGTGGAAAAGGCTGTTAGGCAAGGGGAAAAATTTCCCATATGACTTTGGTCCATATGGGCTTTTACATATACAATTTTCAAGGCTATGAATGAAAAACAATTAATAGCTGACTTGAAAAAGAAATCCTCTCCTTCTGTTAGAGAATTGAAGTTAGATAACAACATGAAACAATTTCTGCAGATCAGATGCAATTATTGACTGTAGAACCTTTTGCATCTCCCCCTCCTGATATTTCTAAAGTTGCCTCGACACATAAAGGTATGGAAAGTATATTATCTGAAATGATGGAGAAAATTATTAAAATTGAGAAAAAAATGTGAGGATCAAGTTACAAAAGTAACTTCTTTTGATAAGACGTCCTTGGCTCGACAGAGTGTGCATTTTGTCTCAGAGCAGGAGGAGGATGAACTCAATTCTACTACTGACTCTGAGGATGAATTTCCTAGTTATTCTTTTCCAGTTATTAGACCAGGTACAGATGCACAGGGCATTGCACAACTACCTCATTATAGTGGTATTGACTTTGGTCATATAACAAGAATGAAGAAAGCTGTCAGTCTCTATAGACTTCAATCTCACTATGTTAAAGAATCACTTAGTGGGGTTGCTAGGCATTGTAATAATTGGGCTACTGAGGACTGGAAAATTGTAGCAAGAGCTTTATTAAAAGATACTGAATATTTACAATGACAAATGTGGTACATGGACTTTAGTGCTGATCAAGCTCGGGAAAATGCACAGAGACAGAATCCTGTGGTGAGAGCTATCATGTACCCTATGTTATCTGGTACAGGTCAATATGATACCATAGATCAACAAATAAATGCTCCAGAGCAGATTCATGAGCAATTGAAAGAAATAGCTTTAAATGCATGGGATCAAATAAAACCTGTTGGTGAACATTATGGGTCATGGACTAAAGTAATTCAAAAGACTTATGAACCTTATGTAGATTTTGTAGCCAGATTAAACAAACTTATTGATACAACAGTGTTAGGGGAAGATGTAAGAAAACAATTGCTAAAAATTCTGGCTTATGACAATGCTAATGAGGATTGTAAGAGGGCTATTCCACCAGTAAAAGAAACAGGAGAGATTAATAACTATCTTCGTGCTTGTAAAGATCTTTTGTCTGAATCTCACAAGATGCAGTTTTTTGCTGAAACCATGGCTGCTACATATAACAAGTTACAACAAAGGAGGGATTAAAATGTTTTGGATGTGGGACTTTAGGTCATATGAAAAGGAACTGTCCAAAAATAACATAGGTAATAATGCTCCTTGTAAAAGTCCTGGCATTTATCCAAAATGTAAAAGAGGAAAGAATTAGGCTAGGGAATGATGAATTCTCCTACCATGTGTCAAATATATGTTGATCATGCTTTAAAGACTGTTAGGAAGAAATGGCCTATGGTATATAGAGATCATTATATAGATGATATATTATTTTTTGCTCCACAAACAGAAATGCTAGATAATATTTTACGAAAGATTCCTACAATATTTCACCCATATGGATTAGTGATTTCTCCTGAGAAATTAAAAAACAGATAGCTTATTTAAATACTTAGGATTTTCTGTTACCAGACAGTATGTAATGTCTCAGAAAATATCTTTACAAACTGATAAATAACAAATTCTGAATGATTTCCAAAAACTACTGGGTGACATTAATTGGTTGCAGCCAACCATAGGAATTCCCACTTATAAATTGCAGCATTTATTTTCATTATTACAGGGAGATCCTGATTTGCATAGTTCTAGGATATTAACTACAGAAGCTAAAAAAGAATTGGAATTTGTTGAAGAACATATTAATAGTACCTTTTTACATAGAGTTAATTTACAAGATCCTATTAAATTGTTAATGTTGAACTGTTTCAATTATCCAACTGCTATATAAGCTCAACAAAATAATCCTCTTGAATGGATCTATACTCAGCATACTTATCCTAAGACATTAAGTACTTATGAAGAGAAGGTAGCTAGATTAATCATTCACGGTAGGTAAAGATGTATTACATTGATAGGATACAATTATGCTACTATTGTATTTTCTCTTACTAAAGAAATAGAATTATTATTTCAGTTAAGTGAACCTATACAGCAGGCCTTGGTTTCTTTCACTGGAAAATTTGAATATCATTTCCCACCTAATAAATTATGGGAATTTTATAGAAGACAGGAATTTGTTATTTCTCCAATAATAGTTTTACATCCTTTACCTAATGCACGAACTATTTTCAGTGATGGTTCCAAAACTAAAAGTGCATATTGGTCTGAGAATAAATATTGACATGAATTTACTACATTGACCTCTGTACAACAGAACGATATAAAGGGAAGAGAAAGGAAGGGAGGAGTGTACTTAATAGGTTGATATTGTATATATGTAAATAGAATGATTGAGATGGGGAGGGTATATGTTGGAGAATGGAATTTCAAAGGGGAATGTGGGGGGAAGGGAGGGTATTACCATGAGATTTTTTTATAATTATGGACAATGTTAATGAAAATTGAGAAAAAAATTAAAATAAAATAAAGGAATGCTTGTTGTTTTTCTTCAATGTCAGCTTGGAATTTTTGTTAAATATAGTTTTTAAATTATTTTAAATATTTCTTTATTTGACAGATAAACAGGGTGTGAAAGACAGGGTAAAAGAGAGAGGGAGAGGAACAGGTAGAGAGATTGAGAGAGAAATTGAAAGGATACACCAGAGCACAAGGCCAGTGCAAACGAACTCCAGACACTGGTTCTCCCTTGCTCAACTGTCTAACTTGTGTTCTGAGGCATCGAACCAGGGCCTTTGGCTTTGCAACCAAATGCCTCAACAGCTAAGCAATGCTTTAAACTACTTTTTCTCAATTTTATTAACATTTTCCATGATTATAATAATTATCCAACAGAGATACCATCCCTTCCCCATCTTCTCTTTTGAAATTCCATTCTCCATCATATCCCCTAACCATCTAAATCAGTCTCTCTTTTATTTTGATGTCATGATCTTTTGCTTCTCTTATAAGGGTCTTGTGTAGGTAGTGTCAGGCACTATGAGGTCATGGATCTCCAGGCCATATTGTGTCTGGAGGGAGCACGTTATAAGAAGTGCTACCCTCCCTTTGTCTGTTACATTCTTTCTGCCACGTCTTCTTCATTAGACCCTGAGCCTTGGAAGGTGTGAACAAGATGTTACTCAGTACTCTCGTCACTTTTTTCCAGCACTATGATACCTCCTGAGTCTTCCCAAGGTCACTGCCATCTGTGAAAAGAAAATTCTCTACCAAAAGTGAGAGTAGTATTAATATCAGAGTATGAATATTAAGAGAAATGCTTACTGGGCAGTTTGATAAGCATAGTATATACATTTACCTAGACCTCATCAAATGTTACACCCCTAGGGTTCATGACTACATCTGGTTTAAGTTTTCAGTCTGAGTGATGTATTCCCTCCCATGGAGCGGGCCTCCATCCAATTGGAGGACAGTGGGTTTCCAACATGATAGATGTGCCAATATTGAACCTGTTGGCTCATTTGGCCTGGCTGAACAATTTTAAGGCTTGCAGTATCCACTGTTGATTATCGTCACTAGTGTTATCTCTTTCTTCCATTGAACTGCATGTAGAATGGCTTCTTCCAGCTTTCTGTAAGCTGGTCTACATGGAGGAGGTTACAATCTCAATTCCAGCCAGATTTCTCAGTGGCTTTGAAGCCCAAGTATATGAAGTTTTCAGTAATAGGGTCTTACCATCTAGTCCTGGTGGGAAAACAAGGGCCTTGGCCATGGCCTATAATGTTTTTAGGGCATCAGGCACCTTCCTGGTCAAATACTCACTGGAAGGTATCCCAACCCTGGCACTGAAAATTTTTTAGCAATGATCTACAGTTCCTGAGTGTTCCATTGTCAACAACCAGACCATTCCATATGATTTATTTATATCCTCTTAGATTGATTTTCAGGGCAAGATCAAAAGCCTTCAAGAGGACCTTGAGAGGAGATGATGGGACCTTCAAGATAACCCACTGTGGATGGGCTTACATGGCTTCTTACTCTACCTTCTCCCTCTACTTGGGCCCCTCCTTTGCCTTCTCCTACTCTTCACTGTCTGGACTTGTGTAATTAATAAATTATACAATTCATTCACCAGTGGCTAAAGGAAGTAAAGAATCTATACAATGAGAACTTTAAAACACTCAAGCGAGAAATTGCAAAGACACTAGAAAGTGGAGAAACATCCCTTGTTCCTGGATTGGAAGAATCAATATCGTGAAAATGGCAATCTTACCTAAAGCAATCTACACATTTAATGCAATCCCTATCAAAATTCCAAAGGCTTTCTTCATGGAAATAGAAAAAATAATCCAAAAATTCATTTGGAATCACAAAAAACCTCGAATATCTAAAATAATACTGAGCAACAAAAAAGAGGCTGGTGGTATCACCATACCTGATTTTAACCTATACTACAGAGCCATAGTAACAAAAACAGCATGGTACTGGCACAAAAACAGACATGTAGATCAGTGGAACAGAATAGAGGACCCAGATGTAAGCCCAAGTAGCTATAGCCACCTGATATTCGATAAAAATGCCAAAAATACTCATTGGAGAAGAGACAGCCTCTTCAGCAAATGGTGTTTTGAAAACTGGATAAATATCTGCAGAAGGATGAAAATAGATTCTTCTCTCTCGCCATGCACAAGAATTAAGTCCAAATGGATTAAAGACCTTAACATCAGACCGGAAACTTTGAAACTGCTAGAGGAAAAAGTAGGGGAAACCCTTCAACATATTGGTCTTGGCAATGACTTTCTGAATACAACCCCAATTGCTCAGGCAATAAAACCACAGATTAACCACTGGGACCTAATGAAATTACAAAGATTTTTCACCGCAAAGGACACAGTGAAAAAAGCAAAGAGGCAACCTACAGAATGGGAAAAAATCTTCGCCAGCTATATATCTGATAGAGGATTAATATCTAGGATATACAAAGAACTCAAAAAGTTAAATAATAAGGAATCAAACAAGCCAATCAAAAAATGGGCTAAGGAGCTAAATAGGGAGTTCTCAAAGGAAGAAATACGAATGGCATATAAGCATCTTAAAAAATGTTCTACGTCACTAGTCATCAGGGAAATGCAGATTAAAACTACATTGAGATTCCATCTCACTCCTGTCAGATTGGCCACCATCATGAAAACAAATGATCATAAATGTTGGCGGGGATGTGGAAAAAAAGGAACCTTTCTGCACTGCTGGTGGGAATGCAATCTGGTCCAGCCATTGTGGAAAACAGTGTGGAGGTTCCTAAAGCAGCTAGAGATTGATCTATCATATGACCCAGCTATAGCGCTCCTAGGCATATATCCAAAGGACTCATCTCATTTCCTTAGAAGTTCATTCTCAACTGTGTTTATTGCTGCTCAATTTATAATAGCTGGGAAATGGAACCAGCCTAGATGTCCCTCAACAGATGAGTGGATAATGAAGATGTGGTACATTTATACAATGGAGTTCTACTCAGCGGTAAAGAAAAATGAAGTTATGAAATTTGCAGAAAAATGGATGGACCTGGAAAGTACTATACTAAGTCAGGTAACCCAGGCCCAGAAAGCCAAGCGCCACATGTTCTCTCTCATATGTGGATCCTAGCTACAGATGACTGGGCTTCTGCGTGAGAATGAAAATACTTAGTAGCAGAGGCCAGTAAGTTGAAAAGGAGACATAAAGGGTGGAGAAAGGAAGGGAGGATGATACTTAATAGGTTGATATTGTATATATGTAATTACAATGATTGTAATGGGGAGGTAATATGATGTAGAATGGAATTTCAAACGGGAAAGTGTGGGGGTGGGGAGGGAGGGAATTACCATGGGATATATTTTATAATCATAGAAAATGTTAATAAAAATTTAAAAAAAAAAAGAATCAAGCACCAACATCTTGGTACATTTCAGGAAAGTTGACACATAATCATTATCAATGACAGCGATAAGTTTATAGTCTAAGTAAGTGAACTCAATTTTTCTCTAAGTTTTTAAAATCTCTAATTGTTTTACATTTGAGGCAGGCTCTCATTGTCTACCAGTTGGCTTTGTACTCCTGGAAGCATCTTCTCTCAGCTTTTTAACATATCTCATCAGACACGGTGCTGCATGCTTTTACTCCCTGAAATCAGGAGGCAGAGGAATAAGCACCGCCATGAGTTCAAGGCCAACATGAGACTACATATTGAATTCCAGGTCAGCCTCAGTAAGAGGGAGACCATACCTTGAATAGGCAAAGACAATAAATAAATAAATACAATAACATATCTAGCCAGGCATGGTGGTACACTTTTAATTTCAATACAGAGGAGGTAGAGGTAAGAGGATTACAGTAAATTCATGGCAACCTGAGAGTACAGAGTGAATTTCAGGCCAGCCTAGGCTAGACAAAGTCCTTACCTGGAAAAAACAATAATGCCATATCTCTGGCCTGGGGAGATGACTCATTGTGTAACAGCACTTGCTGTACAAGCATGACCCCCCTAAAGCTGGCCAGAGTGGTACATGTCTATAATACAAACATGTCTACTATAAAGTGGATACAGAAACAGGCTAACCTGTTCACAGGCTTGTTAGACTGTCATCAACAGTGGTAAGAATCCGTGCAACAAAAGGAAGACAAGTATCCACCAAAGGTGCTCTCTGACCTCCACATTTGTGCTATGGCATGAGAAAAACTGTTGTCAAGCACACATACAATAATATGAAAATGAAGATTAAAAAAAAAAACTTACTTTATCCTGCCTGACATGAAAGTGACTTTTAAAAGTGGAAGGTTATGGGGAGATTCACTCAGTGGTTATGATGCTTGCCTGCAAATCCTGAAGTCAGACGTCCAATTCCTTTATCATCAGAGAAATGTAAATTAAAACAATTATGAGATTCCACCTTACCCCAATAAGGATAGCAAACAGCAAAAAAATCAAATGAAAATAAATGCTGGCAAGGATGTGGAAATGTAGTAACACTCATCCACTGTTGGTGGGAATGTAGGATGCTACAACCACATTGGAAAAACTCCTGAAAAAGCTGGCTACAGAGATACCAAAGACCCAGTGATTTCCTTACTGGGAATCTACCCTAAAACCTTCAAACCACAGGCCACAGAGATTTGCTCAACCATGTTTGTAGCAGCTCAAATCATAATAGTTAAGAGCTGGAATCAATCCAGATGCCCATCACTAGAAGAATGGATAACTAAGATGTGGTATATCTACACAATGAAATTCTATACAGCAGTAAGAAAAAATGACACAAAGAAATTTGAGGAAAAAATGGTTGAACATGGAACAAATTATTCGCACTGAACTTACCCAATCACAGAAAGATAATTACCACATAGTCTCACTCATCTACAGCACCTAACTTGAATCTAAACAAGATACCTTACATACCCAGCAAGCATCTCATGGACTTGACACTAAAATGGAAGGGGAGAGAGGGAAGGGCATAGAAGACTTGGGAAACACTAATCTAGACCCAAACAGCAAAGGTACAATAAAATTCTACTTCCTAAAAGGCAGGCAGACGAAATGGCTGAATCTTCCCCAGGCCCTTACAGGAAACACCTGAAACACAAGACACTGGAGAGGGTAGGGTCAAGTCTAACCTAAATCTTCTACATCATCCCTTCCCCCCTTTCCCTCTCTCTCTTTTCTCTCTAACACTTGTATGTTAGTTATCTTTTTCCTCATTTTCTTAGTAGGCAATGATCTGTAACTCCCAGTACCAGCATGGGGCTATCATCCACAATGAGCTTTTGATCAGAGAAACATACAAGGTTTCCTAAAAGAATGACAGACATCAGTCAGAGTACTTGATGGCCCACCAAAAGTTAGTGGTAAGACCCTATTGCTGAAGACACCATATGCAGCTGTATGTAAAACACAACAGCATGTCCGGAAGCCAGGAGAGATTCAGTTCCCAGACAGTCAGCGTATCTAGTGCCAGAAGGTGCTACATGGGCGACTGGGGGAAATGACCAATATCTGTACAAGCAACTCATGGTCTAACCCATTTAGCAGCAAATAACCTGTTGTGATGCCCACACAAGTGCAATAGTGGCACACAGCCATGGTGGGGTACCAACCGCTCTTGATTTGGTTAACTGATTCCCTCAGTGGTACAAGACCCATAGCTGGAGCTGGGAAACAAGTCAGAACCATATCCAAACATAACCCCACTCTCCAATATCAAGCTACCATCAATCATGGGCTACAAGAGGGCCGACACCTATTAAACTCTCTATAGAAAAAGTAAGGGTTATCTCATTTGTCCTTGTGCTAACTTACTCTCTGTTGGTGACTCTGCTTCTCTTTTTCAGATAGATGCAGATCCTAAGGAGAGAGCCACACCATCATACTTCAAAAGTGCCCTGGTTGAAACTAAGGACAATTGGTGAAACAAGCAAGGGTGCTGTTCTCCTGATGAACCGGATACCAGTGCAAGGGGGAAGAAGACCAACACAGAGAAAAATCAATTCCTACCAAATCAGAGAGCCAGAGCCTCAGAGGCCCCCAACACCTCATCACTGAAGCAGACCAAAATTGAACACAACATGGCTCAGGGAAATTCTGTGGAAGAGGGGGCAGAAAGAATGTCAGAGCTACATGTTGGGTCATGATATGCAGAGCCAGTTATTGTACCAATAACTGGAAGCTAACTCCACAATGCATGACCCATATACCTCAACAAGCAGGGGCCAATGCGGAGGGTGTCGGACATGAATGAGCCTAATAATGGTCCCAAACTGTCTGTATTTGCTGAATACAAAACTAATAAAAAAATTTTAAAAATTAAAAATTCAATTCCCATTACTTACATCTACTCAGATCCACAAAATTGTACAAGCTTTGGGAGTTTTCAAGTGCCCACCTGCTTCTCTCTCTCTCTCTCTCTCTCTCTCTCTCTCTCTCTCTCTCTCTCTCTTTCTCTCTCTCTCCCTCTCCAGTCTGCTTGCAATTAAATAAATAAGAAAAATTGGAAGGGCTAGTTGTGATGGCTGTTCAGAATTCCTGTAGGATCAGAGGCAAGGACCAGGAGGATGAGACCAGCCTGATCTTCACAATTAAGAAGCTGGGAATATGCCTCACTGGCAAAGTTGCCTGCTTATAAAGCCTGCCAGCCTGAGTTCAATACACAATTCTGAGTCACATATCCCTTATCATAAATTTGAGCAAGCCAGGTGTGGTGGTGCACACCTTTAATCTCAGCACATGGGAGGAAGAGGAAGGAGGATTGCTGTGAGTTTGAAGCCACCCTGAGACCCCATAGTTAAGTCCAGGTACGCATGAGTTAGAGTGAGACCCTATTTCAAAAAACAAAACAAAACAAAAATTGCGCTGAGCAACAGTGGAACCGCAAGCCTTTTCTTTTGCCAGCCATGCCCAATGAGCCAACGGGTGAAATAGTGATACATCTGTCATAGTGGAATCCAACTGCCCTCTAACTGGAGTAGAGGATGCTCCATAGGAGGGAATACAACCCTGATACTGCAAAACTAAAATAGGGGTAGTCTTGAGTCCTAGACGTGTAACATCTGCTGCTGTCTGGCTAAAAGTATATACTATGCACATCAAACTGCCCAGAAATAATTTCTATTAATGGTCATACCTATGTATTAATGGTGTTCTCACTTTTGGTAAAAACACTTCTTTTTTTCAGATGGCAATGACCTTGGGATAACTCAGAAGGAAGCAAGGTGCTGGAGAGAAGTGACAGAAGTGCTGAGCACTGCAATTTCTCTGTCACACCTTCCAAGGTTAAGGATCCACTGTAGAAGAGGTGGTGTTAAGAATATATTAGCTCAAGAAAGTGTAGGACTCCTTACAACGTGCCCTTCCAGACACAAAGTGACCTGGATATCCATGTCCTCACAGTGCCTCACACTATCTACAAAAGACCATTATGATAGCTGCAAAAGATCATGATACCAAAATAAGATAACAGAAAAGTACAAACAGATGTTCATTATAGAGAAAGATAATTTTGAAGCTAATTAATTCTGAGGATTATAGAAGAAAGTTTGAAGGGCCAGGGAAATAGAAAACAAAGTAATATTTATTTTGACCATGTTGGGATGGTATTCAAAGTTAAAGTAACTGTCTACCATACATGTAGTTCCACACAGAAAATCATGTAAGCTATATGTAGCAACTCAGGAAAGGTCCAACAGAAATATCCTAATGTTTCAGTTTTTAAAAGGTCAAACAAGGGCTGGGGAGATGGTTTAATGTTTAAGTGCTTGCCTGTGGAACAGAAGGACACCAGTTTGAGGCTCAGTTCTCCAGGATCCATGTAAGCCAGATAGACAAGTTGGTGCATACATCTGGATTTCCTTTGCAGTGGCTGGAGGCCCTGACATGCCCATTTTCTCTGTTTCTCTCTCTCTTTCTTTCTGCCTATTTCTCTGTCTGTTGTCCATAAATAAATAAGTAAATAAATAAATAGCAAGCAGTGGCTAGAGGCCCTGACATGCCCGTTTTCTCCCTCCCTCTCTCTCTCTTTCTGCCTATTTCTCTGTCTGTCATCCATAAATAAATGAATGAATAAGTAAGTAAATAGCAAGCACAAAAAAACCACTATTTTAAAGTGTTAAACAATTGCTTTTTCTTTCTTTAGCAAATGTCATTCAAAACCCTTTGCTGGCTCTCCAGTTCTGTCTATGAAAGCCCATTGTCTTCGGCTGTCCATTCCCTCAATGATCTCTGCTCTCACCACTGGCAGAGAAACTTTCAAGCGCATGGAACTCATGACGCACTTTCATAGGCTTGTACCGGCTGCTAGGGGCTCTTGACACAAAAGCCTTGCAGAGTTCTCACAGAGTATATGTGAAGAGCTTAGCTGGGAGGCACTGTTAGCAGTAGAGCTTTCTTTGAGGGGAGGGGAAGCTCCCCATTCTATGATTTTTATTTTAATCTTACTTTATTTTTTCTCAATATATTTAAAACATTTTCCATGATTATAAAAATATCCCATGGTAATACCCTCCTTCTCTCCCCTTCTCTCCTTTGAAATTCCATTCTCCATCATATCCCCTCCCTTCTCTATAAGTCTTTCTTTTATTTCGATGTTGTAATATTTCCCTCCTGTTGTGCTGGTCTTGTGTAGGTAGTGTTAGGCACTATGAGGTCATGGATATCAAGGCCATTTTATGACTTTAAACATGCCATTTCTACTCTGATCTACTCCCTTCAAAACCGTCTACTATGGTTTGAATGTGATATGTCTCTCAGATACTCATGTGTTTGAACACCTGGTGGAGGAAGTGTGTCACTAAGGGTGAGCCTTGTGGTCTTTGGACTGGTCCCACTTCCTGAATGAAGATACAATATGAGCTGCTAGCTCACGCAGCTGCTGTGATACCTTCCCTGACATGATGTGCCATGTCCCCCAACCTGAAAGATGGAATGCACCTTTCCTCACTTACAATGCTTTAAAAAATATTTTATTTATTTACTTACTTATTTGAGAGAGAGAGAGAGAGAGAGAGAGAGAGAGAGAGAGAGCAAACAAGAGAGAGAAAGAGACAAGAGACAATGGGTTTCACAGGGCATCCAGCCACTGCTACAAACAATAGACTTAGGCACCATCCTGTGCATCTGGCTTAAGGGAGAGCTGGAGAATCAAACCTTGCTCCTTTGGCTTTGCAGGCAAGTGCCTTCACCGCTAAGCCATCTCTCTAGCCCTGATGTTGCCTCTTGACAGGAATTTGGTCACAGATTAGAAATAACACTGCCCTCATGACGCTAACCTCAATCACTTTGTTCATTGTTCTGTGCCTTTGATGAATAATAAGACAGAAACTACTTAAAAGGGAAAGACTGGGGCTGGAGTGATGGATTGGGGATTCAGTCTTTTGCCTACAAAGCAAAAGGACTCAGGTTCAATTCTGAGGACCCATGTTAGCCAGATGCACAATTGGGCACATGCATCTTGAGTTCTTTGCAGTGGCTGGAGGACCTGGCATGTCCATTATCTCTCTCTCTGTCTTTGTCAGACTCTCTTCTTTGCTGATGTTTCTCTGTTAAGTACATAAGTAAAATTATGTAAAGAAAGAGGGAAGACTGCTCTGAGCCCATTTCAGAGGATTCACTCCATTGTCACTCACCTCCTGCAAACACCTGGGAATGATATGCTGGTTGTACAGATATGTGGCTGAAAAGACCAGCTCACCTCAGAGCAGACAGGAAAGAGAGAGACAACAACAGGAACAAGGTACTCCCAAGCTGCCTCCAGTGACTACCTCCTCCAGGAAGTCTCCACTTCCCACAGCTCCTCTGTTGGAGTCTGAGTGTGAGACTTAATCACAAACACAGGAGGCTATGAGAGACATTTTACATTGAAACTACTGCAACATTATAACTACTAACACATGCAAGTACACAGCTGTTCCTAACCATGTTGAGTTAGAACAGGCTTTCTGGAAAAGAACATGTGTATGGTAAGATATATATATATCTCCACTTAAAGAATGTTTAACTAATTAAGCTATATTTTTGTGTTTTTATTTTGAGACAGGGTCATACTATTCAACTTGATGTAGATCACATTATCCTAGAACTCAGTGATGCTCATTCTTCTGCAAACCAAGTGCTGAGATTAAGGACATGTACCTTTATACTCAGAAATTTAAAAAAAAATAATTTAAGCATTAATTTATTTGCAACCAGAGAGAGAAAGAAAAGGACAGATAGAAGAGAGAGTGTGTAAGAATGGATCAGTAGGACCTCTTTTCGATGTAAATGAATGCCAGATGCATGCAACCTGTGCATCTACATTGATTTGGGAAATGGAAAATAAAACTTAGGTCATTAGACTTTCCAAGCAAGTATACTATCCACCCAGCCATCTCTATAGTCATTGAATTTTTTTTTTTTACAAAAAAAATGTTAAGTATTTCAAATCATGAGATTGCTGCCTGACTGGCTAGGAGAAAGTGATAGATATATTTACATATGTGTCTGATCACTTAAACAATGTTTAATAAATTAAGCTTTATTTTTGTTTTATTTGAGACAGGCTCATACTATGTAGATGTTATCAACTTGATGCAGATAACATTGTCCTGGATGTTATGGCAATTCTCTTGTCTCTCTTTTCTGAGTGAAGCAATCAACTGTGCATTTCAACTTACCCAGCAGTGAAAATTAAAAACCATGAATATGGCTGGAGAGATGGGTTAGAGTTTGAGGCAGTTGCATAGGAAGCCTAAGGACCCAGATTCTACTTCCCCAGCAATCACAGAAGCCAGGTGCATCTGCAGTTGATTTGGAATGGTTAGAAGCCCCAGTATTATCAATGTTTCTTTATCTTTTTCTCTCTCATAAGGAAGTAAAGGAATAACATCTCTCAATTAAAATGAAAAAAATCTCAAATTAAGCTCCACCAAAGGTGTCCAGTGTAGAAATAGTGCTATGCCTACATCATTAAAAAAAAAAAAAAAAAAAAAACAAAGAAAAAAAAAGCTGTAGTATGGCTTTCACAGGCTGAAACAACTAGGGACACTGATTCATGCCAGTTTAATACAGGCACAAAGTTCAATAATTCCAAGAGTTTAAGAATGATCTTTCATCAGTTCGTCTAAAATTAGGTTTCCTATATAGCTCTCACGTGGAGATTATTTATGTATCTTAAGAAGAACAGCAAAAGGTAAAGTTTTAACCTAGGGGACAGTTCCTAAAACTGAAAGCAGTAAGAAGAGACATCTAATGGTTCATTTACTTCAAAACATGTCTGGTTGCCCCTAAATCTCAAGAGACTGGAAAAGAATGATTTTCACAATGAAGTTATAACTCAGTCTCCGACTTCATGCTAAAATTTCAAAAAAATGTCTAATGGACCACTGGGAAAACAGCGCAAAAATTCAACCATGTCCACATGTTGGGCTGCAGAAATTTTCATTGGGAAAGAATGCCAGACAGAGGTCCATCAGAAACAGCCTACACACTGACATCAAAAAATTATTCTCCTCTCTTGTTCAAATATGATATCACACATGGATGATGTGTAGATATATCTTAGCCCTTGTACCACGGGACTCATATATCATCAATCCATTAAAAATACATTTTCACAGGGCTGGGGAAATGGCTCAGTAGTTCAAAATGCTTGCCACTTACGCATGTGGGCCTTACTGACAACAGTAAAAGCAAGGCATGGCCATGCACACTTATCCATGGGGGTGCGTAGCAGAGATCAGAGAATAACTGGGGCTCAATGAAAAAAAAAAAACATCACTTCTGGGTATTGACCCATCTTATGGCACCTGAAGATATCCCTGGTTGCTGTATAAACATGTATGCACACACAAGCATGCATACAATACACATACTTCATCACATTACAGGCCTATGAGAAAATAGGAGACCAAGATAGGAGGATGCCAGAAGTTCACCAGCATGGGTAATGAGACTGTCTCAAGGTAGAAGGAGAGAACAGACACCCAAATTTGTCTTCTTACCTCCACACATTTTCTGTGGTGTATGTGCACTGACAGACTTGTGTTTGTGTGTGTGTGTGTGTGTGTGTGTGTGTGTGTGTGTGTGTGTGTGTGTGTGAAAGAGAGAGAGAAAGAGAGAGAGGATAAGATCTAATAATAAGGTGACAGAAATTAATCAAATAATGAAAAAAGGACAAACACTTCATTGAACATTTTTTCAAACACCTGTCTTCAATGAGCTTTCAGACAACATGGATACATTAACAAATATTCTAACAGAAAATATGAATTGAGAGGCAGAATTAAAAATTGCTTGTTTCCTGTATGATCTCACTCTAGGTAAGGAACTCACTATGTAGTCCTAGGATGGCCATCAACTCAGTGATACTCCTTCTTCTGCCTACCAAGTCCTGGGATTAAAGACGTGTGCCTTAATTCCCAGCAATTTTTAAGTTTTAATTTATTTTTAAGCAGAGAGAGAGAAAAAAAGGTCCAGAGAGTCGAAGAGAGAAAGTATAAGAATGGATCACCAGGACTTCTAGTTGATGTAAATGAATGCCAGATGCATGCAACCTGGGCATCTAGCTTTACATAGGAAAGGGAAAATAAAACTCAAGTCATTAGACTTTTCAGGCAAGTATATTATACACCCCTCCTTGTCTACAGCCACTGAATTTTTTTTTTAAATAAGGTTAAGTATTCCAAAATATGAGATTGCTACCATCTCAAAAGTTGCCTGACAGGCTAGGAGAAAGTAATATCACTGAAATCAAATTTTTGCTTTAGGGATGTAAAACACTACCATTTCTCCACCTAAAGAGAGTCATTTTTAATATTTTGAAAAAATATTTTATTTATTGTGTAGAGAAAGGGAGAAAGAGAGAGAAGGAGGAGGGAGAGACAGCATTCGTGCAGCAGTGCCTCAAGCCATTGCAAATGAACTCCAGAGCTGTGCACAGCTTTATGCATCAGATCAACATGTGTCTTGCGGAATTGAACCTGGGTTCTTGGTCATGCAGGCAAATGCCTTAATCGCTTAGCTTTCCCTACAGCCCATTCCATTCCTAACATGTTTTATCATCTTGCTGATCAGAGAAAAAGAAAAAGATTCAGTTTTCCTACAGACACAGACAGACCAATTAAAAAAATAATAGGAGAGAAAGCAGATACATATGGGACTTCCTGATTGCAACACTTTTGCAGACATATGGGGTAATTGCCCGTCCTCCTTCATTTCCTGTGGTCACTAACCAGAACAAGAGATTTTGTTAGCTCTCCCTTACTTTCTGTAATGATGAAATTTCCAAACTTTCCCTATGACTTGCCCTAGGAAACTATGTGTCCTGACCCTTCCATCACTTAGGGGGCAGCATGACCTCTAATTGTTTGCCTCCCTCTTCCCCTTCACAAGTTATAAGGTTCTCAACATAAAATTAAAATAATTATGAATAAACTTGTGATTGTATTATATCATGGATTTCTGAAGTGACAGAGTTAGGGGAAAGGTGATAGTCATTAAGAGAGAAAACTGTCTGGGTCATCTGAGGGTTTTCCACTCTTAGATCATGCTGAAAAACCCTAGTTTCCTCTCACTTTATTTGCATGATTGTGCATTGTAACATTTCATTTTTTAAAAATCTACTGCATGTTTTCGAACTCTCTGCTGAGTGTCAGACAGGACAGGAGAGAAAAGCTTCAGATAACTGTGCAGCCTACATGACATTTAGCACGCAATGACAAACAGATGTGCCAAGATCAGGTCACCATCACTTATTCTGCTCTTCTGCAGAGAGCAATGGAAAAGGAAACGAAGGTGCTAAAAAGAAGGCTTAAGGGTTAAAGCACTTGAGTGCAATGCCAAAGGACCCAGGTCTGATTCCTCAGAACACATCTAAGCCAGGGCCACGTGGTGGCTCATACATGTGGAATTCCTGTGCAGTGGCTAGAGACACTGGTGCACCAATGCTCTCCCTCTCTTTTTCTCTCTCAAGTGCAGGTTAACCTGGAATTCACTATGTAGTCTCAGGGTGGCCTCAAAGTCACAATGATCCTCCTACCTCTGCCTCCCAAGTGCTGTGATTAAGGACGTGTACCAACATGCCTGGCTAGTCAAGCTCAATTTGGGCACTCTGCGTTCAATGGGAACCTGTCTCAAAAAATTGTGGAGGAGAGCATCTGTTAACTACTTGCCCCCACACAAGTCCATACACATGCACCTGCACACATATCTGTTCCTACACTTATACAAGCAAATGAATACACACAAGCACACATATCACATATGCATATGGGCAAATAAAAAAACCTCAGAATGGCCAACTTGTTTATGTTACTTCCCACAATTACTATTGATTTTTATGGCATAATTTATTTATTTATCATTTATTTTCATAAAAATAGAGATAGAGGGAAGAGAAACACAGAGAGAATGGGTGGTCCAGAGCCTCCATCTGCTGTGCCTCTTTGTGCATCTGGCTTTACATGGGTACTGTAGAATCATAGATGGCTTATTAGACTTTGCAGGCAAGAGACTTAAACACGGAGCCATCTCTGCAGCTCTGCTATCACTTCATTTTAAGAATGGTCTATTGTTAGTCTTTTCCTCCAAAATTGTAATAGGGCTGGAGAGATGGCTTAGAGAATTGCTGTGAGTTCAATGCCAGACTCAGGGTACATAGTGAATTTCAGAAAAGATAGGGCTGGAGTGAGACCCTGTCTTGAAAAAAACAAACAACCAAACACACAAAATAGACGTAAAATGCCATAATGAAATGTAATACTGATCCAGGCATGGAGGTGCATGCCTTGAATTCTAGCAATCAAAAGGTAGATGTAGGATGATCACCATGAATTTGAGGCCACCCTGAAAATTTAGAGTGAATTCTTGGTCAGCCTGTATCACTGCAAGACCCTACCTTGAAAAGCAAAAATAAGTAAATGAATAATAATAACAACAACAACAATAAAAGAAAATATAAGTATTAAAGCCTAATACATTGAGCTAAATAAAATTAAACATAAAAAGAAAGAAAGAAAGAAAGAAAGAAAGAAAAGAAAGAAAGAAAGAAAGAAAGAAAGAAAGAAAGAAAGAAAGAAAGAAAAAAAGCAGGACAATATTTGGTCTGTGAAATGTCCACTGTCCTGTTAGAACAACGTGACTTCAATTTTGATTCCAGAGCAAAAAAATAAGAGGAGATCTGTTTCAGTGAGAAACACTGTTTCAGGGAAATAGCATAGGCTGACTTTGAATGTACTGTGTAGTCTTAGGGTGGACTCAAACGACTGGTCATCTGCCTACCTAAGCCTCCCAGGTGTTGGAATTAAAGACGTGGGTCATAAGATCCATCTTCGGTTTGAGTTTTTGAGGTAGGATCTCACTGTAGCTCAGGATGGGCTGGAATTCATTTCATAGACTCAGGGTGGCCTCATACTCACAGTGATACCACAACATCTGCATCCCAAGTGCTACAATTAAAGATGTGTGCCACCATGCCTGGCTAGTCTAGATAAATTTGTGAGTTCTGGATCAGTTGGACCCTGTCTCAAAAAATTATGATGGAGGGCTGGAGAGATGGCTTAGTGGTGAAGCGCTTGCCTGTGAAGCCTAAGGACCCCGGTTCGAGGCTCGGTTCCCAAGGTCCCATGTTAGCCAGATGCACAAGAGGGCGCACGCGTCTGGAGTTCATTTGCAGAGGCTGGAAGCCCTGGCTCGCCCATTCTCTCTCTCTCCCTCTATCTGTCTTTCTCTCTGTGTCTGTCGTTCTCAAATAAATAAATGTAAAAAAATATGATGGAAAGAAACTGTGGACGATAATTGTCAACTACACACATGTATATACACCTACACCTGCACACATAAATTTCCTATACATATACAAGCACACATGTACACACATGCCCACATACCACATATACATATAGAGAAAAAAATCAACTTCTAGAATAGCTATACTTGTTTATGCTATGCCCCACAATGACTCACATTTTAAAGGGTATCATTTATTTGTTTAGAATTTATTTTCAAGAGGAGAGAGATAGAAGGAAGAGAGACAGAACAAGAATGATTGCTCCAGATCCACCAGCTGCTCTGCCAATCCAGTTTGGGAATGTCAATGAATCCATATATTTTTTCCACCAGAGTGACAGCCATGATGGGAAGAGGGCTGGTCAGGTGCGGGGGGAAAGTGTTCAGTTTGGGTATCACTGAACCTTGAAAGAGGCAAATAACTGTAAGGAAATCTACTCTCATAGTTGGTGGAAGAACATAAACTGTGGGCTAAGGAGTCTGAGCTGTATGTTACCATTCTTAAATTTATATTTTTGTATATTATTTGAGAGAGAGAGACAGAGATTGACATATCACGGTGTCCAAGCATTGCAAACCAACTCCAGTTGCATGCTTCACCTTGTGCACCTGGCTTTACATGGGTACTAGAGAAACAAACCTGGATTGTGGGGCTTTGCAGGGAAGCGAGTTAAGCAATGAGCCATATGCACAGTCCTGATATTACATTTTGAAAGAAAAGGCTGTTCTTAGTCTTTTCTCAGTAACATTAATAGGGCTGGAGAGATGGTTTAGTGGTTAAGGGCTTGCCTGTGAAGCCTAAGGACTGCAGTTTGAGTCTTGCTTCCACAGTAGCTATATTAGCCTGATACACTTGGTGGTACATGCATCTGGAGTTGGCTAGCACTGTCTGGATGCACTGATTCTCCATGTTTCTCTCTGCATCTCTCTCTCTCCCTCTGTCTGTCTGTGTGTAGCTCTCAAATAATAAACTGAAAGATAATTTTAAAATTTGTTACTATAAACTCAGATCCATAGTTTACTTTCGTCCACCAATTATGTGAGTAGATTGCATTCCAGTTCTTTCCTTCTTCAAGTTTGAGTGATTCCCAAACTGAGCACTTTCTCACCAAATCCCACCAGCCCACTTCCTAGCACAGCAGTCACTCTGGCACATACCAATATTGATGGATGCACTGACAGTCCAAATCTTCTCTGTAGGAAGCCAGAGCCTGGGCTACATTGAAACTCTACCTCAAAAACTAAAACAAATGAAAAATGAAATAAAATAAAAATAAAATATAAATTTGTAAAGGCTGGAGGAATTGTTTAGTAGTTAATGTGTTTGCCTGCCAAGCCAAAGGACCGAGATTCAGTTCACAAGAATCCACCTTAGCCAGATGCACACAAGGGCACATGTGCCTGGAGTTTGTCTGCAGTGGATAGAGGCCTTGGCCTGCCTATTTTTTCCTAGATAGGCAGAACTCACATAGTGAAAACAGCAATAATACCAAAGGAAACACACAGATTTAATGCATATCCATTCAAAATCTCAAAATTGTTCTTCATAGAGAGAGAGAAAATGATCACAAATTTCATATGGAAAGGCAGAAGGCCTCAGATATCCAAACATATCCTCAGAAAAGAAATACCTCTGGGGGCATCTGTTCCTGTTCTAAAGGTATATTACAAAGCCATAGTAATAAAATCACTATGGTAATGGTATAAAATGGTAGTATAGACCAAAGGAATAGAACTGAGAACCCACACATTGGGTCAAGAAACTACAGCTACTTGAGATTTGATAGAGGCCCTAACAAAATAGGCTGGAAAAAAGACAGCATCTTCAACAAATGGTGCTGGACAAACTGGATAACCATATGCAAGAAATTTCAACTTGATCCTCACATCTCACCATGCACAAAACTCAAGTCCAAATGGAACAAAGTCCTCAATATAGGACCAGAAACTCGACTTCTGCTGGTAGAAAATATAGGAAGAACTTTCCATGTTATAGGTATGGAAAAAGACATCCTGCACAAAATACCAGTAGCTCACAGTCTTAAACAGTCCCTCAACCAATGGGATCACATGAAGCTAAAGAGTTTCTTTACAGACAAGCAGACAATTAGTAAAGCCAATAGATTACCTACACAATGGGAGAAAATATTTGCTGCTTAAACAATGGACAGAGGCCTAAACTAGAATCAACAAAGCATTCAAAAACTTAAACAATAAAAAGACAAACAACCCACTCAAACATGGGGCAAAGAGCTGGACAGGCAGTTCACCAGAGGAAGAAATATAAATGGCAGACACACACTTAAGAGAATGTTCATCGTTCCTAATCACCAGAGAAATGCAAATTAAAACAACTATTGGGTCCCACCTTACCACAGCAAACATAATAAAATCAAATGAAAATAAATGCAGGGAGGAAGTGGAGAATTAGGAAACCTCTTCCACTGTTGATAGGAATATAACATGGTCAATCACTTTTGGAAGCAATATAGAGACTCCAGAAAAAGCCAACTATAGAGATACCAACAGATCCAGTTTTTCCCTTACTCGCCATGTACCCTAAAACCTTTAGACTTCAGTCCATAAGGATTTGCTCAAACATGTTTAATTAAATTTTTAATGTACTTATAAAGTTCCAATGTGACATTGAAGAAAAACAACAAGATTTCTTTTGCTTTATGCCTACATTGTAAATAACATTGAACACAGTGATTCCATTCTTTTGAAACACTCCCATAAGTTTTTCACTGGAATTACATCTTCTTATTTACCAGGAAATGATGGTATTCCTACTCTGGTGTAATCTACTGGAAATGCATGTTTATTACTAGTGCATCCCTATTTTAGTAAATCAACTTATACATATTTCTAAAAGCTGACATATGTGGCTACATGTACTTAACTGGGAGAAAGAGATACCACCAATGAAGATACTCAACAGTGCACACTGCAAGCCTTATAATTGGCCAGTGTGGCCAAAGGAGCCAACAGGTACAATAGTGGCACATCTGTCATGGTGGAAACCAACTTCCGTTCAGTTGGAATGGAGGCCCGCTCCATGGTAGGGTATACATCTCTGATTCGGAAAACTTAATATTGGGTAATCATGAGCCCTCGGGGTGTAGCATCTGGTGATGTCTGGATAAGTGTATATACTGTGCTTATCAAACTCCCTAGTCAGAACTTCTCTTAATATTCATACCCTTATATTAATGCTACTCTCACATTGGGTAGAGAATCTTCTGTTTTCAGATGGCAGTGACCTTGGGACGACTCCAAAGGTATCACTGTGCTGGAAACAAGTGACTAGAGTACCAAGTAACATCTTGATCACACCTTCCAAGGGTCAGGGTCTAATGTGGAAGAGGTGGTGGAAATAATGTAAGAGCCAAAGAAAGGGTAGGACTCCTTATAATGTGCTCCCTCCAGACCTAATGTGTCCTTGATATCCATGAGCTCATCGTGCCTGACACTACCTACACAAGTCCATCATAAGAGGAGGGAAAGATCATGACATCAAAAAAGAAGAGAGACTTATTGAGATGGGGAGGGGATATGATGGAGAATCGAATTTCTAAAGGGAAAAGGGGGTAGGGAGGATACTACCACTGGATATTTTATTATAAACATGGAAAATATTTTTAAAATTTGAGAAAAATTTAAATTAAATTAAATTTACAAAAAGAGGGCTGGAGAGATGACTTAGTGGTTAAGCACTTGCCTGTGAAGCCTAAGGACCCCAGTTCGAGGCTCAATTCCCCAGGAGCTACGTGAGGTAGTTGGACAAGGGGGCACAGGCATCTGTAGTGCATTTGCAGTGGCTGGAAGCCCTGACATGCCAGTTCTCTCTCTTTCACTCTTTCTCTCTCTGTCACTCTCAAATAAATAACAATAAAAATTTTTAAACAAAGAGAGAGAAGGGCATGACAGTAACCATATGTGATACGTACATACAATTTTTTTTCTGATAGAAAGTATATGAGGTAAGAAATATTCCGAGGGAACAAGTAAAGCAGAAAGAGAATAACCTTTGTGATTGATGTTCATCCTACAAACAAGAGTCCTGCTCCTTTTGTCACCTGGTAGAAATAAAACACTGCTCCTTGTAAGTCATGGGATTCTACCTCTCTTTCAACATTCCAGCACCAACATCCAGGCACATTCCAGAAAAGCAGACCTATAATGATGATCAATAACAATATTAAGGGAAGAGTGCAGAAAGTGAACTCAAATTTTCTCTAAGATTTTTAAATCCCCGAATACTTTGTATTTGAGGAAGGGGCTCATGGTCTATCAGCTGGCTTTAGACACTTGGAGTACATCCTCCCTCAGTCTAATAACGTGTGCTAAGTTGGACCGTGTTCCTACAGAAACAGGCACTGAGTGTCCTGTTCACTCATATTTCAGACATCTCCATTGGAGTAGGCTTACTACTTCTACATGATGGGATGACGTTTAAAATATTGATGGGTTTAAAGAAAAATGATTCCCTAGAGCACATCAGCAGTCTATGTTCAGTCGACAAATTTGATAATTTGTCTTCAAAGAGCAGATTCTCTAATCTAGGTTGAGAGCGTTAACCTATCACACCAGATTAGAGAATCTGCAAATTCCACCTCAAAGAGAATGCCGTGAAGATCCAGGGAATGTCTGTGTGACAGAATAATGAGGCACCTGACAAGCATGTGAGTTACCTGCTCACAATTACATGGGATGTGCAGACTTTACAAAGGCCTGAGACAATGTATATGAGTGCTGAGCTCCTTTCTAGCCAGAGGACCATCTTGTGTTTGAGGCAGTAGACACTGATTAGTCCTAGGTCAAAGCGGAAAATATGACTTACGTGAAACCATATGCAAATATCAACATTCTTTTTGCCTTGAAGTCCAGCAAAAATTGCAGCAGGCTGGGCAAAATTAATTAAGACTCTGAGGATCAAAACGTTTCTGCTGCTGGATGGGGTCCCTTTTTGGTTTCTCTGGAGAAACTTCATGACCCCACAGAGGTTGCAGTTGGAATGAAGAACCAGAAGAATAAGCTATTGAAATGTCAACTACATACCCTTTCTTCATTCAGTAACATTCACAATTAGCAATGAGATTATGGTAAGTATAGAATGCAAGATCTACAAATAACACAAGTAGAAATTGTGGTGCAATTTCGTTACCCACAGCTTAATTAAGAATCACAATCAGGGGCTGGAAATATGGCTTAATGTTAAGGTGTTTCCCAATAAAACAGAGGACCCAGTTTTGATGCCCAGCAACCCTGCAAGACAGACACTCAAGGAGTACATGGGTCTACAGCTCATCTGCAGTTGATGGAGGGCCAGCTTTGCCCATTTTTTCTCACTGTCTTTCCTCAATCTCTTCCTAACTCTCTCACTGCATGGAAAGAAATAATACATAAAAAAAACCAACATAGTTTAAGTCATTGGTTATAAGTTGTGGCATTTGGCTGCGAAGGTGAAGGTACCAGGTTCGATTACCCAGGTCCCAGGTGTGAGGAGGCACCCTGTGCTGATCCCTACATGTGGAAGCTTATTCAGCTCCACCCACTGGCCCTCATACTGCTCTGGCCACCAGATGTTCAGCGAACCCTGGCAATAACAAGGAACTGCGGATTCCCACACAGGTGGACAGCCCACCCCTCCCCCCAAATAGCCCCTGTTTCCATGGAGCCAGGCATCACCACGTGCTGATCCCTGTGTGCAGAAGGTTAGTCGGCACTGCCCACTTGCCATCTTACTGCTCTGGCGTTCAGCAAAGCCTGGCAATAACAGGGAATTGTGGATCCCTCACAAGCAGGCAGCACACCTCTCCCCTCAAATAGACACCTATCCACAGTGCAGTCATGCACAGATCAATCCCTGTGTGTGGAAGTTTAGAATGCTCCACCCACTCTCTCACTTACTGCTCCTGCCACCACACTTCAGGGAGCCCAGTCCCACAGCAACTGCAACACTATCTCAGACTGTGTCTCTCACTTGAGCCAGCTCAGGGGCCATCCCCTACCTTTGTGCCATAGAAGCCTACCCCATGGTCCTGTGGCAGGGGAGTGCAGACTGCTTCTGGGTCCCAGTGTGCCCAGCCAGAGTTTGGGCTGATAAAGTGCTTGGTGCCTCAGCATCCCTCCTAGCTCAAATGCAGGCAGCTGTGGTGCATTACCCTTGAGAATTCAGACAACTTTGGCACCCTACCTGGCAGTAGATCAGGCGGATTTGACAAGTGAGAGCCAAAGCACAGGCTGCTTGGCAACTGTCCCAGGCTGCCTCAGATTCCCACTGTGCTTGAGCCCAGGCTGATCAACCCATCTACGTGCCCATAAACCATCATGGGCAGACCACAGCACAAGAGAAATAACGTGAAAAATCAAATGCAAGAAAATCCTGCTAGAGCACCCAGTCCTACAATGAATATATCCCACCAAAATATAGAAGAGTCACTAGGACCAGAATATCAAATTGAAGCTATGAGCAATACAAACCTGACCAAACTAAGGATAGAACTTGCAGGAAAGCAACAAAGGACCAATAATCGTGTGGATGCTACCATCACTAAGCTAGATAAAATTGATAAGAGATTTGAAGGAATTCAAAAAGAGTTAAGAGTTTGAGGGAGGGTGGGAAAAAAGGACCTTAAAATTCAGCTGGCCATACTAAATGAAGACATAAAGAAATTCAAGGATGAATTCCAAGAATCATCAAGAAAATCAGAAAATGATGTGAAAAGAGAGCTTGACAGAACGATGGAAATGATACATAGAAAATTAGTAGAAAATGGAAACTTAATTGAACAAGTCCAAAACTCTCTAGAGGCTCTCAAGAATAGAGTCAGCCAAGTGGAGGATAGAAACTCTGATCTGGAAGACAAGATGGAAGAAAGAGTTCTAGAGTTCAAAAAATTTCAGTAAGTTCAAAAGTCCCTGTGAACAGAGCATGAGGGAATTGTGGGACACACTTAAAAGTCCTAATATGAAAATCATTAGAGTACCAGAAGGAGAAGAATTTCAGATCAAAGTAATGGAGAACTTATTTAACAAAATAATTGAAGAAAACTTCCCCAATCTCTTAAAATAAAGGCCAATCAAGATACAAGAGGCCAACAGAACTCCAAACAGACTGGACCAAAGGATAAACTCTCCAAGACATATTATCATTAAGACTCTAAACATTTACACAGAAGAGAATATCATAATAGCAGCTAGGGAAAAACAGCACACCACTTTCAAAGGTAACCCCATCAGAATTACCTCAGACTTCTCAATGGAAACCCTGAAAGCTAGAAGATTATGATGGTTTGAATAGAATAGATGGCCCCCAATATATTCAGTTGTTTGTAGTTTCCATCTTCAGGCTACCTGGCTGGAAGCAATGTCACCAGGTGATCTTAAGGTGTGGTGGTGGGTTTCTGATTTCAACCTACAGATATGCAAAGTGTGCCTAACTGAAATTCCTGAAGTGTGCTGTAGCTTTTGACCTTTAGGCTTGTAATTCTCTCTCTCTCTGTTTGGGCCTGTGAAGGCAAACCAGTTTCTTCTGCCATTATGAAACTTTCCCTGGATCTGTAAGCTTCAATAAATCCCTTCTTCCATAACTGTGCCTTGTCTCAAAGTTCATCTCAGTGAACCTGAATCTATCTTCTACAAAGGGCCTGGATAAAACTCTTCAAAGTCTAAGAACCTATGGCTTCCAATACAAACTACTCTACCCAGCAAAAGTATCCCTCATAAAAGATGGTGAAAGAAAAATTTTCCATGACAAAACTCAGTTTTACAATTATATGAACACAAAAACAAACATACAGAGAGTATTGCAGGAAATTCTCCACAGAGAAGAAACAAATAACCATATTCAAATGCGTACAAGAAGCAGATCACAATAACCTATTCAGAGTAGGTACACAAACTTCAAAGCCCATGAAAACACAACACACATCTACCATCACAATATGACAGGGATCAAATCAAGTCTCACAGTCATTACCCTAAATATTAATGGCCTTAATTCACCCATCAAGAGACACAAGCTAACAGGATGGATCAAAAATTTTGACTCCTCAAACTGTTGCTTTCAAGAAACCACCTCAACACTAAAGACCTCCTCACCTCCTTAGGGTGAAAGGGTGGAAAACCATATTCCAAGCAAATGGGAATAAGAAACAAGCAGGTATAGCTATATTAATATCAGATAAACTGGACTTCAAACCAAAAATAATAAAGAAAAGACAAGGAAAGCTAATTCCTACTTATCAAGGGAACAATCCATCAAGAGGATATTACAATCATAAATCTGTATGCCCCATACACAGGGGCACCACAGTTCATAAATGAAAACCTACTTGACAATAAAACAGAAATAACCACCAACACCATCATATCTGGGGCTTCAACACACCATAAACAGAAACTCAACAGGGAAGTAAGAAAGCTCAACAAAACCATAGATCACTTAGACCTAACGGACATCTACAGACCTTCCCATCCCAAATCCACAGACTACACATTCTTCTCAGCAGCCCATGGAATATTCTCTAAAATAGACCATATACTGGGTCACAAAGACTGCCTCTACATAATTAGGAGAATTGACATAATTACCTGCATGATATCAGATCACAATGCTATATTGCTAGAAATCAACAACAAAAGACCCACCAAAAATCCCAATGGCACCTGAAAACTGAACAGCACACTTTTAAACAATAAATGGATAGTGGATGAAATAAAAAAGGAAATTGCAAAAATCCCTGGAATTGAAATGACATAAAAACACATCATACCAAAACTTATGGGACAAAATGAAGGCGGTCCTCAGCGGACAATTCATAGCACTCAATGCCTTCACAAAAAAAAAAAAAAAAAGACAGAAAGATCCCAAATCAATAACCTAACCATCTACCTAAATGTCATGGTAAAGCAAGAAAAATCCAACCCAAAGAGTTCCAAAAGGAAAGAAATAATTAAAATCTGAGCAGAAATTAGTGAATTGGAAACCCAGGAAACAATTACGACAATTGACGAAACAATGAGCTGGCTCTTTCAAAAAATAAAAAGATTGACAAACCCCTGACCATTTTGATCAAGCAAAAAAAGGAGAAGCTTCAAATTAACAAAATTCAAAATGAAAAACGAGAGATAACAACAGACATAAGTGAAATTGGGAGAATCATCAGGACTTATTACAAAAAGTTCTACTCCACAAAACTGAACAATGTGGAGGAGATGGATAAATTCCTGTACGCATACCATGTGTCAAAGCTAAACTCAGAGCTGATTAATCACCTCAGTGAACCCATCACACTCATGGAGATTGAAAAAGTAATTTAAAAACCTCCACTACTCTAACTCACTCTCTCTCTCTCACTCTCACCACCCTCCCACTCTCTCTCTCTTTCCCTTACTTCCTCCATCTATCTCAAGTAAAAAAGTAAAAATTTACATGAAACATTTGAAAAGTCTTGTGTAATGGTGCACACCTTTAATCCCAGCACTTGGGAGGCAGTGGTAGGAGGATTTCCATGAGTTTGAGAACACCCTGAGATACATAGTGAGTTCTAGTTCAGACTGAGCTAGAGTGAGACCCTTACTCAAAAAGACAAAAGACACAACAAAGGAAAACAGAAAGAATACTCTAAAATTTTTCTGAGCTGGAGAGATGGTTCAGCAGATAAAGCGCTTGCCTAGGTTTGATTCACCATGACCCACATAAGCCAGATGCTGAGGTTGGCATTTGCATCTGGAGTTCAGTTGCAGTAGCTGGAAGCACTGCTGCACCCGTTCTTTCTCTCGTTCTTCTCTCACTCTCCATCTTTCCCTCTCTCACATAAGTAAATAACAATAAAATATATACATTTTTTTTTAAATTCACCACTGCAATAAGCAGCCCAAAGCACTGTAAGGCAGTGGGGTGTGAATTCAAGGAATGACACAAGGTTACCAAGTCCAGGGCTAGGTGAAGACAGAAGCCTGGTCCTAGTTCCTCCATGACGATTTTGCCTAGAGCTAGGGAGAATTGCCCAGACCCTGACTACATGTGGGGAGGACCTGGTCCATAGGAAAATGGTTTCAGAAGCTTCCAGACTTCATGGTGAACTGCAGATTTAGAAGAAAGCTGAGCTTGGAGCACCACCTAAGGCTGAAATGGTGATGAACAAGCAGTGTGCTGTAAACCTGCATTTCAGGAACAGTCAAGTGCTGAGAGCAGAAAGACCTCCAGGCTCCCAGGATGAAGCAGCTACTTGAATTTCTGCAGGAGGTGGTACTGCCTGCAACAGATACCTAATCCTTACATGTGTGGCTAATATCACACATCAGTGGAAGAGGGGGAGTGAGAGAGAAAGACAGGGACAGGGAGGGAGAGAGAATTGGCATGTCAGGGCCTCAAGCCAGTGCAAATGAACTCTAGACACACGCACCTACTTATCCATCTGGCTACCTTGGGTCCTGGGGAATCAAACCTGGGTCTTTTGGCTTTGCAAATGCCTTAACCCCTAAGTCTTCCCTCCAGCCCTTTCCATTCTTAACACATTTTTTGTCATTTTCCTGAGGAGCTAAAAGAAAAACATCCACTTTCCCTGCACACACCACACACACACACACACACACACACTCTCACACAGCACTAAAAATAAAAGAGGGAAAGTAGATCCAAATGTGACTTCCAGACTGCCATTCTGTCTATCTCCAATGTATTTAAAAAAAAAAAATGCTTATGGGTGGCTGGAGAGATAGCTAAGTACAGAAGGTGCTTCAATGACCTTTCAGAAAAAGTAGAGAAATTAACCAATATTCTAACAGAAAAACTGGAATGAGAGGTAAGATTAATATTTCTTTCTTTCTAGGTAAGTTCTCACTTCAGTTGAGGAACTCACTCTGTAGGCCCAGGCTGGCCTTGAAGTCAGTGATCCTCCTACCACTGCCTACCAAGTTCTGGGATCAAACACACATGCGTTCATGCCAGGCAAGTTCTTAATATTTATTTTATTTTATTTTTTTATTTTTTTAAATTTATTTATTTATTTATTTGAGAGCCACAGAGACAGAGAGAAAGACAGATAGAGGGAGAGAGAGAGAGAGAGAATGGGCATGCCAGGGCTTCCAGCCTCTGCAAATGAACTCCAGACGTGTGCACCTCCTTGTGCATCTGGCTAACGTGGGACCTGGGGAACCGAGCCTCAAACCAGGGTCCTTAGGCTTCACAGGCAAACGCTTAACCACTAAGCCATCTCTCCAGCCCAAGTTCTTAATATTTTTAAAGCTGTAATTTATTTGGAAGCAGAGATGGAAAGAAGAGGGACAAAGAGAGCAGCTGAACTAGAGCCATCATTCCGAGCCCCTTCTCTCTCACCACCAGCTGCTAAGGACTCTGTATTAAAATAGACAAAAAACAAAGTTTCAAATGCTCAGGAAAATGTGCAAAGGAGCAGCCTGCAAGAGAGATGGGCATGGGTGTAACAACATGTGATGCGTTCTTATGAATATTCTTCTGATAGAAAGTAAACAAATACATAATTATTCAAAATAATCAAAGAGGAAATTGAAAAACCTATGTGACTGTGGTTTAAACTAAACGTGAGAGTCCTACAGCCTGTGTCACCAGGTAGAAATAAAACACTGCTCCTCTACATCATGGAATTCTGCCTCTCTTTCAAGAGTCTTGCACCAACATCTTAGTACATTTCAGAAAAGTTGACTCATACTCATCATCAATGACAATGATAAGTGAGCAGTCCAGGTAACTGAACTCAAACTTTCTCTAAGATTTTTAAATCACTGAATGTTTTATATTTGGGGCAGGGCTTCATGGTTTCTCAGCTGACTTTGGACTCCTGGAGGTGGTCCTCCCTCAGCCTATTAATGCATGCTTAGTTGGGCTGGTTATTCCTAGAAAAACAAACACTTCATGTCCTGTTCACTCATATTTCAGATATTGCTATTACAATAGGTTGCTACTTCTACCAGATGGGCTGAAGTCCAAAATTTTGATCAATTTAAAGAAAAATGATTCCGTGTCGAACATGGTTATACATGGGCACTTTATGCTCAGTTAATAAGTTGATAATTTCTCTGAAAATAACAGATTCTCTAACCTAGGGTGACAGCTTAAGGTTCTCACCTGATGTTAGAGAATGTGTAAATTCTAGGTCAAAGAGAATGCCATGAAGACCCAGGAAATCACTGTGTGATACAATCATGAGGCACCTCACAAGCATGTGAGTTACCTGCTCACAACTGCATGGGACCTGGAGACCTTACAGAGGACTTGAGACAGTATATATTAGTGTTGAGCTCCTTTCTAGCCAGAGGACCAGCCTCTGCTGAGGTAGGAGACATTGAGGAAACCCGTAACTTCAAAGCAGAAAATATGTCAAATGTAAAATCACACATGGCCCTTGGTTAATTCAGTAATATTCACCATCAACAATGAAAATATGGAAGTATATCACACAAGGACCATCAAGTACACAGTTAGAAATTGTTGTGGCATAAGTTTAGCCACACACAAAAAATAAGGATTGCAATCTGGGGCTGTTAACATGGCTTAGTGTTAAAGTGCTTGCCCTCAAAGACAAAGGACCCCATTTTGATTCCTGAGAATTCCTGCAAGGCAGATGCTCAAGGAGTACATATGTCTGTAGTTCCTTTGCACTTGAGATGGGGCCTGGTTTGCCCTTTCTCTTTTTTGTTGTCTTTCTTCTATCTTTCTATTTCTGCTAGCAAGCAAATAATATTTAAAATAATTTTACAATAATTAGTTTATTCTACCGGTTCAGCGGGTCATGCAGGTACTGTGTCAATGCAGATTGGGGTGGGTGTGGGGCAAAAAAATCAGAAAAATACAGTTTTCTTTAAAAATTGAGGTGTATAGGAAATTGAAAATAGCCAAAAAAAAAAAATCACCAAAATACACACTTTTCTTTAAAAAGTGAGGTGTATAGGAAATGGAAACAGCAATTGAGATGTAGGAGAGATCCAGAGCACCCAAAGCCCACACAGTCCTGCAGAAGCGCCTCTGGCAGGTCCATAGCTGTGGTGCACCAGCCAGCCACAAGGCTCGGCTTGTGGCACAGGAAAAGTCTGGAGAGGGGATTCTCCACTCATTCTGGAGCTCTCCACCAACTCAAGAAATGGAAAGGGAGAATGACAGTGAACAGCACAGGAGCAGATGACAAGGTAGAAGAAATTGTGGAACAGCAAGGGAACTAGAACAGCATTGGCAGCCTCCCGTCTCACACCCCCAGTGCCCAGCTCCAGTGAAAAGAGCAGCGGTCCAGGGACCCTGCCACACCTACTTAAACCAACAGCAGGAGCAGCAGAACTGGACCAAAATCATCCCCAAAAGAACTGGGATTACCAGAGGTCAGTACCCGCCTACAAAACCTGGTATATAGGCCTGACCCATAACTGCTTATTGCACCTTCCATATCATGATAAATTATATACCCAATCTGATGCATGGTCATATTTGACATTCTAAAATAAGCTGTATTTTGGGCTTGTTATTTCTTGCTTCTTGAATTATATAGTAGCTTTGTTTCTTCTTCTTTTCTACATTAGGGAAGTGTCTCACCTGGTCACAAGCTGACTTAGAACCCTCAACAGACCAGGTCTTAAAGGAATGATTATAAATATTTTCAAAGAAGTGAAAGAAGAAATCAAAGAAATGAAAGAGGAAATCAAAGGAATCAAAGAAAACACAGGGTACCACTTTAATGAAATAAAGTGGTCAATACTAGATATAAAAAGAAAATAGAAATTTAAAAAAAACAGTGAGAATTACTAGCAATGAACAGAGTTAATGAAATAAAATACTCTATAGAAAATTTCACCAGTATAATGCATGAAGGAGATGTCAGAATATCTAAGCTTCAAGACCAGGTGGCAGGAGCAAGACAAGGTATCCACTGTCCCCACTTTTGTTTAATATAGGACAGGAATCTTAGCCACAACAATAAGGCAAGAGAAGCACATAAATGAGATACAAACTGGCAAAGAAGAGATCAAGTTATCATTATTTGTAGATGGCATGGTTCTATATATAAAGGACCCTAAAGACTCTACCATCAAACTGTTAGAGCTGATAAACACCTAAGGCCTTGTAGCAGCATACAAAATAAATACACAGAAATACATAGCCTTCCAATATGCTATAAACAAGCACACAGAGGATGAAATCAGTGAATCACTCCCATGAAAAATTACACAAAAGAAAATGAAGTACCTTGGAATAAACATAACAAGAGAGTAAAGGATCTCTACAATGAAAACTATAAAACACTCAAGCGAGAAATTGTAGAAGACACTAGGAAATGGAAAAACATCCCTTGTTCCTGGATTGGAAAAATCAATTTTGTGAAAATGGCAATCTAGCCCAAACCAATCTACATATTTAATGCAATTTCCATAAATATTCCAATGGCATTCTCTATGGAAATGATAAAAACAATCCACATATTCCTTTGGAATCACAAAAAACCCTCGAATATCTAAAACAATACTAAGCAACTAAAATAAGGCTGGTGGTATAACCATACCTGCCTTTTTAACCTATACGACAGAGCCATAGTAACAAAACCCGCATGGTACTGGCACAAAAGCAGACATGTAGATCAATGAACACAATAGAGGACCCAGATGTAAATCCAGGTAGCTATAGCAACCTTATATTCGATAAAAATGCCAAAAATACTCATTGGAGAAGAGACTGCCTCTTCAGCAAATGGTGCTGGGAAAACTGGCTATGTATCTGCAGAAGGATGAAAATACATTCTTTTCTCTCTCCATGTGAGGAGGTTCAGATGGGCTAAGCATGAGAATCAATTCACAGAGTGTCCTTGGAGCAAAGGACCTGAGGTCATGGGACTTCAGCAAGCTGATGTCAACAAGAAGCATACTTCTTGGCCACAAGACTGAATGCTTTACCTATGCTCAGGCCTCTTTAGAATGTGGTTTCTGCTTAGATAAAGGTGTTTTGCATACCTGAGTTACTTTGAAGCTTAATTGGGAACATAAAGCATCATTGCTTGGTTCAAAATTATTATGAAAGAAGTTATACTATCACTCAATCATTGTGTGCACAAGAAAATTGTTTTAAAAACAACACCTGGTGTGTATGAAGTGACTTTCTTTCATGATTACTTTCTGTACGAACACGAACAGTGCTAAAAATAAACTATGCACTTGCATTTGAGACAATGTCTCTGCATCCCCTGTGTCCTGATTTCATTGTGACCCTTATCCAGGGACCCCAACACTCTAGATGTTGACATCCATGCACAAGAATTAAGTCGAAATGGATTAAAGACCTTAACAGCAGCCCTGATACTCTCAAACTGCTAGAGGAAAAATTTGGGGAAACCTTTCAATATATTGGTCTTGTCAAAGACTTTCTGAATATAATCCCAATTGCCCAGGCAGGAAAACCACAGATTAACCACTGGGACCTCAAGAAATTACAAAGAATTTACTGCAATCAACATTGTGAATAAAGCAAGGAACCAGCCTACAGAATGAGAAAAAAAATCTTTGCCAGTTATATATCTGATCAAGGATAAATATGTAGGATATACAAAGAACTCAAGAAGTTCAATAATAAGAAATCAAACAAGGTAATTAAAAATGGGCTATGGAGCTAAATGGAGAGTTCTCAAAAGAAAAACTATGGATGCATATTAGCATCTAAAAAAATGTTCTATATCCCTAGTCATCAAGGAAATGCAGATTAAAAGTACATTGCGTTTCCATCTCACTTCTATCAGATTGGCTACCATCATGAAAACAAATGATCATAAATGCTGGCAGGGATGTGGAAAAAGAGAAACACTTCTACACTGTTGGAGGAAATACAATCTGGTCCACCCATTGTAGAAATCACTGTGGAAGTTCCTAAGACAGGTAAAACTTGATCTACCATATGACCCAGCTAGAGTACTCCTACGCATATATCCTAAGGACTCATCTCATTTCCTTAGAAGTCCATACTCAACCATGTTTATTGCTGCTCAATTCATACTAGCTGGGAAATGGAATCAGCCTAGATGTCCCTCACCCTATGAGTGGATAATGAAGATACAGCACATTTATACAATGGTGTTCTCCTCAGTGGTAAAGAAAAATAAAATTATGAAAATTACAGGAAAATGGACTGATCTGGAAAGTATTATATTATGTGAGGTAACCTGGGCCTAGAAAGCCAAGCGCAGCATGTTCTCTCTCACATATGGATCCTAGCTACAGATGATTGGGCTTCGGTTTGAGAAGGAAAAATCCCAGTAGCACAGGCCATTAAGCTAAAAAAGTGATATAAAGGGAAGAGAAAGGAAGGGGGGAAAGGTACTTAATAGATTGTTATTGTACATATGTAAGTAGAAGAACAGATTAATGGGGATGAAAAGTCCCAAATTGAGGTCAGGGAGAAATTGAGGAAAGGAAATGTGGACGTAGAACTAATCAAAATCTAAGAGGATATAAATAAATCATATGAAATCATTTGGTTGTGGACAATGGAACACTCTGGAGCCATAGATCATTGTTAGAAAATTTTCAGTGCCAGGGTTGGGATACCTTCTAGTGAATATTTGGCCAGGAAGGTGCCTGATGCCCCCAAAACATTATAGGCCATTGCTGAGGCCCTTGTTTTCCCACCAGGAATAGATGGTAAGACACTATTGCTGAGACTCCACATACTTGGGCTTCAAAAGCACTGAGATATCCTGCTGGAACTGAGCTTATAACCTGTTCCATGTAGACCAGCTGACAGAAAGCTGGGAAAAGCCATTCTAAATGTAGTTCAATGGATGAAAGCGATACCACTAGTGAAGATAATCAACAGTGGATACTGCAAGCCTTAAAATTGTTCAGCCAGGCCAAATGAGCCAACGGGTGCAATATTGGCCCATCTATCATGTTGAAATCCAACTGCCTTCCAATTGGATGGAGGCCCGCTCCATGAATCAATGAGAAGACTAGATTCTTCTATCTGCTTTCTTAAAGAAACCCACCTCATCACTAAAGATAGACACCTCCTCTAGTCCCACTTCTTACTCATCAAGGGAATGGGCTGACATTAGCACATCCCATTCATACATACTTGTATCTCCCAAACACCAGGGCCTCACTGTTAATAAAACAACATCATCTTAATTGCATGTGTTTTCCATTGTCCCCTAAAGGCTAGGAAGAAAGAGTAAGTGATCACCCCAAAGCTCTAATTTCCAATAGGAACTGGTTGTCTTCCATTTGAACTCCCACTGGGAAGATTGCAGCATATGATGTGGAGCTGATACAGAAAACCTGGCTTCCTAACTCCAGGGCAATGAGGCCACTAACAAAATAAAGAATGGAAAAGGAAGAAAGGCACCTGAGCAAGAGAATCATCTCTCTTCGATTAACGCTGCAGATGCGATGTTACCAGCCAGCTCATATTCCTGCCACTCTTTTCCAAACTAAGATAGATGGTAACCCTCAAAATGTGTGCTCAAACAATTCCTTCCTTCTCTCAAAAACCAATCTTAGAGGCGGTTTGAGTACACTTACCTGTGCTACCCTCCTATCACTGGCATTGATGATGAGAATGGCTCAAAGTTTCTGAAGTGTGCACCGCCATTGGTGCAGCATTCTTGAAACAGAGAGAGACTGTAGGATGTACAATAATGGGCTATATAGAAATATTAAGGCCAGTCTGGACAATAGAGTGGTGTTACATATCTTAGTCTCATTACTCAGGAGGCACATGATGGAAAATCATAGGAATGTCAAGGCCAGCATGGAACTACTGAATGAGTGCCAGGTCATCTTAGGCTGTACTGAGAACCTACCTCAAAAACAAACAAGCAGGGATGGAGAGATGTCTTAGCAGATAAAGCAGTTTCCAATTATGCCAAAGAACCCAGCTTTTATTTCCCAGTACCCACCTGAGCCAGATACAGATGGTAGTGCCTTCATCCAGAGTTTGTTTGCAGTAGCTACAGGCCCTGGTGCAACCAATGTCTCTGTATCACTTTATCTGCCTTTAATCCCATCAGTTGGGAGGAAGTGGTAGCAGGACCATTATGAGTTCAAGCCCACCCCGAGACTGAATAGTGTATTTCAGGTTATCCTGGCATAAAGTAAGATCTTAACTGTGGCTGTCAGGTTTGTATTGTTGGCACAAAATACTTGACCAAGAGCAGCTTCTGAGAAAAAAGGGGGCGGGTTATACTGGGTTCCAGACAGAAAGGGAAGCTCCTTGATGGCAGGGGAAATCAATGGCAAGAGTAGAATATAGATATCACATTCTGGCCAACATCAGATTGACAACAGCAACAGGAGAGTGTGCCAAACACTGGCAAGTGGAAGCAGTTCTAACACCAATAATCCTACCCTGAATGATATACCACTAGCAGGAGGCATTAATGTCCAAATGACCATCAATTGGAGACCTAGCATTCACAACACCTAAGTTCAGGGGCACACCCAAATCAAACCGCTACATTCACCTATGGCCCCCAATAACTGATAACCATACATGATATAACATACAATGGATACATCCAACTTAAAGTGTCCCCATAGTTTCTTAATAATCCATCAAAATGATATGCAAACATTCCAATAATGCAAGAACATTCAACTGGGTCATATACCAAAAGGAAGAATGAAAACAAACAAACAAAAAAAACACTTAATGGCACATAATATACTTTAACACTGCAAAGATGACATTGGGCATAGCAAATAAATATTCAACTTAAACAAGATTTAAACAGGACAAACAACAAACTAGCTCCAAATCCACCAACTCCAGTCAGTGAAAAGTCTCCAAATCATATAATTATAACCACTATCAAGTCTCTGGACTTCTAATTCCCCTCCACACCCTTCATCTAAGCTCCTCACAGTACTGAAAATCTTCATCCAGTGCCAGCTCCTACCCTTAGCAGCTTTTTTTTTTTTCATACTGACATCTTCACTGGGTCTCCAATGGCATCCGCGGTACATCCTCCTGCCTCCATCGCGTATCCATGGAGGCATCCAAGAAACTTGCTTCATACTGCCCATGGCTGTTTTTAATAATATTTAAAAAAAATTTTTTATTTATTAACAGACACACAGAGAAAGACAGATAGAGGGGGAGAGAGAGAATGGGCGCGCCAGGGCTTCCAGCCTCTGCAAACAAACTCCAGATGCGTGTGCCCCCTTGTGCATCTGGCTAACGTGGGGCCTGGGGAACCAAGCCTCGAAACAGGGTTATTTGGCTTCACAGGCAAGCGCTTAACCGCTAAGCCATCCCTCCAGCCCCATGGCCATTTTTAAAACACAAAAATTAGGTGAAAATTCAGTGACTGTCTCTTTCTTGCAACACCATTCATGGTACCAACATTACTGTTACAATCAGGTTCACATTGCTGGCACAAACCACTTGGACAAAAGCAGCTTGAGGGATGGGGAAGGAATGGGGTTCTTTTTGGCTTACGGACTCGAGGGCAAGCTCTACAATGGCAGGGGCAACAATGGCATGAGAAACAGACATCATCCCATGGCCTACATCTGCTGGACAACAGGAAGAGGAGAGTGTGCCAAACACTGGCAAGGAATGCTGGCTGTAACACCCATAAGCCCTTTCACAACAGTACACTGCCTCCAGGAGGAATTAATTCCCAAAACTCCATCAGCTGGGAAGCTGGTATTTAGAATATGTAAGATTGTGCGGCACCCTGGAATCAAACCTCCCCAAGACCTCTCAAACCTCATGTCATGATCCACTCAGGAACAGCAAACTTACCACAGGCTCTGCCTCCAGTAGGCATCTATTGCACCTTGCATTGGTTATTAGAAGTTTCAGCTAATGAGCTAAGATTAAAGATCATTATTAAAGCCAGGAATCCTTACAGCTTCTGGGTGTTGGCCTTGAATATAAGGAGCAGAAAATCCACCCACTGGGTCATATGAAGCTCAGAGATCACAGTAAAACCCTGTCCCTAAAACAACAGAAAACCCAAAGTAAGCAAAATCCAGAGGCATGTCAAGCTTTTCTCCAAACCACCTCAGAATGTTGCACTTTGGCAAATTGAAGGTAGCTTTGGACAGCAAATAAGCAGCTGACTTCTCTTCAGTGGAAGCACCTGTGCCCATCATACACAGATTTGGAACTGGTGTGAAGCCTCAGTTTTAAGGAAATCAGTCTCAGATCCTCTACAGCCCAGCTGCCCTCCCCTGTTCACTGTCTTCTTTTTGGCTTAATATAGTCTCAGGACCAATCAGAGACAATTCATTGATTATTTAACCAATCAAGACCTCCCAAGTCTTACATCTAAGCAAGGTATGAGGCTGGGCGTGGTGGCTCCCAGCATGCGTGAGGTAGAGGTAGGAGGATCACTGTGAGGTGAAGGCCACCCAGAGAATAGATAGTGAATTCCATGACAGGCTGGGCTCGTGTGAGACCGTACCTCAAAAAAACCAAAGGGGGGCTGGAGAGATGGCTTAGCGGTTAAGCGCTTGCCTGTGAAGCCTAAGGACCCCGGTTCGAGGCTCGGTTCCCCAGGTCCCACGTTAGCCAGATGCACAAGGGGGCACATGTATCTGGAGTTCTTTAGCAGAGGCTGGAAGCCCTGGCGCGCCCATTCTCTCTCTCTCCCTCTATCTGTCTTTCTCTCTGTGTCTTCTTTCTCAAATAAATAAATAAATAAATAAATAAATAAATAAATAAATAAATAAATAAATAAACCAAAGGGCTGCAGAGATTGCTTAGCAATTAAGACTTCTGCCTGCAATTCCAAAGCATCCGGGTTCGACCACCTAGGCCCTATGTAAGCCAGATGCACATAGTGGTGTATTGGATGTGTAGTTCATTTACAGTGGCCTGAAGCTCTGGTTTGTCCATCTTCTCTCTTCACTATCTGCCTCTCTCTAACATAATTTAAATATCTATATCTATATCTATATCTATATCTATATCTATATCTATATCTATATCTATATCTATATCTATATCTATATCTATCTATCTATCTATCTATCTATCTATATATATATATATATATAATAAAAAGTCAGGAAGAGGGGCTGGAGGAGAGTAAGAGTGATGGCTGCACAAGCAACAGGACCTAGGTCCCATCTCAGCATTAAGGAGAAAAGCAGTTCAGAGAACACAAGTTGGAAATGGTGGCACATGCCTTTACTCCCAGCATTTGGAGGCAGTTGTAGAAAGATCTTTGTGATTTCAATGCCAACCTGAGGCTACCTAGTTAATTCCAGGTTATCCTGGCCCAGTGTGTGACTTTACCACAAAAAAAGGGGGGGGGAAGATAAGTTGAATAGGGCTAGACAGATGGTAGAGTGATAAAGTGTTTCCTTGCAAAGAATTAGGGCCTGGCTTCAGTTCACTGCACAATCAGGGCGTGGTGGCACACACCTTCAATCCCAGTGGTCAGGAAGCAGAAGTAGGAGGATAGCTGTGAGTTCAAGACAACCCTGAGGCTGTATAGTGAATCCCAGGTCAGCCTGAGCTAGACCGAGACATTGCTTCAAAAATTAAAGACAAAATAAAATGAACACAAAGACAGCAACAGATAGAGATGCACAAAGTGGGACATGAATCTGACATTACATGGTAGAGGACCCTTGCACATCCATTCTATCTCTCTATATCTCTCTCTCTCTCCCCACCCTCTCTCTGACATGTCCCACCCCTCTCCAGTACACATAAAAATGTAATAGGTGTATAAAAAAACATAAAGTTGAAGACTGAAGTGATGGATTAGTGGTTAAGGCACTGCCCTGTGAAGCCAAAAGTCCCATGTTTGACAACCCAGTACCTACATAATAAAGACACATGTGCTGATGCATATTGAAGGTCGCACATGCACTCAAGATGGCAAATGCATGTGGAGTTGGAACATTGCCTGGAGGCCCTGGAGTGCCAATTCTGTCTCTCTCTCATTAAAAAAAAAATTAATAAATTAAATCCCAATTTATTGTGTTTGGTTCAAAAAAGAGATAAGGATGATATGCAAATTTTGCATGTAAATGTGTATTGTGTGCATGACATTGTGTGTGTGTGTGTCCCAGTGTGTGTTTGATTCAGTCCCCATGCATGTGTGCACAAAACAACTTCCTTAAATAAAACCTGTTTACCATGATCAAAATCCTCTCCCCAAACTGTACCTTTCCCAGCCCAAAGTGCCCTTGACAGATCCCTTTCCTTTTTCCAATTTAGTCTCTTCTCTTTTGATGCCATCATGTTTTCCCTCCTATTATGCTAGTCCTGTGAAAGTAGCATCAGCCACAGAGAGGCCATGAAGGAAGGGAGACTTTATAAAAATTTATTTCCCTTTTTATAAAATGTGTCTATGGGATGGAAAAATGGTTAAGCATCCAAGGCACTTGCCTTTGAAGCCTAAGGACCAGGTTCAATTCCCAGTACCCACATAAGCCACATATATGTGTCCATAGATTGTTTGCAGTGAGTTGAGGCCCTGGCGTGCCATCACTCTAACTCACTCTCTCTCTCACTCTCAGCCCCCCCCCACACGCTCCCTCACTCTTTCCCTTACTTTTGCCATTTATCTCAAATAAATAAGTAAAAATTTACATGAAACAATTGAAAAGTCTGTTGTAGTGATGCACACCTATAATCCCTGTGTTGGGAGGCAGAAGTTGGAGGATTTCCATGAGTTCGAGACCACCGTGACATACATAGCGAATCCTAGGTCAGACTAAGCTAGAGTGAGACCCTTCGTCAAAAAGCCAAAAGACAAAACAAAGGAAAACAGAAAGAATACTTTAAAATTTGTCTGTGCTTGAGAGATGGCTCAGGAGTTAAGGCACGTGCCTAGGTTTCATTCTCCAGTACCCATGTTAGCCAGATGCAGATTTAGGCATATGCCTCTGGAGTTAATTTGCAGTAACAGGAAACCCTGGCACACCCATTCTCTTTCTCTATCTCACTTTGCATCTTTCCCTCTCACCTAAATAAATAACAATAAAATATGTATATATATGTATTTATATTTAAATTCACCTCAGCAATAAGCAGGGCATAGCAGTGTAAGACAGTGGAGTGTGAATTGAAGGAATGACACAATGTTACCAAGTCCAGGGCTAGGTGAGGACAGAAGCCTGGACCTACTTCCTCCATGGCAATTTTGCCCAGAGCTAGGCAGAATTGCCCAGTCACTGACTACATGCGGGGAAGTCCTGGTCCATAGGAAAAAAGTTTCAAGAGCTTCTAGATTTCATGTTGAACTGCAGATTTAGAAGAAAGCTGAGCTTGGAGCATTGCCTAGTGCTCAAATGGTGATGAAGAAGCAGTGTGCTGTTAACCAGGATTTCAGGAACAGTCAAGTGCTGAGAGCAGAAAGACCTCCAGGCTCCCAGCAGGAAGCAGCCACTTGAATTTCTGCAGAAACAGACCCAATGCGAGGTGGTAAAGCCTGGAACAGATACCTAATCCTTCCACGTATGGATGATATCAAACAACAACAGGCATCAAGAACTGCTCATGGACGCATCATGGAGGGACGATGGCTCATTGCCTATGAAGCCTAAGGGCCAAGATTCAATTCTCCAGATCCCAGTTAAACAAGAAACACATGATGGCATATGCATCTGGAAAATTCTTTGCAGTGGCTGGAGGGCCTGGTGGACTCACTGTAGTTCACTCATGCTCCCCCCCCCAGCCTTCTCTGCATGTCCACTGTCACAAATAAATCAGAAAAAAAGGACTGCTCATGAAGAGCTGGAGAGTTAAGTCAGAGGTGAAGGCACTTGCTGGCAAAGCCAGAAGGACCCAGCTTTGATTCCACAGTAGCCAGGAAAAGTCATGTGCATAAGGTGGTAATTTGGCTAGAGTTCATTGGCTGGGGCTGGAGGCCCTGGCATGCCCATTGTCCCTCTCCTCTCTCTCAATGTATATCTAAAAACTGCTGGTGGACCTGAGTTGTGATCCACCGAACCCACATCACAAGCAAAATCCATAGTCCACATCTGGGAATCACATGCACCTATGAGAAAATAGGAGGCCAATGCACAGAACCACAGAAATTCACCAGCATGGTAAATAAGAGAATGTCTAAAGGTAGAAGGAGAGGACATACACCCAAAGTTGTCCTTTCACCTCCACATATGATCTGTGGTGCCTGTAAACCAAAAGACGTGTGCTTGTTTGTGTCGGTGTTTATATGACAGAGAAGCAAGACCTAACTATAAAGTGCCAGAAACTAACCAGATAATAAGTATGTACAAAAAGTACAGTGAAGAATTTTTTAAAAACCTGTTTTAAGAAAAATCCATGACATTTCAGAAAACCTGGAGAAATTAGCCAATATTCTAACAAAAAACTGAACTGACAGGTCAAATTCATATTTGCTTGTTTCCAGGTATGGTCTCACTCTAGGATTTAAACTTACTCTGTAGGCCCAGGCTGACCTTGAACTAAGTAATCCTCCTATCTCTGCCTAACAAGTGCTGAAATTAAAGAAAACACACTTTCATGCCCAACATTTTTTCTTAAAAGTTTTAAAGCTTTTATTTATTTGCATGCAGAGAGAGAATGAAAAGACATAGAGTAAAGAGAGAGCATGACAACTGATCACCAGGACCTCTAGCCAGTGCAAGTGAACTCTAGATGCAAGCAGTACTGTGCATCTATCTTTATGTAGGAAATGGAAAATAGAACTTAGGTCAATAAACTTTGCAGGCAAGTAACCTTGCCTTTCAGGCATTTCTCCAGTCCTTGAATAAAAGAAATACAAAAGGGGGCTGGAGAGATGGCTTAGCGGTTAAGCGCTTGCTTGTGAAGCCTAAGGACCCCGGTTCGAGGCTCAGTTCCCCAGGTCCCACGTTAGCCAGATGCACAAGGGGCGCATGCATCTGGAGTTCGTTTGCAGAGGCTGGAAGCCCTGGCGCGCCCATTCTCTCTCTCTCCCTCTATCTGTCTTTCTCTCTGTGTCTGTCACTCTCAAATAAATAAATAAATAAAATTAAAAAAAAAGATTAAAAAAAAAAGAAATACAAAAGGGTGAGAATTTCCAATCATGTGACAGCTGACTTCTCAAAATACATCTTAGAGGCCAGGAGAAACCGATATCACTTAAATGAAATTTTTTGATTGAAGGAGGGAAAATACTACCTTTTCACCACCCAAAGAGGGTCATTGTTAACAGTTTTGAAAAAGATTTCATTTTTATTCATTTCCTTCGTATATAATGAGGAAGAAAGAGAGATTGAGAGGGAGGTAGAGAGAACTGGCACGAAAGGGCCTCCAGCCACTGCCAATGACCTCCAGACATATGTACCCCCTTGTCCATCTGGCAAACCTCAGTTCTGAGGATTTGAACTTGGGTGCTTTGGCATTGCAGTCAAATGCCTTAATCACTAAGTCTTCCCTCTAGCCCATTCCTTCTTAACATATTTTATCATTTTGCTGATAAGTGTAAAATCAAAAGATCCATTTTCTTAGGGCGTGAATGTGGACGCAGGTATACACACACACACACACACACACACACACACACACACACACACACACAAACATATACACACACACACAGACACAGAGACACAACACAGTAAAAATAAAGGAGGAGACAAAGCAGATCCAAATGTATCTTCCTGACTTGTGCAAACCTGTCAGTTATCTGACCATCGTGCTTTATTTCCTGATGTCACTAGCCAGACCTAGAGCTTTTGTGAGCTCTCACTTGCATCTTCTGCTGATGAAATTTCCTTCATTTGCTTCTGACTTTCCCTAGGAAGTTATGTGTCCTACCGCTTCTTTCCATTAGAGGGCATTATGACCAATAATTCTTTGCCTGCTTCCCTCCTCCTTCCCTCCACAAGTTAAAAGGTTCTCAACATAAAGTTAAAATCATTCAGAATAAACTTGATGTTGTATTATTTCATGGATTTCTGAAGAGACAGTCAGTGGAACAGGAGAGAGTCATTAAGAGTGAAGGCTGTCTGGGCTATGTGAATATTTCCTGCTCTCAGATCATGCTGAAAACCTCTACTTTCTACTCCCTTTATTTGCAACATTTGGCACAGTAACATTTGCTTTTTCGTTCACCTAATGCATGTTCACAGACTCCCTGCTATGTGACAGACTGGACTGGATAGAAGAAAGCATCAGACAGCTCTACAGCCTATTTGTCTTTGGCCGACACTGACACACAGAGGTGCAGAGGGCACTTCAACATCACTTATTCTTGCTTTTCTGCAAATAGCAATGAAACAGGAAACAATGGGGTCAGAGAGATGGCCTAGAGATTGAGATGCAGCCTGTAAAGACTAAAGATCCAGTTTTGATTCCCCAGAACATATGTAATCCATGTGCTCATGGTGGCGCATAGTTGTGGAGTTCTTGTGCAGTGTCTGCAGGTCCTGGTGCACCCCTTCTTCATTCCCCCACCTTCATCTCAAACACATACATAAATAAGTAAATATATAAAGAAAACATTTTAACTACTTTTATATTTATTTCAGTAACAATTAGGAAAATGATAGAGAAAGAGGGACAGAGGGAGGGAGAGACTGGGCACACCAGGGCCACTAGCCACTGACAACCAACTCCAGTTACATGTGCCACCTTGTGCATTTCGCTTAGATGTGACTTAGACATTCAAATATGGCTCCTTAGGCTTCACACGCAAGCAGGTTATGTGTGAAGCCATATTGCCATCCCTAAATTATTTTTTCACGTTAAAAAAAAATTGACAGGGAGGGAAAGAGGCAGAGAAAGAATGGGCATGCAAATGAACTACAGAAGCAGACACCACCTTATGTATCTGCCTTACATGGGTCTGGGGAATCAAACCTGGCTCTATAGACTTTGTGGGCCAGCGCCTTAACCACTAAACCATCACTCCAGTACAAATAAAATATTTAAAAATAAGGGACCAACACTTGCTGGCCTGATGGCTCAGTTGGTAAACTGCTTGTCTTTTAGGATGGAGAGAAACCATCTTAACAGCCAAATGTCTAAGGTTTGATTCCCCAGTACACATGTCAAAGAAAGTAAACAACTTTCCTCCCATGAGCTGTTTTGGTCAGGCATTTTGTGGCACCAATGAGAAGATAACTGCAACACACAAAAGCAGGAGGACCTCAGGTTTTATACACAATTCATATCTAAAAGGCAGATATAGCCAGCTATTGAGTGGCAGAAACAGGTTCCTGAGACTTGCCAGCCAACAATCTGGCGATATATACATACACATATACATACAGACATACAAATATATATATTTAGTTCTTTATTGTTTGTAGTTTGCATCTGCTGGCTACCTGGCTGGAGGCAATGTCACTGAGTGATCTTAAGGTGTGGTGGTGGGTTTCAAATTTCAATCTAAAGAAATGCAAAGTGTGCCTAGCTGGAATTCCTGAAGTGTGCTGTGGCTTTTGACCTTTAGGCTTGTACTTCTCTCTCTGTCTGTTTGGGCCTGTGAAGGCAGGCCAGCTTCTTCTGCCATTATGAAACTTCCCCTAGATCTGTAAGCTTCAATAAATCCCTTCCTCCATAACTGTGCCTGGTCTGAAAAGTTCATCTCAGTGAACCTGAAGCTGTCTGCCACACCTAATATATGGCCTACTTTACAAATGTTCCATGTGCTGATGAAAAGAATGTATATTCTTCAGCATTTGGATGAAATATCCAGAATATATATTGTGGTGGTTTGATTCAGGTGTCCCCCATAAACTTAGGTGTTCTGAATGCTAGGTTCCCAGCTGATGGATATTTGGGAATTAAAGCCTCCTGGAGGAAGTGTATTGTTGGGGACGGGCTTATGGGCTTTATAGCCAGTTTCCCCATGCCAGTGTTTGGCACACCCTTCTGTTGCTGTGGTCCATCTTATGTTGGCCAGGGGGTGATTTTCACCCTCTGCTCATGCCATCGTTTTCCCCTGCCATCGTGAAGCTTCCCCTCGAGCCTGTAAGCCAAAATAAACCTCTTTTTCTCAGAAGCTACTCTTGGTTGGGTGATTTCTACCAGCAATGTGAACCGGACTGCAACAGTAAAGTGGTACCGAGGAGTGGGATTGCTACTAGATACCGGACTGTGTGGGTTTGGCCTTTTGGAGCTGATTTTCAAGAGGAAAGTGGAAGGAGTTGAAACCTTGGCCTAAGAGATGCCTTGCAGTGCTGTAAGTACAGCTTGAAGAACTATACTGGTCAGAGCTGAAAGACCTGAAGGCAGTAAGAACTATGGACTGTGAGGTTTGGCTTATGAGGGTGAGAAAGAGCTTTGCTTGGACTGGGCTAGCAGTTTGTGTGAGAAGCTTGCTCTTATGCCCATGTCCTGAGAAGTTGTGCAGGGTTGCTTTGTGTAGAAATGAACTGGTGTGTGCAGAGGGATATGGCACAGAAAGAAAAATCATTGGGTGAACTGGTGCCCGTTCAGCTGCAACTGAGAGATTACAACCTTTGAGACTGGGTTAGCTGACCTGTGCTGGGGCAACAAGAAGAATGTAGACTCTTTTGAAGGGGCCTGAGTGCTCAAGAAGTCCTGTTCTTCATCGTCTGCTTTAATCCCCCCTGGATTAACAAATTGGCACCCTACCTGGTATCGTGGAGTATAAGAAATGCTGGAAAGAGGGTCATTGAGTTTGCAACATGGTCTTGTGTTTTGGAAATGGCCACGGGCAGTGTGAAGTGGGTCTGCTGGTTGCCTGCATAGAGACCCCATGGGGCCTTGAGGATGAACCATGGCTTGCAGTGGAGACCCAGTGGAGGTGCCGGGACCATGAGATGGCTACCAAGGAGCTGCCGGCCCCGATGAAGTTTCCCAGGACTGTGAGTAGCCTAGCTGGGGGATGGAATTGGAATGCCAGAGACTAGTTGCTGGTTAGAATTATCAGACTTGAAGATTTGTCACTGGTTAGAGTTGCTGGACTTGAAGCTACAGAGATTGATATTTGCCCTGGTTGTTTTAAATCTTGTATTGGTTGAATGTTTCTTTGCTATGCCCAATACCATCTTTTGCAGTGTGAATATTTATTCTGTGCCATTATGGGTTTTTTGAAGTTATTTTTTGGTATTATGGCTCAGTTAAAAGATCTTGGACTATGGGGATGTTTGAATATCATTGGGGTTGATAAAAACTATGGGACTTTTAAAGTCAGACTGAATGCATTGTATTTTACATCATGTATGGATATCAGTTTATGGGGTCCAGGGGCGGAATGTGGTGGTTTGATTCAGGTGTCCCCCATAAACTTAGGTGTTGGGAAAGCTTGCTCCCCAGCTGATGGATATTTGGGAATTAATGCCTCCTGGAGGGAGTGTATTGTTGGGGGCGGGCTTATGGCCTTTATAGCCAGTTTCCCCATGCCAGTGTTTGGCACACCCTCCTGTTGCTGTGGTCCACCTTATGTTGGCCAGGGGGTGATTTCCACCCTCTGCTCATGCCACCGTTTTCCCCTGCCATTGGGGAGCTTCCCCTCAAGCCTGTAAGCCAAAATAAATCTCTTTTTCCCAGAAGCTGCTCTTGGTTGGGTGATTTCTAACAGCAAAGCAAACCGGACCGCAACATATATTTTAGGTCCATTCCTTCTATGACCTCATTTAATCCAGGTCCCTCTTTGTTTAGTTTTACCTGTGATGACCTGTCAATTGATGAGAGTGGGGTGTTGAAGTCACCCACTATCACTGTGTTTGCTGTTATCTGTGTCCTTACTTCTAATAGCATTTGTTTGATGAATTTGGTGACCCCCATGTTAGGCACATATATGTTTAGGATTATCATGTCCTCCTGTTGGAGGGTGCTTTGAATCAATATAAAGTGGACTTCCTTGTGTTTCTTAAGTAATGTTGGACTGAAGTCTACCCTGTCAGATATTAGGATAGAAACCCCTGTTTGTTTTCTAGGTTCAGTTGCTTGAAACACCGTTTTCCAACCTTTCAACCTAAAATAGTGTCAATCCTTTGTAGAAAGGTGGGATTATTGGAGGAAACAAATTGAAGCATCCTGATCTTGAACCCAGTTTACAAACCTATGGCTTTTGGTTGGGGCATTGAGGCCATTGATATTAAGAGATACTATTGAAACTATTGAAAGGAATGTATTCATTTTTGCAGCTGGTGGTTTTACCTTTGCCCTCTTGTGTTCACTAGTATTTGAGTATTGTTTTTGTTTTTTGTTTTTTCTTTTTCTTTTTCTTCACCATGGAGGATTCTTTCATGTATTTTATGTAGGGCTGGTTTTGTCTTCAAATACTCCTTTAGCTTTCTTTTGTTGGGGAATGCCCTTATTTGTCCATCTATTTGAATGGATAGCTTTGCAGGATAAAGTAACCTTGTTGACAGTTGTTATCTTTCAGAACATGGATTACATCACTCCATGCCCTTCTGGCTTTTAAAGATGGTGTTGAGCCATCTGCTGTAATCTTGATAGGCTTGCCTTTGTAGGTAACTTGATTTTTTTTTTTTTCTCTGACTGCTTTCAATAATTTTGATCTGGTTTCTGTGTTTGGTTGTTTGATTATAATATGGTGAGGAGAGGTTCTTTCCAGGTTTTGTCTGGCTGGTGTCCTAAAGGGTTCCTGTATTGGCATGGGACCCTCTTTCCCAATTTGAGGGAAGTTTTCATCTATGATTTTGGTGAAGACACCTACTATGCCTTTGGATTGAAATACTTCTCCTTCTACTATGCACTGAATTCTTATGCTTGATCTTTTCATAGTGTCCCAAATATCTTGAAATTCCCACTCATACTTTACTATTAGTTTTCTTTCTTTTTGTTGGACTGTATTAGATCTGCCAACTGGTCTTGTAGCTTAGATATTCTGTCTTCTCCTTCATCCATTCTACTGGTGAAATTTTCTACAGTTTTTTTTTTTTATTTCATTAACTCTGTTCATAGCTAGTAATTCTGATTGCATTCTATGCCATTACCATAGTGTTTTTATTACTATGGCTTTGTAATATACCTTTAGAACAGGTATGGTGATGCCCCCATAGGTATTTCCTTTGCTGAGGATATGCTTGGATATATGAGGCCTTTTGCCCTTCCATATGAAATTTGTGATCATTTTCTCTATCTCTGTGAAGAACAATGTTGGGATTTTGATTGGAATTTCATTAAATCTGTATATTTCCTTTGGTATTATTGCCATCTTCACAAGGTGAATTCTGCCTCTCCAGGAGCATGGAAGGACTTTCCATTTTCTTAAGTCCTCCTCAATTTGTTTTTTGAGTGTTTTTATGTTTTCATGATATATATCTTTCACTTCCTTGGTTAACATTATTCCAAGATATTTTGTTGTTGTTGTTGCTATTGAAAATGGGACCATGTCCCTTATTTCTTTCTCTGTACCTTTGTCATTTGCATATACACTGGCTACTGGTTTCTGTGCATTTAGTTTGTATTCTGCTACTTTTCTGTGGGAGTTAATCACCTTCAAGACTTTTGAGATGGAGTGTCTCGGGTCTCTTACATATATAATCATGTCATCCATGAATAGAGCTAACTTAACTTCTTCCTTTCCAAATTGTATCCCTTTTATTTCTATCTCCTGGCTTATTGCTTGAGTTAAGACTTCCAGAACTATATTGAAGAGCAGAGATGAGAGTGGACATCCCTGTCTTGTTCCTGATCTCAATAATTAACTTGATTAATAAAGAGGTATGAAATACAGAGACAAAGATGAGCAGAAGAAGAGATAGTGAAATGGAGAGAGGGAAATTGAATAGCCCTACTAGGTCGCAAAGCCACGGCAAACAAACTCAAGTCACTTGTGACACCTTTCATCTGGCTGAGTTGGGTCTTGGGGAATCGAACCTAGGTCCTTAAGGTTTTCAGCTAAATGCTTCAACTTCTCAGCAATGCAAAGTCAGTTGACCTAAGTTCTATTTTCCATTTCCAACATAAAGCTAGATGCACAGTTGTGCTTGCATCGAGAGGTCATTTGCAGTGGCTAGAGGTCCTGGTGATCACTTGTCATGCTCTCTCTTCTCTATGTCTGTCTTCATTCTCTCTATGCATGCTAATAAATAAAAGCTTAAAAACTTTTAAGTAAAAATATTGGGCAAGAAGTTGCATGTCTTTAATTCCAGTGCTTGGTAGGCAGAAGTAGGAGGATTACTGAGTTCAAGGGATGCCAGGTCCTTCGGAGTGAGTTCTAGGCCAAGAGAGAGACCAAACCTGGAATCAAGCAAATATGAATTTGACCTGTAATTTCAGTTTTTCTGTTAGAATATTGGTTAATTTCTCCACATTCTCTCCAAGTTCATGGAATTTCCTTAAAACAGGTGTTTAAAAATTCTTCACTGAACTTTTTGTACATACTTATTATTATTTGGTTAGTTTCTGGCACCTTATGATTAGATCTTGCTCCTCTGACACACACACACACACACACACACACACACACACACACACACAAACACACACACACACAAACACATGTCTGTTGCCTTACATGCACCACAGAGCATATATGAACATAAGAGGACAACTTCGGGTGTATATCCTCTCCTTCTACCTTGAGACAGTCTCTTATTTATCATGCAGGTGAATTTCTGGGTTCTCCTGTCTTGGCCTCCTATTCTTTCAAGGTGCACTGTGATTCCCAGATGTGTACTGTGGATTTTGCTTTTGTGTGGTTTTGGTGGATCTCAATTCAGGTCCATGAGCAGTTAATTGATATATATTTGAGAGAGAGGGGAGAGGGAGAATGGGCATGCCAGGGCCTCAAGCCCCTTCATATGAACTCTAGGCATATTGGCATGTGTTTATTTACAGGAATGCATATATCTTTTCTTGAATTGTTGGTCTATTTTTGTTGTCTAGGGAAATGTAAACATACTAGTCACTCTTTGGTTATGAGTTGTACTTGTTTATAATATCAGGCTACCTTTGAACTCATAGCTAACCTTTACTTTATAGGCCTTTTCAGGCAGTGCTGGGGATAAAGGTGCATGCCATCACTTCAAGCTCAATATGTTTATGATAATTAACTCTGTTAATAATGGAAAAATGCAGATGAAATGAAAATTTGCATAATGGGTACAATTTTACAGATATTTTTAAATGTTAGTAATTAAACAGAAATACACTAGAAAAGAATATATATTTTCCACAGATTGGTCCCTAAAGAAATTGCTATCAGTACCTGGCAAGTAAAACTATAATTCTAATATAATAGATATGAATCTTTTTCTAAAAATGGAATTGATAGGTGCAATGTAATGTACAATGTTGAAAAAAGTTTTTGAGATGTCATGCTTTCAACCAAATTAAACTCATTTTTTTAGAACATTTTTGTTTGTATACGAACCCAGTGTACATGAATTCCTCATTTTCTAATCTCCAGTTCATACTTGAGCAGACACCTGACTTGCAGTAAACATAGTCACATGAGCCATTTCTTCCAAATCCCTCTCCTTCTAACATTGATACTTGTCTACCAGCTAACTTCATCCACAACAACACAAGTTGAGTAAAACAAAGGAAGATGGACAGAATTGTTGATGACGATAAGTTTGATAACATTACAATATTTCTTTTGTGGAGGCACGGTGGGGCTTGCCATTATTATCAGCACATGGGATGGAGAATTAGGAGGATTGCTGTGAGTTTCAGGCCACCCTGAGACTATATAATGGACTATATAATAAACCAGGTCAGCCTGGTTTAGAGTGACACCACACATCCACAAAAGAACAAATAAGAAATAATAATAATACCCCAAAGGATATACATTATATTTGCAGGTCAGAGGGATGGCTCAGCAGTTAATGGTACATAATTCTTCAGTATCCATATAGAGGTAGATGCACAAAAAGGAGCATCGGATTCTTTGTTTTTGTTTTTTTTTTTTCTTTATCTATTTTATTATTGAGTTCTTAGCAGTGGCAAGAAATATGATCCAGTAAATTTTGTATAACAATTCATGTAAGTTTATGTTTTTTTAAATATATTTTTTTTTTAATTTAAGGGTTAAAGTGACAGATAGATAAAAAGAGAGAGTAGGCACACCAGGAACTCTATCACTGCATTTGAACTCCGGACACATGTGCCCCCTTGTGCTTTATGTGTCTAACTTGGGTCCTGGGGTCCCAAACCCTGGTCCATTGTCTTTGTTGGGAAAAGAAATAACCCCTAAGTGATTTTCCCTATCCCATTCCTTCTTTCCTTCCTCCCTTCTTCCCTCCCTTCTTCCCTCCCTCCCTCCCTCCCTCCCTCCCTCCCTCCCTCCCTCCCTCCCTCCCTCTCTCTCTCTCTCTCTCTCTTTCTTTCTTTCTTTCTTTCTTTCTTTCTTTCTTTCTTTCTTTCTTCCCTTCCTTTCTTTTCTCTAGATTTTTTTCTTTCTTCCTGTAATATTTTTTTGCACTGTAGTGTTTCCCTCTTGTACAGGCTGCCCAGCAATTCACGATGCAGTCTCAGTGTGGCTGCAAAACAGTGGTGACCCTGATTTCGCTACTCCTTAAGTACTTGATATTAAAGATGTGCACCATCAAGCCTGGCCTATTGTAGGTTTTCACATTCTCCCTTCAAACAGCACTCTTGTTCATCTCAAGTCCTCTGTACTGTCTTGTCAGTCCTTTGTAAAGTGGGTTAATAGACATATGTTTATTTACAATGATGCACATACCTTTTCTTGAATTTTTGGACTATTTTTGTTGTTTTTGGTTTCTCTTTGCTTCTGTTTAAGGAAAACCAGACACTCAAAAACAATATGTGGCAGAAAAGACAATTACATTTTCAGTTTCTTCTTAGGTGAACATTCCAAAACTGGGGTAAATTCTGACTCTTCACAGTCTTTTCTTTTTTCTTTTTATGGTCACTTTGGTAACCACTGGAGTCACTGGCTTGGAAAACAGGGTCCTGATCTTCCTGGTGCCTTTTTTTCCTCTTCGACTCTTCCTCCCAGAGGTCATTCACATTGCCACTAATAGTTTGGTCCACATCTTCCTTTGGGGTGACATCTGCAAAACCTGCTAGCTCTAAGGCCACACCATCTGCCTCAAAGATTGTTGGGTGCTTCTTTTTCTTCTTCTTCTTTTTCTTTGGCTCTTGCTCTGAGAGGCATTTACATGATCAGCAGTATGTAGGTCCATCTCATCCTGTAGGGTGACATCTGCAAAATCTGTGAGTTCTGTGGCACCACCCTCTGTCTCCGAATTTTCTGAGTCTTTCTTTTTCTTCTTCTTCTTTGGCTTTTGTTCCAAGACACCATTCACATTAGCAGTCATCTGTAGGTACACCTCTTCCTGTGGGGTAACTGCCAAATCTGTGAGCTCTGTGGTGCTACCATCTGCCTCAGAGGCTTCTGCATCTTTCTTCACCTTCTTTTTCTTCTTTGAAACTTTTGCAACAATTTCCTCAATGCCAGTATCTAATACATCTTCAGAAGCTTTATAACTCTTGGATTGTAAACTTGTAATATTCAGTTTTCCTCGAATGCAAAATACTCCCGCAGCATCAGAATCTAAATGAAATACTTCAAATTCCAGTTCATCACCCACATTTATCTCCAAAGTTTGCCAGTGCTCATATGACATCTGCTCAGGTTTAGGGATAGAGGCATTAAAACTACCATGCACTAAACAGCTAATGTGACTAGAAGACACTTTATTAACTGTGCCCACCAACTTTTGTCCTGGTTCAGGGCAAAAAATAAAATCTGCTTCGATGTTAAGATGAATGTGTCCTTGATCACCATAAATGTCTCCCAGTTCACCCACAACTTTGAAGTGATCATATGCGATAGGGACACCTAAAAGGCGAGACTTCTGGGCCTAAGTGGTCATCTCAAGCTCCTCCATGGCAACCGGGCACATGTTGTCAGCATGGAGCCAGCGGCCTGGGCCTCTGGGGACAGCCGTGGGCACATGCTGAGCAGCTCGCCCTGCGCCCAGCTGACCTCCCCAGCGCCCGTCAGGGTTTCCACGCGCTCACGACGCAGAGCGCGAGCGCCTGTGCGGGCATGGACGCGGCCGGCTCCCGTACCTCCCGAGTAGCGCAGGAGCTCTGCGTCCAGTTGCTCCCAGATCCCCGTGCGCGTCTGGTGCAGGTAGCGGGCGACAGGGCGATGTGCCTGCGGTGCCGCCCGACCACCAGGCACGAGTAGTGGCTGTTCACCAGCGCGCACGCCACGGCGTACGTCTGCTGCTCCAGGCAAGGCACGACGCCGGCGGGTGCCATCCCGGGCCTCTCGGAGACCCCTTGGGGCCGAGGACATGGGGCGCAGCCGGCGGCCATGCGACCTGTGTGGTTCCCTCGACGCCTCAACACTTAATTTAGTTACAAGGAGAGAGAGAGAGAAGGAGAAGACAGAGAGATACAATGGGCACTCCAGGGCCTGTAGTTGCAGCAAACAATCACCAGATATGTGCACCGTTTGTACCTTTTCTTAACATGTAAACTGTGGAATCAAACCTGGGACATAAGTCCTTGCAAGTAAGTGCCTTAACTGCCGAGCCTTCTCTCTCAATCTCTCTCTCTCTGTCGCTCCCTGTCTCTCTCTCTTAAATATATATATATATATATATATCTTTTGCATTCCATTTCCATGGAACTGCTCAAAATTAAAATAACCTTTCCAACATTGGATACTTGTTTTACAGAAAAATATAAATGGCATTGGAAAAGTATTTCTTACACTGACAGGGTATGTATGCAGTATGTGTTGTGTAGTGTGTGTATGTGTCTGCACATGCATATGTGGGGAGAAGAGGATGGCATTCAGTGTCCTGTTTGATCACTTGTCCAAATTATTTCCCTGAAGCAGAGTTCTCACTGAACCAGATCTGTAATTTTTTGGTCTGAAAGCAAAATTGAAGTCACAATGTTCTAATAGGAGAGTGGACATTTCACTGAGACTGAGCAGAGATTGTACTGTTCTCTTTCTTTCTTTCCTTCTGTTATTTTTTTAATTTTATTTAGATCAATGTATTAACCTTTAATATTTATGTTTTTTGTTATTATTATTATTTATTCATTTATTTGTTTTTGCTTTTCAAGGTAGGGTTTCACTGTGGTACAGGCTGACCAAGAATGCACTCTGCATGTTCAGAGTTGCCTCAAAATCATTGTGATCCTCCTACATCTGTCTTTCGATTCCTAGAATTCAAGGCATGTACCTCCATGCCTGGCTTAGCATTAATTTTATTATGGAATTTTATGTCTATTTTGTTTGTTTCTTTCTTTATTTTCTTCAAGGCAGGATCTCACTCCAGCCCTATATTTTCTGTAATCCACTATGTACTCTGAGTCTGGCATTGAACTCACAGCAATTCCCCTGCCCTTGCCTCCTAAATTCTGTTATTAAAACTTGTGCTGTGATACATGGCTATTTTTTTTATTTTCTGTCTTTAAAAATATGTATTTATTTATAGATGGGATAGAGAGATAGAGTGAGAGAAAAAGACTCAGAGAGAATGGCTAGCCAGAAACTCTTGCCACTGCAAACAACCCAACATGCATGCACCCATAAGCATCTGGTTGAACATGGATATCACGTTCCAGTTTTAGGTGAGTATTAGGGAAATAAACTGGGTCAACAGGCTTGGAAAGCCTCCAAACTTCATCCATTGAATCTTGGGACAAGACCTCATTCTGGCACATTCAAACAAAAATTGGTTTGTTTGTTCTCCTCTGGACACATGCATCATTTTTTGCATCTGGATAATATGGTTCTTGGAGAATCGAACCTGGTTGCTTTGGCTTGGCACGTAAATACCTTCACATGTAAGCAATTCCTCAAGATTTTTTTTTTCAAAATTAATTTTTATTTCTTTCAGTTTTTGAGTTAGAATCTCACTGTAGTCCAGGCTGACCTGGAATTCACTATGTAGTCTTAGGCTGGCATCTGATTCACAGAGGTCCTTTTACATCTGCATCCCAAGTTCTGGCCTCGGTGAAAAGTATTTATTTGAGGTGAACAGAAAGAAGCAGATGGAGATGGAAAGGTAAAGAGACAGTGAGTATTTTGGATGCATGTGCTACTTTGTGCATCTGGAACTATGGGAGTACTGTGGAATTGAACCCAAGGCCACCTGGCTTTGCCAAGTAGGACCTTCAATCGGTCAGCCATCTCTATAGCCCTCGTCCTTTTACTTTCACCTGCTTGACTCAGGCACTGTTTCATTGACCTGCCCATTTAATTCTAGGAGGTTGGGAGTGTTACACATAAGAGGAAGTTAATTTATTTCAAAACTAGAGATCATGGAAAAGCCAATTTATGTGCTGTAGAGATGGCTTAGTGGTTAATGTGTTTGCCAGATAACTTGGGGAGGCATGTTCGACTCTCCAGATCCAATGTAAGCCAGGCACTAGGAAGTGAGGCAAAAACTAAGTCACACAAAAGCACTAGTTGATGCAAGCCTTCTCCGGACTGTTCTTTCCTCTTACATAAACTCTGACATAGTTCATATAATATTCCTACGTCTTGTAGCTGTGTGGTTTGGAATATGAGGCTTTCAAGGTGAAAAGCCGGGCAGAATAAAAGTGGAGGAGACAGTTGGCTTTACCCAGAACCGAGTTGCACTCGCTCTGCTTCCTAGAAAACAAGTTGGGACTGCCAATGCATCCTTGCATATTGGTAGGTGCCATAGTGACAACCATGGTTGTTAGTGGGTGGTAGTGCAGGGAGGGAAATTGCTCAATTTGGGAAGAAGGAAAGAAGTGGAATGAGATCTGTTCAGATAATTGCTGGAGGAATGTACACTATGGGATAAGGACTCTGACTTGTATATGGCCATTTTTGTTAATTAAATTTTTTTATTATTTGAGAGGTTCAGAGAGCAAGTGAGAAGGGTGCATCAGGACCCCAGTAACTGCCAACCAACTCCAGATGCAGACACTTCCTTTTACATCTGGCCTACATGGGTATTGGTGAAGCAAGACTCAAACCACTGTCCTTTAGCCTTCACAGGCAAGTATTTAAACGCTAAGCCATCTATCCAGCCCTATTGCTATTTTTAAAGAAAAGACTTACAACAGAGCATTCTTAAAAAGAAGTGATAGCAGGGCTGCAGAGATGGCTGCGTGTTTAAGTCTGTTGCCTCCAATGTCTAACAAGCCATGTATGATTCTACAGTGCCCATGTAAAGCCCGATGCTCAAAGTGGCACAGCAGATGGAGGCTCTGGAACACCCATTCTCTCTGTGTTTCTCTTCCCTCTAACTCTCTTTTCATGAAAACAAATGATAAATAAATAAATGATGCCCTTAAAATTCTAATAGTAATTGTGGGAAATAACATAAACAAGATTAGCCATTCTGAGGTTGATTTTTTTTTTTTGTCCATATGTATGTGTGATATGTGTGCCTGTGTATATTCGTTTGCTTGTATATGTGTAGGAACAGATATGTGTGCAGGTGCATGTGTATGGGCTTGTGTGGGAGCAAGTAGTTGACAGTTGCTGTCCACCACAATTTTTTGAGACAAGGTCCCACTGAACCTGGAGCGCCCAAATTGAGATAGACTAGCCAGGCATATTGGCACACGTACTTAATCTCAGCACTTGGGAGGCAGAGATAGGATCGTTGTGACTTTGAGGCCACCCTGAGACTACATAGTGAATTCCAGGCTACCTGCACTTCAGAGAGAGAAAAAGGAGAGGGAAGAATAGGTGCACCAGGGTCTCTAGCCACTGTACATGAATTCCACATGCATGTGCCACCATGTGTCCCTTGCTTAGTTATGTTCTGAGGAATTGGACCTGAATCCTTTGGCATTGAGATTGAACCACTAAGTTTTCTTGCTAGCACCAGGGACTCCTTTATCATTGCTATCTGCAGAAGACCAGAATAAGTGAAGGTGACCTGATCTTGGCACCTCTGTTTGTCAGTGCCTGCTAACTGATATTTAGGCTGCACAGTTATGTGATGCTTTCTTCTATCAGGACCTCTCTGACACACAGCTGGGAGTGTGTAATCATGCAATAGATGAATTAAAAAGCAAATGTTACTGGGCACAATCTGGCAAATAAAGCAAGGGGAAACTAGGGTTTGTCAGCATGATATGAGAGTGTGAAACATTAGGATGACCCAGAGAGTTTTCCCTCTTACTATCTCCTTTCCCCTAATTCTGTCTCTTCAGAAATCTATGAAATAATACAATCACAAGTTTAGTCTTAGGTATTTTAATTTTATGTTGAGAACCTTATAACTTGTGAAAGGTAGGAGGGAGGCAAAAAAATAGAGATCATGCCACACCCTAACTGACAGAAGCAATAGGTTCCTACCTTCCTAGGGAAAGTCAAAATGAAAGTTTGGAAATTTCATCAGTAGAGCAAGCAAGGGAGAGCTAAACAAGCTCTTGTTCTGCTTAGTGACCACAGGAAATGAAGGAGGAGGGGCAGTTAGGAATGGAATGGGCTGTAGGGAAGGCTTAGCAATTAAGGCATTTGCCTGCATGGCCAAAGGACCCAGGTTCAATTCCCCAGGACCCACGTTAGTCATATTAAAGAGGGGGTGCATATCTCTGGAGTCCATTTGCAATGGCTGGAAGCACTACCACACTAATGCTCTCTCTCCATCCCCCGTCTCTCTCTCTCCCTCATTCTCTATACAATAAGTAAAAATAAAATATCTTTTCAAAATATTAAGTATGACTTTCTTTAGCTGGAGAAACAGTAGTATTTTTCATTCCTCAACCAACTGCCGATGCACCTGGCTTATGTGGGTACTGGGGATATAGAACCTGGGTCCTTGGGCTTCCTATGCAAGTGCCTTAATCTCTTAGGCATCTCTCCAGCCAGATTTATGGTTTTTAATGTTCAGTTCTGGGGAAGGTGATATGCACTGTTTATTGCATCACTCAGGAAACAGAGACAAGAGAATTGCCATTAGTTCTAGGACAATGCTCATCAAGTTGATTTCATCTACATAGTATGACCCTGTCTCAAACAAATCAAAAACAAAGCTTAATTATTTAAACATTCATTAAGTGAAATATATATATAGACTTCCAGATCTTCTTCTCTTCTCACCCAAGCTGGTTAGGAACAGCTGTGTACTTGCGTGCATTAGCAGTTATAATGCTGCAGTGGCTTGAATGTAAAATGCCTCTCATAGCCTCCTGTGTTTGTGATTAGGTCGTCTCACACTCAGTCTCCAGCAGAGGAGCTGTTAGGAAGTAGAGACTTCCTGGAGGAGGTAGTCACTGGAGGCGACTTGTGAGTACCTTTTACCTGTTGTTGTGCTCTCTTTCCTGTTTGCTCTGAGGTGAGCTGGTCTTTTCCGCCGCATATCCCTACAACCAGCATATCGTTCCCAAGTGTTTGCAGGAGGTGAGTGACAATGGAGTGAATCCTCTGAAATGGGCTCAGATTAGTCTTCCCTCTTTGTATATATAATTTTCACTTATTTACTTAACAGAGAAATACCAGCAGAGAAGAGAGACTGACAGAGAGAGGGGGGGGGGGAGGGAGATAATGGACATACCAGGTCCTCCAGCCACGGCAAAGAACTCAAGATTCATGTGCCTAATTGTGCAATTGGCTAACATGTGTCCTCAGAATTTAACCTGACTCCTTTTGCTTGCAGGCAAAAGATGTAATCGCTAAGCCATCACTCCCACCCCAGTCTTTCCTCTTCAAGTTGTTTCTGTCTTATTTTTCATCACAGGCACATAACAATGAGTAAAGTGATTGAGGCTAGTGAGTTGAGGGTAGTGTTATTTCTAATCTGTGACCAAATTCCTGTCAAGAGGCAATGTCAAGGCTGGAGAGATGGCTTAGCAGTGAAGACACTTCCTGCAAAGCCAAAGGAGCAAGGTTTGATTCTCCAGCTCTCCCTTAAGCCAGATGCACAGGATGGTGCTTAAGTATATTGTTTGTAGCTGTGGCTGGAGGATCTATTACACCCATTGTCTCTTTCTCTGTCGTGTTTGTGCGCTCTCTCTCTCTCTCTCTCTCTTTCTCTCAAATAAGTAAATAAATAACATATTTTTTAAAACACTGTAAGTGAGGAAGGGTGTATTGCAACTTACAGTTTAATGTGGCATGGCACATCATGTCAGGTAAGGTATCACAGCAGCTACATGAGCTAGTAGCTCATATTGTATCTTCATTCAGGAAGTGGGAGCAGTCCAAAGACCACAAGTGTCACCCCTCGTGACACACTTCCTCCACCAGGTGTCTCTGAGGGACAAGTCACATACAAACAATAGTGGGCAGTTTTGAAGGAAGTAGATCAGAGTAGAAATAGAAGATTCATCATCATAAAATGGCCTCAATATCCATGACATCATAGTGCCTAACACTACCTACACAAGACCAGCATCAGAGGAGGGAAAGATCATGACATCAACATAAAAGAAAGACTTATTGAGACAGGGAGGGGATATGATGGAGAAGGGAATTTCAAAGAAGAAAAGTGTGTGGGGGGAGAGTATTACCATAAGATATTTTTTATAATCATGGAAAATGTTTTGAAAAAAAGGGAAAAAATTAATGTAAGATTAAAAAAAAAATCATAGAATGGAGAGCTTCCCCTCCCCTCAAAGAAAACTCTACTGCTAACAGTGCCTCCCAGCTAAGCTCTTCTCATATACTCTGTGAGAACTCTGCCAGGCTTTTGTGTCAAGAGTATCTAGCAGCCTGTACAATGCAATGAAAGTGTGTCAAGGGTTCTGAGCTGCTTGAATGATTCTCTGCCACCGGTGAGAGCAGATCTCATTGAGGGACTGGGCAGCCAAAGAAAATGGTCTTCCATAAACAGAACTGAGACAGCCAGCAAAGGGTTTTGAATGACATTTGCCTAAGAAAGAAAAAGCAATTGTTTTAGCTTTTAAAAATAGTGGTTTTTGTGCTTATTTATTTATTTATTTATTTATGGACAACAGGAAGAGAAATAGGCAGAAAGCAGGGGAGAGAGAAAATGGGCACGTCAGGGCCTCCAGCAACTGCAAAGGAACTCCAGATGTATGCATGACCTTGTCTGTCTGGCTTACATGGATGCTGGGAACGGGGCCTGAAGCTGGTATCCTCTTGTTCCACAGGCAAGGGCTTAAACATTAAACCAACTCCCCAGCCCTAGTTTGACCTTTTTAAAACTGAAACATTAGGATATTTCTCTTGGACCTTTCCTGAGTTGCTATATGCAGCTTACATGATTTTCTATGTGGAAGTGCGTGTATGGTAGACAGTTATTTTAACTTCGAATATCATCCCTACATGGTGCAAATAAATGTTCAGAAAATTTTACTTTGGTTTCTATTTCCCTGGGACTTTAAGTTTTCTTCTATAATCCTCAGAATTAACTAGCTTAAAATTACCTTTCTCTAGAAAGTATATATGTTGTACTTTTCTGTTATCTTATTTTGATATCATGATCTTTTGCTCCTATTATAATGGTCTTGTGTAGATAGTGTGAGGCACTGTGAGGACATGGATATCCAGATCACATTGTGTCTGGAAGAGCACATTGTAAGGAGTTCTGCCCTTTCTTGAGCTAATATATTCTTAACGCCACCTCTTCCACAGTGAACCCTTAGCCTTGGAAGGTGTGATAGAGAGATTGCAGTGTTGGAACTCCTGTCACTTCTATCCAGCACCTTGCTTCCTTTGGAGTCATCACAAGGTCACTGCCATCTGAGAAAAGCAGTTTTCCTACCAAAAGTGAGTACCATTAATACAAAGGTAGGAACATTAAGAGAAGTGATTTCTGGGCAGTTTGATGTGCATAGTATATAAATTTGGCCAGACAGCAAAGATGTTACATGTCTAGGGCTCAAGACTACTCCTGTTTTACATTTGCAGTATCAGGAATGTATTCCCTCCCATGGAGCATCCTGTAGTCCAGTTAGAGGGCAGTCGGTGTCCACTGTGACAGATTATCACTATTTCACCCATTGGCTCATTGGGCATGGCTGGCAAAATATAAGGCTTGCAGGTTCCACTGTTGCTTTGTTGCATTGTGTGTGTGTGTGTGTGTGTGTGTGTGTGTGTGTGTGTGTGTGTGTGTGTGTGTTTGCTTGTGTTTTTTGTTTTTTCAAGACAGGGTTTCACTTAAGCCCATGCTGACCTAGAATTCACTATAGAGTCTCAGGGTGGACTCAAACTCATGGAAATCCTGCTACTTCTTCCTTCCATTTGCTGGGATTAAAGGTGTACACCACCAAGCCCGGCTTGCTCCAATTTTTGATAAGGCTTATATGACTCAGGATTGTGTATTGAACTCATGCTGGCATGCTTTACAATCAGGCAACATTAGCCACACATTCCCAGCTTCTTAAATGTGGAGCCTAGGCTGCTTTCATACTCCTCGTCCTCCTGCATCTGATCCTATAGGAATTGTGAAGAGTGCGTGCCATCCCACTTGGCCCTTCCACTTTTTGTTATTTATTCAATTGCAAGCAGATTTGAGGGGAGAGAGAACGGGGGGAGGGAGAGAGAGAGAGAGAGAGAGAGAGAGATGGGTGGGCATCTAAAAACAACTATCTAAGCATGTACCATTTTGTGGATCTCAGTTGACATGTGTAATGGTAATCGAACCTGTGACTTTAGGATTTGCAGGTAAGCATCATAACCACCGTGAAATCTCCCCATAACCATCGACTTTAAAAAAGTCACTTTTATGTTAGTCAGAATAAAGATAAGGTTTTTTGTTTTATAATCTTCATGTTCATATATTTGTACATGTGCTTGACAACAGTTTTTTTCATGCCATAGCACAAGTGCGGAGGTCAGAGAGCACTTGTCTTCCACCTTGTTGCACTGTTTCTCTCTTTATTCTCACTTCTGTGGATGACAGTATAACAGGCCTGTGAACTTCTGTGGGTTAGCCTACCTCTGTATCACTTCATAGTTGACATGTTTGAATTATAGACGTGTATCTCTCTGGCCAGCTTTAGGGGGCTCATGCTTGTACAGCAAGTGCTTTTACACCCTGAGTCATCTCCCCAGGCCGGTGATACAGCATTGTTGTTTTTCCATGTAAGGTCTTTGTCTAGCCTAGGCTGACTTTGAATTCACTCTGTACTCTCAGGTTGCCACGAACTTCCTGCAAACCTCTTAACTCTACCTCCTCTTACTGAATTTAAAAGTGTATGCCACCGTGCCTGGCTAGATATGTTATTGTATTTATTTATTTATTGTCTTTACCTATTCAAGGTTCGGTCTCCATCTATCTGAGGCTGTCCTGGAATTCAATATGTAGTCTCATGTTGGTCTTGAACTCATGGCGATGCTTATTCCTCTGCCTCCTGATTGCAGGGAGTAAAAGCATGTGCCACCATGTCTGATGACATATGTTAAAAAGCTGAGAGAGGAGGCCTTCCAGGAGTCCAAAGCCAACTGATAGACAATGAGAGCCTGCCTCAAATGTAAAACAGTTAGAGATTTTGAAAACTTAGAGAAAATTTGAGTTCACTTACTTGGAATAAAAACTTATCATTGTCATTGATAATGATTATGAGTCAACTTTCATGAAATGTACCCACATGTTGGTGCATGATTCTTGAAAGAGGCAGAATTCCACAATGTACAAGGAGCATTGTTCTAGTTGTATTGGGTGACACAGGTAGGACTCTTACTAGTGGGTTAAACCCCAGTCATATAGATTTTTCTATTTCCTCATTAAGTGATTGTTTTGAATATTTATTTACTTGTTTACTTTCTATCAGATGAAAATTCACAAGTACACACCATATGAGGTTACCATCGTGTCCCTCACTGTTCCAACCTGTTTTTCCACACATTTTCATGAGCATTGGAGACATTGTTTTCTGTCTATTCTTATATTGATTCCATTGCTACCTCACAAAATCAGCTTCAGTGAATTTGTATATCCACCCATCCTTTTTCTTCCTTAAATTAATATTTGATGTATTCACTTATGAGGGAGAAGGGGAGAATGTAGATGTCAGGTTCTCTAACCAGTACATACAAACTCCAGGCACATTGGCTCCCTTGTGCATGTAGCTTACGTGTGTCCTGTGGAATCAAACCTGGGTTCTTAGGCTTAACCAGCCAATAATGTGACCCTAAGCCATTTCCCAAGTCCCTTCCCCCCTTTTGTTTTTTTTTAACATTAGTTTTTCGAGGTATGGTTTCACTGAAGTAGAGGTTGGCTTGGTATTCAGGATGTAGTCTCATGGTTATCCTATCCCTGGGGCGCTTATGCCAGGATTAAAGATGTGCACCACCATGTGTGGTCTGGTGTCGGTTTTAAGTCCCACTTCAAGAAGCTCTACTGCTCATCTCAATATCTCGGTGCTGTCTTTTCAGTCCTTTTAATGTGGGGATCTTGAGTCATGTTTTGTCAGTGGTTCAGGTATCTTTTCTTGATTTGTTGGTCAAATTGTGCTATCCTTGGATCTCTATGCCTCTGTGCAAGGAAAACAGTATGCAGGGTAGACTGTTTGTGTACTACCGGAGGCAGTGGGATTTTCAACTTGAAGCCACTGTCATGGTTTCTGTACATTTAATTCCTTTTGTTGTCACATATGTGGCAGCATACTGTGGGCTTGCAATATAAGAATTCAAAATTACCAGGCCCAATCCACAGTAGGGTCTCTGCAAATATACTTGTCATTCTTTCAGATATAACAACTCACACTTTGTTTTCAGGTAAAGTAGGCCCAACTTCTCAAAATATCATCTCAGAATTAGTCCCTTCGAAGGTCTTTACATATTAAGTTCCACACAGCATCCTTTTCCTTTATGTTGAAGGGAGTCTTGGGTATGATGTCAAGATTTCAAGTGAAGAAAGAACTAGTGTCAGTCTTTTTCAATATGTAAGTATTTCCATGGGCTACTTCTATACTTATAGATAACACACAATTGTGTTTCCCTCTCCTCCCCTTTCTTCCCCTACTTTCTCCATAATAACTCTGCTCCTTTCATATTCCCTTGCTCTCTGCATTAGTCTCTGTTTTAATTTTATGTCATCATCATTTGTTTCTGTTATCAGGGTCTTGCGTGCATATTGTTAGGGCCTTAAATATTGAGACCAAATTCTCCCCAGATAGTCATGTGTAAGGATGGGTATCTATTTAAATATTGAGTTTTTACCAGCTTCAAAAAATATGATTCAGTGAGTTTTACATATATTTGGTGTAATTATAGGCATTTTTTAATATTTTTTTTTTCTTTGAGGAAGAAAGTGACAGATAGAGAAAAAAGTATCAATAGGCACACCAGAAACTCTATCCACTGCTTACAAACTCCAGACACATGTTCATCCTTGTGCAAAGTCTGGCTTATGTGGGTTCTGGAGACTCAAACCCAGGTCTGTTGTATTTGTTGTGAAATGAAATAACCCCTATTCCATTACTTCTTACCCCATCTTTCTTTCTTTTTTTACTTTCTTTCTTCTGAATATTTTATTTTATTTTATTTTATTTATTTATTTTTGTTGTTGTTGTTGGTTTCTTTTTTATTTATTTGAGAGGGACAGACACAGATAGAAAGATAGAGGGAGAGAGAGAGAATGGGCGCGCCAGGGCTTCAAGCCTCTGCAAACGAACTCCAGACACGTGCGCCCCCTTGTGCATCTGGCTAACGTGGGACCTGGGGAACCGAGCCTCGAACCGGGGTCCTTAGGCTTCACAGGCAAGTGCTTAATCGCTAAGCCATCTCTCCAGCCCTGAATATTTTATTTTTGAAACTAGGTTTTCACTTCTGTACAGACTGTCCAGTAATTAAAGATAGAGTTTCAGTGTGGCTGCAAAATCATGGTGATCTTGCTTTCTCTGCCTCTCAAATGCTGGGAATTAAAGGTGTGCACTATCAAGCCTGGCCTAGTGTAGGTTTTAAATCTCTCCCTTCCAGAAGCACTCTTGCTCATCTCAATTCCTCTGTGCTGTCTTGAGTGTCATTCATAAATTGGGCATATTGACATATTTTTATTACCAGGGAATCAGATAACTTTTCCTGAATTGTTGGTCGTTTTTTGTTGTCCTTGCTTCTCATTGTCTCTGTGGAAGGAAAAGGAGATATTCAACAAAAATATGTGGTGTCGGCTGTTTGTGTATCACAGGAAGCAGTTGGATTTTATATGTAAAGCCACTGTCATGGCTTCTGGACATTTCACCCCACTCTTTTCTCACTTAACTGGACCATACCATTGGGTGTTACAAAATTATTCAAAATTACTAGGCACAATCCAGGCTAGGGTTACCACAAACATGCTAGTCATTCTTTGGTTATCAGATGTACTTGTTCATAATATCAGGCTACCTTTGAGCTCATAGTCAACTTTTACTTTATAGGCCTTTTCAGGCACTGGTGGAATGAAGGTGCAAGCAATTACTTCAATCTCGATATGTTTAATTGTCACCTCTCTTGATCATGGAAAATCACAGATGAAATAAATAGCTTGCATAATGGGTCGGATTTTACAGTTTTTAATGGTTGCAATTAAACAGAGATACCCTATAAAACAATATATATTTGCCTTAGATTTGTCCCTAAAGATATTGCAATCATTTCCTGGCAAGTAAAGTATAATTCTGAGTAATATATATGCATCTTTTTCTATAAATTTAATCGCTGCGTGCAATGTAATGTACCATGTTACCATAAAGTATAAAAATGCTTTCTCTTTTTCTTCAATATCCATTTGTAATTTTTATGTATTTTTGGAAAAGTAATGCAACAACAAATCTATGTTGAAAGAATTCTTTGATATGACATATACTTTCAACCAAAGATAACTTGTTTTCTTTGAAATTTGTTTGTGTTTTGCTTTTATACAAACCAAGGTACTGGAATTCCTCATTTTCTAACCTCCTGTTCATGACTTGAGCAGACATGTGACTTGCAAGAGACTTAGTCACATGAGCCATTTCTTACAAATCCCTTTCCTTCTAACACTGATAATTTCCTACCAGTGAACTTCAACCACAGCACATGTAAAGAGTAAAACAAAGGAAGCTGGATATAATTGTTGGTGTCGATATTTTTGAGAACACTAAAATATTTCTTTTGAGTAAGCATGGTGGTGCTTGCCATTATTACCAGCACGTGGGATGCTGATGTCGGAAGAGTGCTGTGATTTTGAGGCTACCCTGAAACTACATAGTGAATTCCTGGTCAGCCTGTTTTACACGGAGACCCTCCTTCAAAACACAAAATAAAATTACAATGATAATAATAATAATACTGAAAAATTATATATTATTTTTGGAGACTATACAGATGTTTCAGTAGTTAGTTTTTCAGTACCCGTGTAGAGTTAGATACACAATGAGGTACATAGGTCTGGAGATGTTTACAGTAAGAAAATGACCTAATGTACTCTTTCTGCTGGGGTCCAGCCCTGGCTTGAAGGAGGGTCCCCGAAAGGAGGTGTGAAAGAGAGTGGTAAAATAATGACTCAAAGTCAAGTTCTGGTGCAAGCTGACAGGCTAATGCTGAAGGCACCTGAGTTTTTCCATCTTTCTCTCTTTTTTATTCTTTCTTTCTTTTTTTTTTCTGCCACTGCTCTTAGTCTCAGTCTTTTATTTTCTGATCACATCATGCACCTAAGAACAAACTTCAAGAAAGGTACAATTTCACCAAATTCATAGAAACTTTTTGTTATTCTTTATCATCACACAATCCCATAATTATTCACCTCAAGTAAAGTCATCAGGCCCCTGTAATGATGAACTCTTTTCACATTTTCCCCATGTATGTGTGGTCAAGCACTTGTGATTTCCTGGACTTCTACTTTCAATTACTCTATTAAAGAAGAGAGGCAAAACAACCACAAATGGGGCTTCCCATCATTAATCACTGATCCAGCAGATCCATTTATCCTTTAATTATTTATTTTGAATTTTCCTTTTCACGTCCCTCCAATACTTAGACAATTGTTCCCCCGATTGAACTATTTCTGACTTTGGTTGTTTTTCTGTAAGGATTCTTGGTAAAAAGTCAATTGCAATTGTCACCATTTAGAAAAATTAGGCATAGAACAATTTTTACATTGTTCCAGGAGGTTCATTGTTTCCTCCTAAGTGTATTGTACTCCATGCCTGACTTTCTTTAAGGCCTTTAAGGAAAACAATTATATCTGACCCATTTACTTGTTTTTCCAATTCTATGCCAGAGCCTCTTTCAGAAACATTGACCAACACTTCACCAACACCAATTTTTACTGGAAAAGTAAACTTAGAGATTGGGACACCAAGTGAAAGACAGAGAATGACAAACATTATACAGAAAACCACATATTTCTGTAGTGTAGGGAGCCAAAGATTTTTCTAGGGCAGGGCCACATTGGACTTCAAGGAACAGACAGCTGGGCTGGAACTGTGTCAAGCAGCTCTTCAGCACTCGATTCCAAATGATTCTGAAATGGCATGCTTGCCATCTCTGGCATCCCTCATTCACTATCTCTCAAAAGTGAATATAGTTACAAGCAGAGAGAGATAAAGAGAGAGACAGAAAGAATGGACATTCCAGGGCCTCTAGCAGCTGCAAACAATCTCCAGATACACGCACAATTTTTATACTTTTCTTTACATGTGTACTGTGGAATCAAACCTGGGTCATAGGCTTTTCAAATATGTGCCTTAACTGGTGAGCCTTCTCTCTCTCTCTTCCTCTCCCTGACTCTCCTACATATATATATATACACACACATATATATATATATATATATATATATATATATACACACACATATATATATATATATATATATATATATATATATATATATATACACACATATATATATGGTGCCTACAGCCATTGCTGACACACTCCAGACATTTGTAAGGATATAAAAGATGGTTTGAAAGCCGGGCGTGGTGGCGCGTGCCTTTAATCCCAGAACTCAGGAGGCAGAGGTAGGAGGATCGCTGTGAGTTCAAGGCCACCCTGAGACTACAGAGTTTATTCCAGGTCAGCCTGAACCAGAGTGAGACCCTACCTCGAAAAACAAAATATGGTTTGAAAAGAGATGAATAATAAACTGATTAACAAGTAATCACAGCATTTAGGGAATTGAAGGTGAAAGCTTCAGCCACTTGTGGCCATAATTTCATTTATTTATTTATAAAATTTTTAAATATTTTTTTGGAGTGAGTGAGAAAGGGAAAGAGGCAGGTAAAGATAGAGAGTCAGACAGAAAGAGTGGGTGTGCCAGGGCTTCCAAATTTCAAAGGAACTCCAGACTTATGAACCACTTTGTGCATTTTTGCATGTGTGTCTTGGGGAACCAATTTGAGGTGCTTTGGCTTTTCAGGCAAATACCTTAACTGCTAAGCCATCTCTCTTGCCCACATTTTCTTTTCAAGGTAGGATCTCCTTGTCTCCTACGCTGAAGCAGAACCTGATATTAAATCTCAGGTAGACTTGAAATCATAGCTACCTGACTATATCAGCCTTGTTAGTGCTGGAAATAAATGTGTATGCCATCCCATCAAGCTGTCTGTGTTTATATTAATCATCCCTCTTGATGATGGAAAATCATACATGAAACAAAAAGATTGAAAAATATTTCAGCATTTACAAATAGATTAAGAATGCTAGAATAAAATAGGTATGCACTAGAAAGAAACATATATGTGCAATAGACAACTCCATTTCCTGGTAGTAAAGATATAATTCCAATGAAGAACATAAGAAACTGTATCAGAGAATGGAATCACAATGTGCAACGTTACTTACAAAGAAAGCACAAATCTTAGGAAAGCTTTATTTTTTTCTTCTATGACAGATTGGGATTCTTTATACTTACATTTAAGAATATTTTATTGAATTCATTTATTTGACAGAGAAACAGGGTGAGAAAGACAGAGAGAAAGAGAGAGAGAGAGAGAGAGAGAGAGGGAGACAGAATTTGATGGGTGACCCAGGCCCTACAGCCACTGAAAACAAATTCCAGATGCTTTAGCTCCATTGTGCATCTCTCTAAAATGGGTCTAAGTAATTGAATCTGGGACTTATAGCTTTGCAACCACATGCCTCACCTTCTAACCAATGACTTAAACTATGTTTTTCAAATATTATTTATGTGCAGGAAGACAGAGAGAGAGTGAGAGATTGAAGAAAGACAGAAAGAAAGAGAGAATGGGCAAAGCAGGCCCTCCATCAACTGCAGATGAACTGTAGAAGCATGTACTCCTTGAGCATCTGTCCTTCAGGGTTGCTGGGGCATCAAAAATGGGTCCTTTGTCTTCACTGGCAAACACCTTAACAGTAAGCCATACATCCAGCCCCAGATTGTGATTCTTCATTAGTTTGTGGGTAAAGTAATTCCACAACAGTTTCTACTTGTGTTATTCATAGATCTTGCATTATGTACTTACCATAATCTCATTGCTAATTGTGAATATTACTGAATAAACAAAGGGTATCTGGCTGATTTTTCAGTAGCTTATGTTAAGAAGGAATGGGCTAGAGGGAAGGCATAGTGATTAAGGTGTTTGCCTTCAAAGCCAAAGCACCCAGGTTTAAATCCTCAGGACCCAGGATAGCCAGATGCACAAGGGGGTACATAGGTCTGGAGTTCAAGTGCAGTAGCTGCAGTCCCTGTCGCGCCAGTTCTCTCTCCCTCTTCTCTCTCTATCTCTCTTTCTACATCTTTATCTACCATGGAAATGAATAAAACTAAAATGATTGTTAACACTATTACGAATGAACTTATTTGTTTGGTGAAAAGGTACTATTTCCCCTCCTTCAATCAAAAAAATTGATTTAAATGATATCACTTTCTCCTGGCCTGTAAAGTGTCTTTTGAGAAGTCAGCTGTCACATGAAATGAAGTAATTAACCTTTCTTCCCCTTTGTTGAAGGGCTGGAGAAACACCTGAATGGCAAGGTTACTTCCCTGCAAATTCTAGTGACCTAAGTTCTATTTTCCATTTCCCCCATAAAGCTAGATGCACAGGAGTGCTTGCATCTAGAGTTCATTTGTTGTGGCTAGAATTCGTGGTGATCAAATGTTTTGGTCTCTCTTCCTCTCTGTGTCTCTCTTCATTATCTCTATGCATGCAAATAAATAAAAGCTTAAAAACATTTAAGCAAAAATGTTGGGCAGGAAGATGCATATCTTTAATTCCAGCACGTGGTAGGCAGAGGTAGGAGGATTAGTGAGTCCAAGCTCAGCCTGGGCCTACAGAGTGAGTTGCAGTCCTAGAATGAGAGCAAACCTGGCAACAAACAAATATGAATTTGAACTGTCAGTTCAGTTTTTCTGTTAGATTATTGATTAACTTCTCCACGTATTCTGAAAGCTCATAGAATTTCCTTAAAACAGGTCTTTAAAAAATTCTTCACTGAACTTTTTGTACATACTTATTATTATTTGGTTAGTTTATGGCACCTTATGTTTAGGACTTGATTCTCTGTCATATACGCACACACACAAACATACAGACGTCTGTTGGTATGCATGCCCCACAGAGCATATATGGACGTGAGAGGACAACTTTGGGTGTATGTTCTCTCCTTCTCCTTTGAGACTGTCTCTTATTTACCATGCATGTGAATTTCGGGGGCTCTCCTGCCTTGTCCTCCTATTTTCTCATGGGTGCACTGTGATTGCCAGATGTGTACTGTGGATTTTGCTTTTGATGTGAGTTCAGTGGATTTCAATTCAGATCGATGAGCAGTGTACAGATATATATTTGAGAGAGAGGGGAGAGGGAGAATTGGCATGCCAGGGCCTCAAGTCCCTGCAAAAGAACTCTAGCCAAATGTGCCAACTTTTGCACGTGACTTTTCTTGGCAACTGTGGAATCAAACTGGGTACTTTTGGCATTGCCAGCAAGGGGCTTCTCCACTGACTTAACCCTCCAGCTGTGCAGGAGCAGTTCTTTTTTATGATATACTTCTGACAAAGGACATGCATAGAACGAGAGAGACAGAGAGGAGGGGGAGAGAGAGAAGGCGAGCGAGCTACAGTGGGTGCACCAGGGCCTCTAGCCACTGCAAGTGAACTCCAGATGCATGTGCCACCATGTGTTTCTTGTTTAACTGAGATCTGGAGAAATGTAACTTGGCTTTAGGCTTCATAGGCAATTGCCTAACTGGTAAGCCATCATCCCTCCAGTGCCCACGAGCAGTCTTGATGCCTATTGATGTGTGATATCATCCACACGTGGAAGCATTAGGTGTCTGTTTCAGGCTTTACCACCTAGCGTTTGGTCTGTTTGTGCAGAAATTCCAGGAGGCTGCTTCTTTCTGGGAGCCTGGAGGTCTTTCTGCTCTCTTCACTGTTCCTGAAGTCCCGGATTACAGCGTGCTGCTTGTTCATCACCATTTGAGCACTAGGCAATGCTCCAAGCTCAGCTTTCTTCTAAAGCTGCAGTTCACTATAAAATCTGGAAGATTCTGAAACCTTTTTCCTATGGACAAGGTCCTTATCGCATTTGGTCTGGGTGTGGGCAATACTGCCTAGCTCTGGGGAAAATCGTAATGGAGGGACTAGGACCACACTTCTTTCCTCACCTAGCACTGGACTTGAGAACATGGTGACATTCCTTGAATTTGCACCACACTGGCTTACACTGCTATGGGCTGCTTATTGATGAGGTGAATTTTTAAAATATACATATTATTGTTATTTATTTATTTATGAGAGAGATTTAAAGAGGCGAAATGAGAGAGAATAATAGAGAAAGGGAATGGGTGTGCCAAGGCTTTCAACTACTGCAAATGAACTTCAGATGCATATACCGGAGAATCAATCTTGGCAAGCGCCTTAATGGCTGAGCCCTGTCTCCAATAGACAAAAATTTTATGGTATTCTTTCTGTTTTGTTTTGTCTTTTGGTTTTTCGAGGAAAGGTCTTACTCTACTTTAGTCTGACCTGGAATTCACTATATAGTATCACGGTAGTCTCGAACTCATGGAAATCCTCCTAACACTTCCACTAGGTGCTGGGATTAAAAGTGTGTGAAACTATACAAGATTTTCAAATGCTTTTTTTTTCTCCATTTTTATTATCATTTTCCATGATCATGAAAAATATCTCATGGTCGTCCCCTCCTTCCCCCAACTTTCCCCTTAGAAATTCCATTCTATATCATATCCCCTCCCCATCTCTATTATTGACTCTTATATTTTGATGTCATGTTCTTTTCCTCCTCTTATGATGGGCTTGTGTAGGTAGTGTCAGGCACTATAAGGACATGTATATCCAGGCCATTTTATGTTTGGAAGGAGCATATTGTAAGGAGTCCTGCCCTTCCTTTGGCTCTTACCTTCTTCCCACCACCTCTTCTGCATTAGACCTTGAGCCTGGGAAGTTGTCATCAAGATGTTACTCCAGTCACTTCTATGATATATTCTGAGTCGTCCCAAGGTACTGCCATCTGAAAAGAGAAGATTCTGTAACCAAAGTGAGAGTAGCTTTAATATAAGTGTATAAATATTAAGAGAAGTACTTACTGGGCAGTTTGATAAGTATAGTGTATACATTTATCAGACATCAGCAGATGTTACAACCCTAGGGCTAATGACTATCCCTGTAAGATTTAAGATTTCAATATCAGGGATGTATTCCCTCCAATAGAGCAGGCATCCATTCCAATTGGAGGGCAGTTGGTTTTCACCATGACAGATGTGCCACTATTGCACCTGTTGGCTCATTTGGACTCGCTGGCTAATTATAAGTCTTTCAGTGTCCACTGTTGAGTATCTTCACTGGAGGTATCTATTCCTCCCATTGAACTACATGTAGAATGGCTTCTTCCAGCTTTCTGTCAGCTGGTCTACATGGAGGTGGTTATCAGGTCAGTTCTAGCATGATTTTCAGTGGCCTTGCAGCCCAAGTATGTGAAGACTTCATCAATAGGTTCTTACCATCTACTCTTGGTGGGAAACCAAGGGTCTTGGCCATGGCATACAATGTTTTGGGAGCATCAGGAACTGCCCTGGCCCACAACTCACTGGAGGTATCCCATCCCTGGCACTGAAAATTATTCTCTCAGCCTCTCTTTCTTTCTTTCTTCCTTTCTTGTTTTCTTTCTTTCTTTCTTTCCTTCATTTTCTCTATCTTTCTGTCTTTGTTCCTCAAATACATTGTTTTACAGTAGTTTCACTCTTGTACAGGCTGTCCAGGAATTCACCATGCAGTCTCAATGTGGCTGTAAAAGTAGAAGTCCTGATATCTCTGCCTCCCAGGTGCTGGGTATTAAAGGCTTGCACCATCAAGACTGGCCTATTGTAGGTTTTCCAATTCCCCCTTCAAACAGCACTCTTGCTCATATCAGTTCCTCTCTGCTGTCTTGTCGATCATTTGTAAAGTGGGCGTACTGACATACTTTTATTTACAGTGATGCAGTTATGTTTCCTTGAATTGTTGGCCTATTTCTGTTGTTTCTGGTTTCTCATTGCCTCTGGTTAAGGAAAACCAGACACTCAAAAACAGTATGTGCTATTAACTGTTTGTTTATCACAGAAGGCTGTGGGATTTTATATGTAAAGCCACTATCATGCCTTCCATTCATTTCACTCCACTCTTTTCTCACCTAAATGGTACCATACCATTGGGTGTTACATAATTATTCATAAATTCTCAGGCACAATCCATCCACTCTAGGGTAACACAAACATACTAGTCAATCTTTGGTTATGAGTTGTACTTGTTCATAATATCAGGCTAACTTTGAAGTCATAGCTAAACTTTACTTTATAAGCCTTTTCAAGCGGTGTTGTGATTAAAGGGGCATGGAGTTACTACAATCTCTGTTTATGATAACTCTCTTGATAATGGAAAATCACAGATGAAATGAAAATTTGTGTAATGGGTCCAATTTTACAAATAGTTTTAAATGTTAGTCATTAAACAGAGATACACTAGAAAAGAGTATACATTTTCCTTAGATTTGTGTCTAAAGAAAATGCTATTATTTCCTGGCAAGTAGCGTATAATTCTAATATAATAGATATGACTCTTTATCTGAAAATATAATCATTGGGGACCATGAATTGTACAATGTTACTGTAAAGTATAATAATGCTTCTTCTTTGTCTTCAATGTTAATTTAGAATATTTAGTGATTTTGTGCATAAAGTAATGCAACAACAAATCCATGTTGTAAAAACTCTTTGATATTATTTCCTGCTTTCAGCAAAGATAACTCATTTTTAAGAATTTTTTTGATTGTTTTGTTTGTATACAAACCGAGTGTATGGGAATTCCTCATTTTCTTATCTCCATTTAATGACTTGAGCAGACATCTGATGTTCAAGAAATATAGTCAAATGAGCCATTTCAACGAAATCTCTCCTTCTGACATTGATATTTTTCTGACAGTAAACTTCATCCACAACACAAGTAAAGAGTGAAACAAAGGAAGTTAGATAGAATTCTTGGGGACATTTGTGTGATAAGAATAAAATATTTCTTTTGAGTAGGCATAGTGGTGCTGGCCATTATTACCAGCACATGGGATGCAGATGTAGGAGGACTGCTCGTGCTGTCTCTCTCTTTCTCTCTCCCTCTCTCGCTTTCAGGACTTAATTTAGTTACAAGAAGAGATAGAAAAGGAGAATAGAAACAGAAATAATGGTCATTCCAAGTCCTCTAGCCGCTGCCAACAATTTCCAGATATATGCCCCAATTTTACCTTTTTTTTCATGTGTACTGTGGAATCGAACCTGGACATAGGGCTTTGCAAGTAAGTGCCATAACTGCGGAGTCTTCTCTCTCTCTCTCTCTCTCTCTCTCTCTCTCTCTCTCTCTCTCTCTCTTTCTCTCCCTGTCTCTCTTAAATGTGTGTGTGTGTGTGTGTGTGTGTGTGTGTGTGTGTGTCTTGCGTTCCATTACCATGCAACTGCTCAAAATTAAAATAATCTTTCCAACATGGGATACTTGTTTTACAGAAAAAAATAAATGATGTTGGGAATGTATTTCTTACAATGACAGTGTATGTGTGCAGTATGTGTTGTGTACTGTATTTATGTGTCTGCAGATGCATATATCAGAAGAAGAGGACGACTTTCAGCGTCCTCTTTGATCACTTGTCCAAATTATTTCCCTGAAGCAGAGTTTCTCACTGAACCAGATCTCCTGTAATTTTTTGCTCTGAAAGCCAATTTGAAGTCACAGTGTTCTAACAGGACAGTGGACATTTCACAGACCAAATATGGTCCTGTTTTTTTCTTTCTTTCTTTATGATTAATTTTATTTAGCTCAATGTATTAGGCTTTAATACTTATATTTTGTGTTAGTGTTGTTGTTGTTGTTGTTATTATTATCATTTATTCATTTATTTATTTTTGCTTTTCCAGGTAGGGTCTCACAGTGATACAGGCTGAGCATAATTTCACTCTTTATTTTTAGGGTGTCCTCAAATTCATGGTGATCCTCCTTCATCTACGTTTTGATTTCTTGAATTCAAGGTATGCCACCTCCATGCCTGGCTTAGTATTAGATGTTACTAGGGCATTTTTTGTCTATTTTGCATGTTTGGTTTTTTGTTTTTTTCAAGGCATGGTCTTTCTCCAGTCCTATCTTTTCTGTAATTCACTATGTACCCTGAATCTGGAATTGAATTCACAGCAATTCTCTAAGCTATCTCTCCAGCCCTATTACAATTTTGGAGGAAAATACTAACAACAGACCATTCTTAAGAAGAAGTGATAGCAGGGCTGCAGAGATGGTTCCGTGTTTAAATCTCTTGCCTGCAAAGTCTAACAAGCCATGTGTGATTCTACAGTCCCCATGTAAAGCCAGATGCACAAAGAGGCACAGCAGATGAAGGCTCTGGAGCACCCATTCTCTCTCTCTGTTTTGTGAGCCTCCGACTTTAGGATTTACAGGCAAGCATCATAACCACTGTGCAATCTCTGCATAACCTTCCACTTTTAAAAGTTACTTTTATGTTAGTTAGAATAAAGATAAGTTTTTTTTTTTTTAAATCTTCATGTTCATGTAGTTGTATGTGTGCTTGACGACGTTTTTTCTCATGCCATCGCACAAGTGTGGAGGTGAGAGAGCACCTTTGGTGGGCACTTGTCTTCCACTTTTTTGCATGGTTTCTCTTCTTTCTCAAGAACCTCTGCAGATAACAGTATAACAGGCCTGTGAACTTCTGTGTGTTAGCCTATCTCTGTATCCACTTCATAGTAGACATGTTTTAATTATAGATGTGCACCACTTTGGCCAGCTTTAGGGGGATCATGCTTGTATAGCAAGTGCTTATACATACTGAGTCATCTCCCCAGGCCAGAGGTATGGCATTGTTGTTTTTCAGTGTAAGGTCTTTGTCTAGTCTAGGCTGACCTGGAATTCCCTCTGTACTCTCAGGTTGCCACAAACTTACTGCAAACCTCTTACCTCTACCTCCTCTGTACTGAATTTAAAAGTGTATGCCACCGTGCCTGGCTAGGTTTGTTATTGTATTTATTTATTTATTGTCTTTGCCTATTCAAGGTATGGTCTCCCTCTAGCTGAGGCTCACCTAGAATTCAATATGTAGCCTCGTGGTGTCCTTGAACTCATGGCCATCCTCTTACCTCTGTCTCCTGATTGCAGGGATTAAAAGCATATGCCACCATGTCTGATGAGATATGTTAAGCTGAGAGAGTAGGAATTCTAGGAGTAAAAAGCCAACTGGTAGACAATGACAGCCTGCCTCAAATGTAAAGCCTACAGAGATTTAAAAAGCTAGAGAAAATTTGAGTTCACTTACTTGGACTATAAACTTGTCATTGTCATTGATAATGATTATGGGTAAACTTCCATGAAATGTACTCAGGTGTTGGTGCATCATTCTTGAAAGAGGCAGAATTCCATGACATACAAGAAGCATTGTTTTAGTTCTATCAGGTGACCCAGGCAGAAGGGCTCTTACTATTAGGTTAAACCCCAGTAACATAGAGTTTTCAATTTCCTCATTAGGTGATTATTTTGAATATTTATTTACTTGTTTACATTCTATCAGATGAAAATTCACAAGTATGCACCATATGAGGTTACAATCATGTCCCTCACTGTTGTGACCTGCTCTTCCACACATTTTCATGAGCATTGGAAACGTTGTTTTCTGCCTATTTTTATATTGAATCCTTAGCAGCCTGACAAAATCAGCTTCATTGAGTTTGTATATCCATCCATCATATTGGTGTATGTTTTCCCTTTATTTTTTAACTTCAAAATTTTTTTTTGATTTATTTACTTATGAGGGAGAAGGAGAGAATGTACAGGCCAGGTTCTCTAACCACTACATACAAACTCCAGGCATATTTTCCCCCTTGTGCATGTAGCTTATGTTTGTCCTGTGGAATCAAACCTGGGTCCTTAGGCTTCACAGGCCAATAACCTAACCCTAAGGAAATTCCCATTTCCCTTTCTCTTTTTTTTTTTGTTTTTTAACATTTGTATCTCGAGGTATGGTTTCACTCAAGTAGAGGTTGGCTTTGTATTCAGATTGATGTCTCATGGTTATCCTATTCCCAGCACGTGGGATGCTATTGTCTGAGGATTGCTGTGATTTTGAGGCTACCCTGAGACTACATAGTGAATTCCAGATTAGCCTGTTTTACACAGAGAACCTCCTTCAAAAAACAAAATAAAATTATAATGATAATAGTAATACTGAAAAATTATACATTATATTTGGAGGCTACAGAGATGTTTCAGTAGTTAGTTCTTCAGTACCTCTACAGAGTTAGATACACAATGAGGTACATAGGTCTGGAGTTTGTTTGCAGTAAGAAAAAGACCTAATGTGCTCTCTCACTCACTATCTCTCAAAAGTTAATATAGTTACAAGCAGAGAGAGATAGAGAGAAGAGCAACAGAAAGAATGGACATTCCAGGGCCTCTAGCTCCTGCAAACAATCTCCAGATACATGCACAATTTTTACACTTTTCTTTACATGTGTACTGTGGAATCAAACCTGGGTCATATGCTTTTCAAATAAGTGCCTTAACTGGTGAGCCTTCTCTCTCTCTCTTCCTCTCCCTGACTCTCTTAATATATATACCATGCCTACAGCCACTTCAGACAAACTCCAGATGTTTGTGAGGATATAATAGATGGTTAGAAAAGAGATGAATAATAAACTTTTTAACAAGTAATCACAGTATTTAGGGGATTGAAGGTAAAAACTTCAGACACGTGGACCATAATTTCAGTTATTAATTTATAAATTTTTTTAATTTATTTTTTTGGAGTGAGTGAGAAAGGGAAAGAGGCAGGTACAGATAGAGAGTCAGACAGAAAGAGTGGGTGTGCCAGGGCATCCAGGAATTTCAAATAACTCCAGACTCATGAACCACTTTGTGCATTTTTGCATGTGTGTCCTGGGAAACCAACCTGAGGTCCTTTGGCTTTGCAGGCAAACACCTAACCTGGTAAGCCATCGCAGCAGCTGCATTTTTTTTTTTTTAATTTCAAGGTAGGATCTTATCCTGTCCTACTCTGAGCTGGAAACCAATAATAAATCTCAGGCAAGCTTCCAAATAATAGCAACGTGTCTACATCAGACTTGTGAGTGTTGGGAATAAATGTGTATGCCTTCCCATCAAGCTGAATAGGTTTATATTAATCATCCCTTCTGATGGTGGAAAATCATAGATGAAAGAAAATGGTTGTGAAATATTTCAGCTTTTACAAATAGATTAAAATTGCTCTATAAAATGGGAATGCGCTAGAGAGAAATGTATTTGTAATAGATTTCTCCAAAATGTAAATGCTATCATTTTCTGGTAAGTACAGATGTAATTCCAACGAACAACATATGAAAGTGTTTCAGAAAATTGAATCACTGTGTCAATGTTATTTACAATGTATGCATAAAGCATAAGAAAGCTTGCTGTTTTTCTTCCATGACAAATTGAAATAATTGTAACGATGTTAAAAATATTTTAATGAATTTATTTATTTGACAGAGAAAAAGAATGACAAAGAGAGAGAGGTAGGGAGAGAGGAAGGGATGGAAGCAAAAAGGGAGTGAGGGATGTAGGCAGGGAGAGAGACAGACAGATATTGAAGGGGTGAACTAGGGCCCCCAACCAGTGCAGAAAATGTCAAGATGCACTTGGTCCCTAGTGCATATCGCTAAAATGAGACCTGGGAATCAAAACTCGGTCCTTGAGCTTTTCAGCCAAAGGCCTCAACTTCTATCTAATGTCTTAAATTAATGTTTTAATTTTTAAAATATTATTTATTTTAAAAATGGAGAGGCAGTGAGAGAGAGATAGAAGTAAGGCAGAAAGAGAGCGAGAGCGAGAGAGAGAGAGAGAGAGAGAGAGCGAGAGAGAGAGAGAGAATGGGTAAACCAAGCCCCATGTCAACTACAGATTATCTACAGAGAGATGTAGTCCTTGACCATTATGTCTTGTTAGTTTCCTGAGGAATAAAAACTGGGTCCTTTGTCTTCACTGGCAAACACCTAATTGCTAAGCCATATATCTAGCCCCAGTATGCGATTCTTAATTATTTTGTTGGTAACGTAATTCCACAACAATTTCTACCTGTGTTAATCATGGATCTTGTGTGATACATACAGTATTCTCATTGGTAATGGTGAATGGTATTGAATGAACAAAGGGTATGTGGATGATTTTTCAATAGCTTACTCTTCTGGTCCTTCATTCCACCTGCAAACTTGTGGGATCATGAAGGTTCTCAAGAGCACCCAAAAGGGGTCCCCATCTATCAGGATACACATTTTGACCCCCAGTCTCTTAATTCTTTCTGCTCAGCCTTCAGCAATTTTCACTGGATTTTAAGGCTAAAAGAATGACAATACTTGCATATGGTTTTTATGTGAGTCTTATTTTCCACATTGAACGTAGAGTCCTCAGTATCTAGTACCTCAAACAGAGGATGGTCCTCTGGCTAGAATGGAGCTCAGCACTCATATACAAGGTCTCAAGTCCTCTGTAAAGTGTGCACACCCCATGCAGATGTGAGGAGGTAACTCACATGGTAGTCAGCTGCCTCATTATTCTATCACACAGCCATTTCCTGGACATTTGTGGCATTGTCTTGAGCTGGAATTTCCAGATTCTCTAACCTAGGGTGAAAATTTAATGCTCCCACCCTAGGTTAGAGAATCTGCTCTTTTCAGATAAATTATCAGATTTATCAACTGAACATAGACTGCTCATGTATAAACTTGTGCTATATGGAATCATTTTTCTTTAAATTCATCAATACTTTAGACTTCATCCCATCATGTAAAAGTAGCAAGCCTACTCTAATGAGGTTGTATGAAATATCATAGAACAGGACAGTAAGTGCCTGTTTCTCTAGGCATGACACAGCCCAAGTTAGCACATGTTATTAGGCTGAGGGAGGGTGCACTCCCAGAGTCCAAACCCAGCTGATAGACCATGAGACCCTCTGTCAATTATAAAACTTTCAGAGATTTAAAAATCTTAGAGAAAGTTTGAGTTCACCTTCTTGCACTATTCACTTAACATTATCATTGATATGATCAGGAGTCAATATTTCTTCAATGTGCCCAGATGTTGATGAAGGAATGTTGAAAGAGAGGCAGATTTTGATGACTTACTAGAAGCAGTATTTTATTTCTACCTTGTGACTCAGGCAGTACATTTGGAATTTTTAGGTATTTTTGGAAAAGTAATGCAAAAACAAATCCATGTTGAAAGAAAGTCTGATATGATGTCATCCTTTCAACCAAAGGTAACTCATTTTCTTAGAATTTTTTTTTGTTTTGTTGTGTTTTCATCCAAACCCAAGGTAATGTTATTCCTCATTTGCTAACCTCCTGTTCATGACTTGAGCAGACATGTCACTTGCAAGAAATTTAGTCACATGAGCCATTTCTGCCAAATCCCTCAGCTTCTAATATTGATAGTTTCCTGGCAGCGAACTTCAACCACAACACAAGTAAAGAGTAAAAGAAAGGAACCTGGATATAATTGTTGGTGATGATAAATTGGATAATATTAAAATATTACTTTTGTGTAGGCATGGTGGTGCTTGCCTGATTACCAGCATGTGGGATGCTAGGACGGAGGATTGCTGTGATTTTGAGGCTACCATGAGACTTCATAGTGAATTCCAGGTCATCCTGTGTTACACAGAGACCCTCCTTCAAACAACAAAATAAAATTATAATGACATTAATAATAATTAAAATTATATATTATATTTATGGAGATAGAGATGTTTCAGTAGTTAGTTCTTCAGTACCCATGTAGCGTTAGATACCCAAAGAGGTACTTAGGTCTGGAGTTGGTTTGCAGTAAGAAAAAAAAACCTTATGCACTCTCTTGCTCACTCTCTCTCAAAAGTTGATATAGGTAGAACAGAGAGATAGAGAGAAGAGAGACAGATAGAATGGACACTCCCGGGCTTCTAGTTACTGCAAACAGTCTCCAGATACATGCACCATTTTTACATGTTTCTTCACATGTGTACTGGGGAATAAAACCTGGGTCATAGGCTTTGCAAATAAGTTCCTTAACTGGTGAGCATTCTCTCTCTCTTCCTCTCCCTGACTCTCTTAAATATATATGCAGTGACTACAGGCACTGACAACAAACTCCAGATATGTGTGTCCTCTTCTGCATCTGTCTTATGTGGTTTCTGGGGAATCAAACCTGGTTGCTTTGGATTGGCAGGCAAATGCCTTAACCACTAAGTGATCCATCAAGTATTTTTTAAAAAATTCTTTTTGTTATAGAGTTGACAATGCATTATGTGGTGGTATGTCTGGTATTACTTGCACAGAGGCAACACAATTCATAGTCAATATAAATCACCAATAATTCAAGAAAAGATATCTCAATCTCTATCCAAACATGAATTAAGGGGTGGAGAAATGGCTGAGGGGTTATGGTACTTGCCAACAAAGCCAAAGGACCCAACATCAGTTCTCCAGGACCCGTGGAAAGGCAGTCGTGCAAGGTTTCACATGTATCTAAAGTTCATTTGCAGTTGATAGAGGCTCTATCGTGCCCATTTTATCCCCACCTCTCTTTTGATGATAAATAAATAAATAAATAAATAAATAAAAAATCTTATAAATATACACCACTAAAGATTCCCAAATTATACAGGACCACGAGACAGCACAGAGGAATTGAGATGAGCAGATTCTCAAACCTAGGGTGCCAGAACAAAATCCTATTTAAAAATAAAATAGGCTAGCTGGTCACAGCGGCACAGGACTTAATCCCAGAACTCCAGAGGCAGAGATATGAGGACCACCATGATTATGAGGCCACCTTGAGTGTAAACTTTCAGGTTAGACTGTAGGAGGAGAGTAAAACTATACCTCAAAAAGATATGTTAAAAAAAGATAAAAACAAACCTACACCAGGATGATAGGAGATAGACAAAAGTCACTGAAGTAGATTTTCTGAAGGTATAGAGAATGCTCATGAAAATGTGTGGAAGAACTTTTCAACAGAGACAGGGGCATGATGGTCACAACATGTGATGTGTATTTATGAAATTTCTTCTGATGTAAAATAAATAAATAAATATTCAAAATAAATAAACAAGAAACTGAAAAACCGACGTGCTTGTGGTTCAAGCTGCAAGTAAGAATCCTACTCTTTGTGTCACCAGGTAGAACGAAAACAGTACGCCTTGTATGTTATGGTATTCCAATATGTATCTTTGGCAAGCACATTAACCACTAAGCAATCTGTCCAACACTTAAAATTTATATTATTGAAATTTTTCTATATGGATATCATGTGTTTTCATCATATTCATGCCCCTAATTATTTTCTCTTAGCCCTTCCAGCTGAATCCTTTCTCTTTCCAAATAATCTCTTATAAATTCGATTTGTAAATTTCTATTTCTAATTTTTATTTACTTATTTATTGGAGGGTGGGCAGATACAGAGAATGAATGGGTATGGCAGGACTTCAGGCTCTGAGAGTAAACTCCAGGTGCATTTGCCACCTTGTGCCACTGGCTGACATGGGTCCTGGAAAATTGGACCTGGATCCATTGGCATTGCAAGTAAGGGCCTTAACCACTATGCCATGTCTCCCTGCAGATTTCTGTTTAAACTAGAATAAAGGGAACACATCAGTGATACACCACTGAAGAATGTGACTCTACCTCCCTACTACATTATCTACTTCCCTTTTGTTGGGAAATAACAATACATGAGAAATAACAGTTTAATGAAAGAAGGGTCTATCTCAGCAGGTTTCAGTCAGTCCGACAGAGGACGTATAACCGAGTGTTGAATGCTCATGGTTTGCAATCGTTCTCCTTTTTGTTCAGTATATAAGCCCAATCCTAAGGGACGATACCAACCATAACTGAGGGTGGATCCTCCCATCTCAGTCTAATCTGGAAAACTCCTCACAGACATTCCCAGAGTTTTGTTTCCCAGGTGATTGTAAATATGATGATAATTCTAAATATGATGATTAATCATAACCATATTGAGCTTCAAGTAGTGGCATGCACCTTTATTCTCAGCACTGACTGACAACGCAGATGTAGACACGGATGAGCTCACAGGTAGCCTGATCTTTCATAGTGAGTTCATGAGTTAGAGTGACACACTGAAATTATTAACCCAAAATAGGGGCTGAAAGATCACTTATCATTTCAGCCATTAGCCTACAAATTAAAAGATTAGTTTGGATTTTCCAGGACCCATGTATGCCAGAATTTGTGCCTCCTTTTCCTGAAAACAAATTGTGAACAAGTATATCTGATAACCAAACAATGAGAACTATGTTTCTGGTAAGCCTATAATGAATTGTGCCTTGTCATGTTGAATTTTTGTGTAGCACTCAATGGTATGATGACACTTAGATAAGATGAAAGTGGGCTGAAATATAGTGTCACAAAATGTACAATCCCACTGCCTCCTGTGATACAAAAAAAAAAAAAAAAGAGCTGAAAATGCATATTGTGGTGGAATGCCTGGTATTTCCTGGAAAGAGGCCACAAGATCCATTGTCAACACAAATCCACCAAATAATTCCAGAAAGCATACCTGAACCTCCACTGCATGTGTGTCACAGGAGGCAGTGGGATTTTACGCAAAAAGACACTGTCCTGGGTTCTGGACATTTCATTCCATTTTTTCTCACCGTCGTGGCAGCCTACTATTGAGTTGCTACATAAAAATTCAATATTACCAGTCCCAATCTAGTTGAGGGTCACTGCAAATATAGCTGTCATTCTTTCATTATCAGATGTACCCATTCAAACTTTGTTTTCAGGTTACATAGCCACAGCTTCTGATTTATATCATTTCAGAATTAATTACCTTGACTGTCCTTACATTGTAAGTAACATATAGCATCCAATTTATTTATGTTGAAGCAGTCTTTGATATGATGTCATCCTTTCAAGTGATCAAGCAACCTGTTTTAGGCTTTCTTCAAAAAATGCTGGACACTCCTCCATCCAGTCTTATCAGCACTATGTTGCCTCTTGGGTCATCCCAGTGGTCATTGCCATCTGAAAAGAGATGCTTCTCCAAGCAGAAATGAGTGTCTCATTAAGATATGAGTATGAACTTTGTGTGTAGTTCTTCAAGGGCAATTTACTGAGAGTAATATATGAATTTATGCAGGCAAGAGCAGCCTTTTTAAATTTAATTTAATTTAATTTTTTAAATCCTATTTTATTTTATTTTTCACAATCTTTTAAAACAATTTCCATGATTATAAAAAATATCCCATGGTAATACCCTCCCTCCCCCCACTTTCCCCTTTGAAATTTCATTCTCCGTCATATGCCCTCCCCATCTCAATAAATCTCTCTTTTATTTTGATGTTGTGATCTTTCCTTCCTCCTGCGATGGTCTCGTATAGTTAGTGTCAGGCACTATGAGGTCATGGATATCCAGGCCATTTTATGTCTGGAGGGAGAATGTTGTAAGGAGTCCAACCCTTCATTTGGCTCTCACATTCTTTCTACCACCTCTTCCGCATTAGTCCCTAAGCCTTGGAAGGTGCGATTGAGGTGTTACTTGGTACTCTACTAACTTCTTTCCAGCACCCTGATACCTGCTGAGTCATCCCAATGTCACTGCCATCTGAAAAGAGAAGATTCTCCACCCAAAGTGAGAGTAGCATTAATATAAGGGTATGAATATTAAGAGAAGTGCTTACTGGGCAGTTTGATAAGCATAGTATATACACTTATCCAGACATTAGCATGTGTAATGCCCCTAGAGATAATGACAACCCCTGCTTTAAGTTTTCAGTATCAGGGATGTATTCCTTCCCTTGGGTTGGGCCTCCAGTCCAATGGAGGGCAGTTGGTTTCCACCATGACTGATGTGCCACTACTGCACCCGTTGGCTCATTTGGCCTGGCTGGCCACTTTTAAGTCTTGCAGTGTCCACTGCCCTCCCTCACCTTTCTTTTACTCAATCTCCTCCCCTGACCTTACTTTGGGCTTTTTTTGCCCCATTAATCTATTCTTCTACTTACATGTATACAGTATCAACCTATTAAGTACCATTCTCCCTTCCTGTCTCTTCCCTTTGTATTTCTTTTTCAGCTCACTAGCCCCTACTACTGAGTATTTTCAGTTTCACACAGAGGCCCTATCATCTGTAGCTAGGATCCAAATATTTGAGAGAACATGTGGCACTTGGCTTTCTGGGCCTGGGTTACCTCACTTACTATAATCCTTTCCAGATAAATCCATTTTTTTCTGCAAATTTCATAAGTGCATTTTTCTTTACTGCTGAGGAGAACTCCATTGTATAAATGTGCCATATCTTCATTACCCACTCATCAGTTGAGGGACATCTAGGATTCTTCCATTTGCCAGCTACTATAAATTGAGCAGCAATAAACATGGTTGAACATGTATTTCTAAGGAAATGAGATGAGGCCTTAGGATATATGCCTAGGAGTGCTATAATTGGGTCATATGGTAGATCTATCTTTAGCTGTTTTAGGAACCTCCACACTGATTTCCACAATGGCTGGACCAGATTGCCTTCCCACCAGCAGTGTAGAAGGGTTCCTCTATTTCCACATCCATGTCAGCATATATGATCATTTGTTTTCATGATGGCAGCCAATCTGACAAGAGTGAGATGGAATCTCAATGTAGTTTTAATCTACATTTCCCTGAAGACTAGAAACATAGAACATTTTTAGATGCTTACATGCCATCCATATTTATTCCTTTGAGAACTCTCCATTTAGTTCCATAACTGATTTTTAAATTTTTTTTTTGTTTTTTATTAATTATTTATTTGAGAGCAACAGAGAGAAGGGGGGAGAGAGAGAAAGAATGGGCATTCCAGGGCTTCCAACCACTGTAAACGAACTCCAGATGCATTTGCCCCCTTGTGCATTGGGCTAACGTGGGTTCTGGGGAATCAAACCTCGAACCAGTGTCCTTATGCTTCACAGGCAAGTGCTTAACCACTAAGCAATCTCTCCAGCCCTCCATGGCCCATTTTCAATTGGCTTGTTTGATTTCTTAATACTTAACTTTTTGAGTTCTTTTTATATCCTAGATATTAATCCTCTATCAGATATATAGCCGGCAAAGATGTTTTCCAATCCTGTGGGTTGCCTCTTTGGTTTATTCACAGTGTCCTTTGCAGTACAAAATCGTTGTAATTTCATGAGGCCCCAGTGATTAATCTGTGGTTTTATTGCCTGAGCAACTGGGGTTGTGTTCAGAAAGTCTTTGCCATGACCAATATGTTGAAGTGTTTCCCCTACTTTTCCCTCTAGCAATTTTAGACTTTCCAGTCTGATGTTATGGTCTTTAATCCATTTGAACTTAATTCTTGTACATGGAGGGAGAGAAGGATCTATTTTCATCCTTCTACAGATACATATCCAGTATTCCCAACACCATTTGCTGAAGAGGCTGTCTTTTCTCCAATGAGTATTTTTGACATTTTTATCGAATATCAGGTGGCTCTAGCTACCTGGAATTACATCTGGGTCCTGTATTCTGTTCCATTGATCTACATGTCTGCTGTTTTGCCAGTACCATGCTGTTTGTGTTACTATGGATTTGTAGTATAGGTTAAAATCAGGTATGGTGATAACACCAGCCTTATTTTTGTTGTTCACTATTATTTTAGATATTCAAAGTTTTTTGTGATTCCAAATGAACTTTTGGATTGTTTCTTTCTATTTCCGTGAAGAATGCCTTTGGAATTTTGATGGGGATTGTGATAAATGTGTACATTGCTTTTGGTAAGATTGCCATTTTCACGATATCGATTCTTCCAATCCAGGAACAAGGGATGGTTCTTCACTTCCTAGTGTCATCTGCAATTTCTCCTTTGAGAGTTTTATAGCTTTTATTGTAGAGATCCTTTTCTTCCTTGGTTAGGTTTATTCCAAGGTACTTTATTTTCTATGATGCAATTGTGAATGGGAGTTATTCTCTGATTTCTTCCTCTTTGTGTTTGTTGTTAGCATATAGGAAGGCTACTGATTTATGTATATTTATTTTGTATCCTGCTACAAGGCTGTAGGTGTTTATCAGCTCTAATAGTTTGCAGGTAGAGTCGTTAGGGTCCTTTATATATAGAATCATGTCATCTGCAAATATTGATAACTTGATTTCTTCCTTTCCATTTTGTATCCCTTTTATGTGTGTCTCTTGCCTTATGGCTATGGCTAAGACTTCCAGTACTATATTAAATAAAAGTGGGGACAGTGGACACCCTTGTCTTGTTCCTGATTTTAGTGGAAAAGCTTCCAGTTTTTCTCCATTTAGTAATACGTTGACTGTAGGATTGCCATAACTAGCCTTTATTATATTGAGATATGTTCTGTCTATTTCCAGTCTCTGTAGGACTTTTATCATGAAGGGATGTTAGATTTTGTCAAATGCTTCCTCTGTGTCCAATGTGATGATCATATGAGTTTTGTCCTTCTGTCCATTTATATAATGTATTACATTTATCAATTTGCATATGTTGAACCATCCCTGCAAGTAGGTTAAAGCCTACTTGTTCAGGGTGAATGACCTTTTTGATGTATTCTTGTATTTTGTTTGCTAATATTTTGCTGAGAAACTTACATCTATGTCCGTTAGGAGATGGGGCATCATATACATTTTGACCCTCGCACTCTTTATTCTTCCTGACCAGCCTTCCGCAATTTTCACTTTACTTGAAAGCATAAAGAATGTTAATACTTGCATATGGTTTTCACTTGAGTCATAATTTCTGCTTTGAACTTAGACTAATCAATGTCTACTGCTGCAAACACAGGGTGGTCCTCTGGCTAGAAAGGAGATCAGCACTCATATTCAGTGTCTCAGACCTCTGTAAAATCTGCACGTCCCATGCAGTTGTGAGCAGGTAACTCACATGCTTGTCAGGTGCCTCATTATTCTATCACACAGACATTCCCTGGATCTTCATGGCATTCCCTTTGAACTGGAGTTTGCAGAATCTCTAACCTAGGGTGATAGTGAAATCCTTTCACCCTAGATTAGAGAATCTGCTCTTTTCAGATAAATTATCAGATTTATTGACTGACCATACACTGCTGATGTATAACCATGTGCTATATGAAATCATTTTTTGTTAAAACTCATCAATATTTTAGATTTCATCCTGTCAACATCAGTTCTCCCGGACCCATGTAAAGGCAGATGTACAAGCTGTCACATGTATCTAAAGCTCATTTGCAGTGGATAGAGGCCCACTCTTGTCCATTATATTGCTACCTCTCTTTTGATAATAAATAAATAAAAATAAAATCTTAGAAAACTACATGAGTAAAGATTCCAAATTACACAGGATCATCGAGACAGAACAAAGGCATTGAGGTGAGCAGATTCTCTAGCCTAGGGTGCCAGAAGAAAAATGCTATTGAAAAATAAAATAGGCAAGCTGGTCATGGTACTCTGGACTTAATCCCAGAACTCCAGAGGGAGAGGTATGAGGACCACCATAATTATGAGGCGACCTTGAGTCTAAAATTCCAGGTCAGACTGTAGGAGGAGAGCAAAACTATACATTGAAAAATATAGTTTTTAAAAAAAGAAAAACTACAGCAGGACAGTAGAAGATAGACACAAGTCACTGAAGCAGATTTCCTGAAGGTGCTAGACAACTCAATATTCCAATAGCCATAAATAGCCAAAAATAACATATAATAAATAATAAATAATAGATATGTGTGAGATGTTGATTGCTGGTGTTCAGCAATCTTTCTCTTTTTGTTCAGCCTATAAGCTCAACCCTAAGGCACGATACCACACATATGTGAGGGTGGATCCTCCCATCTCAGTCTAATCTGGAAAACTCCTCACAGACATACCCAGAGATTTGTTACAAAGGTGATTGTAAATATGATGATAATTCTAAATATGATAATTAATATTACCATATTAAGCTTAAAGTAATGACATGCACCTTAATTCTCAGCACTGACTAACAAGGCAGATGTAGAAACCTATGAGCTCACAGAAACCATGACAGTGTTACAAAGTGGAAAATCCCACTGCCTCCCGTGATACACAAACAGAGATGACAATGTATACCGTTTTGGAATGCCTGCTATTTCTTGTTAAGAGGCAACAAGATCCACTATCAGCACAAATCCACCAAAATTTTAAGAAAACATATCTGAAACTCCACAGAAGGCAGTGGTATTTTTACAAAAAGCCACTCTCTTGGTTTCCACACATTTCATCGCCTTTTTTTAACATCATGTCAGACTTCTGTTGGGTTGGTACATAAAAATGCATTATTACCAGTCTCAATCTAGTTTAGGGTCACTATAAATATAGTTGCCGTTCTTTTGATATCAGATGAACTGAATCACACTTTGTTTTCACATTACATAGGCACAACTTCTGAGGTGGAGAGAGAAGGAGGGAGGGGTGGGCATCTGAAAACAACTCCCTAAGCATGTACCATTTTGTGGATCTCAGTTGACATGTGTAATAGGAATCGTACCTCTGACTATAGGATTTACAGGCGAGCATCATAACCACTGAGCATCACCCCATAAACTTCCACTTTTAAAAGTCCCTTTCACATTAGTCAGAATAAAGATAAGTTGTATGTGTGCTTGGCAAAAGTTTTTGTCATGGCATAGCACAAGTGTGGAGGTCAGAAAGCACCATTGGTGGGCACTTGTCTTCCACGTTGTTGCATGGTTTCTCTCTTCTCACCTCTGTGGATGACTGACTAACATGCATGTGAATTTCTGATTGTTAGCCTATCTCTGCATCCTCTTCATAGTACACATGGTTGAATTATAGACGTGTACCACTCTGGCAAAGTTTTAAGGGGGTCATGCTTATACAGCAAGTGCTTTTATGCAGTGAGGCCTCTACTCAGGCCAAAGATATGGTGGTGTTTTTCTCTACTTGCTTCTGTAAATTGTAATTTTTATTTATTCTGTCATTAGTGAGAGAGGGAGAAACACCTCATGCATCTGGCTTACATAAGTCCTGTTGAATTGAACCTAGCTCTTTGTCTTTGCAGGCAAGCACTTATCAGCCAAGCCACCCATTCTGCCATCATAATTTTATGTCTTTTAAAATGTTGTGATGCAGTGAGTTAAATTATGGTTGCATGTGTGAGCATGAGTGAGGGCCATTTTTAATGTTTTTTTAAAACATTTATTTATTTAAGGTGAGTAACAGAAAGAGGGAGAGAGAGGGAAAGAAGGGAAGAAGAAGTACAACACCCCAGGGACCTCAGCCATTGCAAATGCATGCAGTTGCATGTGCCACCTTGTGCTTCTGACTCACATGGGTCCTGGAGATTACAACCTGGGTCCATTGACTTTGCATGCAAGTGCCTTAAACACTAGGCCCTCTATGGAGGCCAATATTTTGTAAACTGGTGTAAACACAACATGTCAGTGATTCTCCACTGAATAATATGACTCTTCCTCCCTAATAACTTATCTACTTCCTTGTTGCTGGGACAAAATACCAGACAAAATCAGGTTTGGGAAAGAAGTTTCTATCTCAGCAGTTCTCAGTCAGTCTGGCAGAGGATGCGTAACAGAGTGTTGAATGCTGGTGCTCAGCAATTTCTCCTTTATTCAGTCTCTAAGCCCAGACCTAAGGGATGATACAACCCATTTGTGAGTGTGGATTCTTCTGTCTGAATCTAATCTGGAAAATCCCTCACAGACATTCCCAGGGATTTGTTTCCAAGGTGATTCTAAATAGGATGATTATTATAAATATAATGATAATTCGTAATAGGATGATTATGATAACCATATTGAGTTTAAAGTAATATCGTGGACCTTAATTATCAGCACCAAATGACAAGGCAGTTGTAGACAGCTATCATCAAACCGTAGCCTGATATTTCATAGTGAGTTCGCGGTCACCCTGAATTAGAGTGAGAATCTTCATTGAACAACCCCCAAAAGTGTGGGCAAGATGGCTTATCAGTTAAGGCATGTGCCTGCAAATTCTACAGACCTTGGATGGATAAACAGGACACACATGTGCCAGATATATGAGGTGCCACATGTGTCAGGAGTTTATTTGCAATGGCCAGAGGTTCTTGTCTGAACATTCATCTCTCCTGCTCTGTGTCTCCCTCTTTTTCTTTCTCACTCTTTGATATACATTGAAGAAATTAAAAAAGAATACAATGTATAAATGAAAGTATGGTGGGAACTGATGGAAGCTTTCACTGTAAATAGCCTAAATATTGTGATTAATTTTTTAAAGAAACTATTATACATCACTTTTGGCAAATTTCCTACATTTATAAAAGGCTAATGCTGGTGGCTTCTTCAGTTTAAAGTATGACAACATGCCAAAGACTGCCCTCAACTTAGATAAAACAGAAACTATGTGATATGTACCATGTATGGACCATGCAAAAGATTAATTCTAAGATTGATACTTTTGAGATGTTGTGCCTACTTTTCCCAAAAACAAATTGTGAACAAGTATAACTGGTAACCACAGAATGAGAAGTATGTTTCTCGTAAGCCTAGCCTGAATTGGGTCTTGTTATTTTAATTTCTAGGTTGGACTCAAAGATATGGTGACATTTAGGCCAGAAAAAAGTGGGACAAAATATACAGAAACCATGACAGCAGCACATAGTGTAAAATCCAAATGCCTCCTATGATGCACAAACAGAGTTAACAATGCAATCTATGGAGCAGTGCCTGATATTACTTGCACAGAGACAAAAACAATCATGGTAAAAAAAAATTTGACCAACAATTCATGAAAATACATCAGAAACTCTACCCGACATGAATCATGATGTGCAGAGATTGCTGAGTGGATAAGACACTTACCTGCAAGCATTATGTCCCAGCATCAATTCTGCAGGACCCATGTTAAACCAGATGTATGAGGAGTCACATGTATCTAGGGTTTGTTTGCAGTGTACAGAGGTCCTATCATGGCCATTCACCTCTAAACCACACTCTTTACTCAATAAAGAAAAATAAAACCTTAAAAAATACACGAGCCATGATGCCCACATAATGCAGGACCAACAAGACAGCACCGAGGAAATGTGAGCAGATTCTCTAAAATATGGTGTGAATATGCAACCCTATTAAAAATAGTCCAGCTGCACATGATGGCACAGGACTTAATCCTAGGACTCCAGAGGCAGAGGAATAAGGATGGCCTTGATTTAGAGGCCACCTTGAGTCTACAATTCCACCTCAGGCTGTAGGAGAATAAAACCCTACATCGAAAAAGAAATGTGTAAAGAAAGAAAACGTACACTAGTATGATATTGAGATTGAAAAAAGTCACTGAAGCATATTTCTTCAAGGGGCTAAAGAACTCAATACTTAAATAGATATAAACTATAGTCTGCAATGGAAATGTGTGAAAGAAATTGTCAGCAGAGTCAGAGCCATGACGGTACCAACATGTGTTTTATGTTTATGAAAAATATTTGGATCTTAAATAAATGAATAAATAAATATTCAAAATAAATGAATAAATAACAAGTTGATAAACCTATATAGTAGGGTTCAAACTACAAGTAAGAGTCCTACTGCCTGTGTCACCAGGTAGAAAGAAAACTTGCTCCTTTTATGGCGTGGTGTTCAGCCTGTCTTTCAAGAATTCTGCACCAACATCTGTGCACATTTCAGAAGAATTGACTCTGGGATCAATGCCAGTGATGACTGAGCAGTCCAAGAAATAGAACTCAAAACTCCTCTAAGAGTTTTATAAAGAGCTTAAAGTTATCAAGTTTAAATTATGAGATTTATCGACTAAACATAGAGTGCTGATGTATAGCCATGTGCTATAGGGAATAATTTTTCTTTATACTCATCAATATTTTAGACATGATCCTATCATGTAAAACTCGTAGACCTACTCCAATGGAGATGTCTGAAATATGAGTGAACAGGACACTAAGTGACTGTTTCTCTAGGAATGACACGGTCCAACTTAGCACATGTTATTAGACTGGGGGGGGATGTACTCCAAGAGTCTAAAGCCAGTTGATAGACCATGACACCCTTCCTCAAATAAAAAGTATTCAGAGATTTAAAAATCTTAGAGACATTTTGAGTTCACTTTCTGCACTCTTCCCTTAACATGGTTGTTGATCATGATTATAGGTCAACTTTTCTGGAATGTGCATGGATGTTGGTGCAGGAATGTTGAAAGAGAGGCAGAATTCCATGACTTACAAGGAGCAGTATTTTATTTCTGCCAGGTGACACAGGCAGCAGGACTCTTATTTGTAGGATGAACCTCAATCACCAAGGTTATTCTCTTTCTTCTTTACTTGTTTGTTCTAAATATATTTTTCTTCATTTACTTTCTTTCAGAAAAAATAATTGGTAAGTACGCATCACGTATGCTTATCATCATGCCCCTCTCTCTTTTTTTAATTAATTTAATTAAATTTTTTCTCAATTTTTAAAACCTTTTCCATGATTACAAAAATATCCCATGGCAATACCTTCACGCCCCTCACTTTCCCTTTTGAAATTTGATTCTCCATCATATAACTGCCCCATCTCAATAAGTCTCTCCTTTATTTTGATGTCATTATCTTTCCATCCTCTTATGATGGTCTTGTGTAGGTAGTGTCAGGTACTATGAGGTCATGGATATCGTGGCCATTTTATGTCTGCAGGGAGCTCATTGTAGGGAATGCTACCCTTCATTTGGCTCTTACCTTCTTTCCACCACCTCTTCTGCATTATACCCTGAGCCTTGGACAGTGTGATTGAAATGTTACTTGGTACTCTAATCACTTCTTTCCAGCACTTTGATACCCTCTGAATTGTCCCAGGGTCACTGCAATCTGAAGAGAGAAGATTCTCAACCCAAATTGGGAGTAGCATTAATATAAGGGTATGAATATTAAGAGAAGTGCTTACTGGGCAGTTTGATAAGCATAGTATATACACTTATCCAGACATCAGCAGATGTTACACCCCTAGAGCTCATGACTATCTCTGTATCAAGTGTTCAGTATCGGAATTGTCCTCTCCCTCATGGTCTGGGCCACCAGTCCAATCGGAGGGCTGTTGGTTTCCACCATGACAGACCCGCCACTATTGCACTCATTGGGTCATTTGGCCTGGCTGTCCAATTATAAAGCTTGCAGTGTCCACTGTTGAGTATCTTCACTGGTGGTATCTCTCTCTCCCATTGAACTATATGTAGAATGGCTTCTTCCAACTTTCTGTCAGCTGGTCTACATGGAGGTAGTTTGTAGTTCAGTTCCAGCAGGATTTCTCAGTGACCGTGCAGCCCAAATATGTGAAGACTTCAGCAATAGGGTCTTACCAATTATTCCAGGTTCAAAACCAAGGGCCTTGGCAATGGACTATAATGTATAGCAGGCATCAGGGACCTCATTGGCCAACAACTCACTGGAGGTATCCCAAGCCTGGCACTGAAAATTTTCTAACAATGATCTATGGCTCTTAGTGTCCACTGTCCATTGCATAGTGGGTCCAATATTAGAAACAGCTTTAAATGTTAGTAATTCAACAGAAATACACTAGAAAAGAATGTCTCTTTGCCATAGATTGGTCCCTAAAGTAATTGCTACTATTTCTTGGCAAGTAACACTACAATTCCAATATAATAGATATGCATCTTTTCCTAAAAATGCAGTCAATGGAAGCAAAGCAATGTACAATGTTACTGTAAAGTATAATAATGCTTCCTATTTTTCTTCAATGTCAGTTTGTAATTTTTAATTAATTTGTGCTGAGAGAAATGCAACAACAAATCTATATTGAAAAATTCTTTGATAGGATATCATGCTTTCATCTCAAGAATTCTCCTTTTTTTTTTTTTGAATGGTTCTGTTTGTTTTGTTTGTATACACAGGCAGGATGCAGGAATTCCTCATTTTCTAATCTCCAGCTCATACTTCAGCAGACATCTGAATTGCAAGAAATGTACTCACATGAGCCATTTCTTCCAAATCATTGTCCTTCTATTATTGATACTTTTCTACCAGCTAACTTCCACCACAACACAAGTAAAGAGTAAAAGAAAGGAAGGTGGATAAAATTGTTGGAGACAATTAATATGAAACATTAGAATACTACTTTTGAGCACTCATGGTGGGGCTTTCATTATTACGAGCACGTGGGATGCACACTTCCAAAAAAGAACATAATAAAATAATAATAATTATACCCAAAATGTATATTCAGAGGCTAGAGAGATGGCTAAGTAGTTAATGGTACTTAGTTCTTCAGTATCCATGTAGAGGTAGATGCACAAATGGATACATGAGTTTGGAGTTTGTTTTCAGTAACAAAATCCCTAATTCTCTTCCTCTCTCTTTCACTCTCTCTCTCCCTCCTTCCCTCCCTTCCTTCCTCCCTGCCTCTTTCTCTCTCTCTCTCTCTCTCTCTCCTGTTCTTTCTCAAAAGTTAATTTACTTACAGTCAGAGAGAGATAGGGAGAAGAGAGACAGAAACAATGGGAATTCCAGGGCATCTAGCCACTGCAAACAATCTCCAGATACATATACTATTTTAACCTTTTTCATTTCATGTGTACTTTGGATTCAAACCCGGGTCCTGGGGCTTTGTTAAGTGTCTTAACTGCTGAGCCTCTCTCTCCTTTTCTTTTTGTCACTGTGTCTCATAAATATATATACATACATATGTGTGTGTGTGTGTGTGTGTGTGTGTGTGTGTGTGTGTATGTATGTATCTTTTGTGTACTATTACCAAGAAAGCTGCTGAAAAATAAGTTTATAGAAAACAAATAAACCATGTTGGAAATGTATTTCTTGCAATGACAGTCTTTTCTATAGTATGAGTTGTGTAGTGCATGCATGTGTTTGCAGATACATATGTGGGGAGAAGGGGATGACATTCATTGTTCTCTTTGATCACTTGTCCAATTCTTTTCCCTGAAGCAGAGTTTCTCACTGAACCAGATCTCCTCTGATTCTTTGACTCAAAATAAATTGGAAGTCATAGTACTCTATGCATTGTTGAGTCTGTTAGTGTATCACAAGAGTCAGTGCAATAGTATTCTTAAAGCCACTTCTTGTTTTCTGTAGATTTTGTTCTGTTTGTTCTCTGTTTTGTGCCAGCATACTACTGCGTTTCTCAACCAATATTCAAAATTAACAGGCCCATTTCAGGTTATGGTCACCACAATGTAGTGACAATTTCTGTGAAGTATCATCTCAGAATTAATTCCTTTATATGCTCCTTACATAATAAGAACTCCATAGCATTCATTTTTATGTTGAATAGAGTCTTTGATATAAAGTCATTCATTCAACTGAAGAAACCAGTCATCACTCTTTTTTTTCTAATATGAATTTATTTGGAAATCTCCTACCAAAACTTTTGAAACCAATTTAGAATTTGTCCCATCATGATGACAAATCCGTGAAGATAGTGTATGTCTCTTCATAAGAGCTAGGCCTCAGAAAGATTCTATTTTTTTCTTATTTTTAAGATTGTAATATTGTACAATATACCTTTCTTTTCTTATGTGAACATAATAGATGGTCTGAAAAGAGAAGTTTAATAATATTTTTAACAAGTAAGCACATCATTTAGGCTATTGAAGTTGAAAGTTTCAGTCATTTTTTACCCTAATTTCATTTATTTATTTAAAAAAATTATTAATTGGAGTGAGCAAGAGAGGGAAAGAAGGACACACAGATAGAGGGACAGAGAAAGAGAGTGGGTGTGCTAGGACATCCAGCAATTTCAGAGGAAGTCCAGCTTAAGGAGCTACCTGGTGCATTTTTGCATGTGGTTACAGGCGAACCAATCTGAGGTCCTTTGGCTTTGCAGGCAAATACCTTAACTGCTAAGCCATCTCTCCTGCCCACATTTCCTTTTCAAGGTAAGATGTCCTCCTCTCCTATGCTGAAGCAGAATCCAATATTAAATCTCAGGCAGCCTTTGAATTCACAGCTACCTGGCCATATCAGATTTGTGAGTGCTGGGAATAAAAGTGTATGCCACCCGATCAAGCTCACTGTGGTTATATTAATCATCCCTCCTGATGTTGGAAAATCACAGATGAAACAAAGAAGACGAAAAATATTTCAGCTTTTACAAATAGATTAATAATGCTGTAATAAAATAGGGATGCACTAGAAAGAAAGATGTATTTGCAATAGATAACTCTAAAATGTGAATGCTATCATTTCCTGGTAGTAAAGACAGAATTCCAATGAAGAACATATGAAAGTGGATCCGAGAATGGAATCACATTGCACAATGTTATTTACAAAGGAAGCATAAATCTTAGCAAAGCTTTATGTTTTTTTTTCCCACGACAGATTGGGATTCTTTTTACCGACATTGAAGATTATTTTATTTTATTTTTATTTTTATTTTTTTTAAATTTTATTTATTAGTTTTCATTTCAGTGAATACAGGCAGTTTGGTACCATTATTTAGGCTCATCTGTGATCTACCCCCTCCCATTAGACCCTCCTTGTTAATGAAAATGGGTCGTGCATTGTGGAGTTAGCCCCCAGTTATTAGTATGATAAATGTCTCTGAAAATCATGACCCAACATGTAACTCTGACATTCTTTCCGCCCCCTCTTCTGCAAGATTTCCCTGAGCCATGTTGGGTTCATTTTTGGTCTGCTTCAGTGCTGAGGTGTTGGGGCATCTGAGGCTCTGGCTCTCTGATTTGGTAGGAGTTGATTTTTCTCTGCGTTGATCTCCTTCCCCTTTGTGCTGGTATCCAGTTCACAGGAAAACATCACCCTTGCTTATTTCACCAGTTGTCCTTAGTTTCAGTTGGGCCCCTTTTGAGGTATGTTGGGGCAGCTCTCTTAGGATCTGCATCTATCTGGAAAAGAGAAGCAGATTCTCCAACGGAGAGTAGAATATTTTATTGAATTTATTTATTTGACAGAGATACAGGGTGAGAAAGACAGAGAGAAAGAGAGACAGAGATGTATAGACAGAACGTAAATGGGTGAACTAGGCCCTACAGCCACTGAAAACAAACTCCAGATGCTTTAGCTCCCTTGTGCATCTTGCAAAATTGGGTCCTGGAGAATTGAATCTGGGACCTATAGCTTTGCTGCCAAATGCCTCAACTTCTAACCAATGACTTAAACTATGTTTTTCCAATATTATTTATGTGCAGGAAGGCAGAGAGGGAGGGAGAGCTCGAAGAAGGACAGAAAGAGAGAGAGAATGGGCAAAGCAGGCCCTCCATCAACTGCCAACAAACTGTAGAAGCATGTACTCCTTGAGTATCTGTCCTGCAGGGTCGCTGGGGCATCAAAACTGGGTCCTTTGTCTTCACTGGCAAATACCTTAACAGTTTTCCATACATCCAGTCCCAGATTGCGATTCTTCATTAGTTTGTGGGTAAAGTAATTCACCAACAGTTTCTACCTGTGTTATTCATAGATCTTGCATTATGTATTTACCATAATCTCATTGCTAATTGTAAATGTTACTGAATGAACAAATGGTACCTAGCTGAGTTTTCAATAGCTTACCTTCTGGACCTTCATTACATGTGCAACCTCTGTGGGGTCATGAAGTTTCTCAAGAGCAATCGAAAGGGGACCCCATCCATCAGCATACATATTTTGACCCTCATATTAATTCTTTCTACCCAGCCTGCAGCAAATTTCATAGGACATCAAGGCAAAGAGAATGTCCATAACTGCATATGGGTTTTACATGAGGCCAAGAGTCCAAGATGCATACATATATAGGTGTGTGTGTGTGTATATATATATGTATATGTATATGTATGTATGTATATGTACATGTGTATGTGTGTGTGTGTGTATGTGTATATATATATATATATATATATGCATATATATTTTTTAAGAGAGACAGAAAGAGAATGAGAGAGAATGCTCTACCCTTTCTACCTTCTTTCTACCTTTCTTTCTGTCCGTCATTCTCTATATCTTTCTGTCTTTCTTCCTCTAACATTTTTTTTCACAATAGTGTTTCCCACTTGTACAGGCTGTTCAGGAATTCACCATGTAGTCTCAGTATGGCTGTAAAACAGTGGAGACCCTGAGTTCTCTGCCTCCCATGTGCTGGGTATTAAAGGCTTGCAACATCAAGACTGGCCTATTGTAGGTTTTCTAATTCTCCCTTGAAACAGCACTCTTGCTCATATCAATTCCTTTCTGCTGTCATGTCAATCCTTTTTAAGGTGGGCATAATGACATATGTTTATTTATAGTGATGCAGTTATGTTTTCTTGAATTGTTGGTCTACTTATGTTGTTTCTAGTTTGTCATTGCCTCTGTTTAAGGAAAACCAGAACTCAAAAATAGTATGGCTGTTGACTCTGTTTATCACAGGGAGCTGTGGGATTTTATATTTAGAGCCACTGTCATGACTTCTGTTCATTTCACCCCACTCTTTTCTCACCTAAATGCTACCATACCATTGGGTGTTACATGCTTATTCAAAATTACTAGGCACTATCCAGTCTAGGGTAATGCAAACATACTAGTCACTCTTTGGTTATGAGTTGTACTTGTTCATAAGATCAGGCTAACTTTGAAGTCATAGCTGACCTTTACTTTGTATGCCGTTTCGGGCTTGGCTGGGACTAAAGGGACATGGAATTACTTCAATCTCTATGTGTTTATGATAATCAACTCTCTTGATAATGGAAAATCACAGATAAAATAAAAATGTATGTAATGGGTCCAATTTTACAAACAGTTTTAAATGTTAGTCATTAAACAGAAATACACTAGAAAAGAAAATATATTTTCCTTAGATTTTTCCCTAAAGAAAATGCTATCATTTCCTGGCAATGTTACCATAAAGTATAAAAATGCTTCCTCTTTTTCTTCAATGTACATTTGTAATTTTTAAGTCTTTTTGGAGAAGTAATGCAACAACAAATCTATGTTGAAAGAATACTTTGATATGACATATCCCTTCAACCAAAGATAACTCATTTTCTTAGAAATTTTTGCATTGTTATGTTCTTATACAAGCCAAAGTACTGGAATTCCTTATTTTCAAACCTCCTGTTCATGATTTGAACAGACAAGTGACTTGAAAGAACTTAGTCACATGAGCCATTTCTTCCAAGTCTCTCTCCTTGTAACACTGATAATTTCCTACCAGCGAACTTTAACCACAGCAGGAGTAAAGAGTACAACAAAGGAAGCTGGATATTATTGTTGGTGATGATGAATTTGAGAACATTAAAATATTTCTTTTGAGTAGGTATGGTACTGCTTGCCATTATTACCAGCACATGGGATGCTGATGTCAAAGGATTGCTGTGATTTTGAGGGTACCCTGAGACTACATTGTGAATTCCAGGTCACCCTGCTTTACACAGAGAACCTCCTTCACAAAACAAAATAAAATTACAATGATAATAATAATGAGAAAATACATTTTTGGAGGCTATAGTGATGTTTCAGTAGTTAGTTGCTCAGTACCCGTGTAGAGTTATATACACAATGAGGTACATAGGTCTGGAGATATTTGCAGTAAGAAAAAGACCTAATGTGCTGTCTTGCTCATGATCTCTCAAAAGTTAATGTAGTTAAAAGCAAGGAGAGATAGAGAGAAGAGAGGCAGAAAGAATGGACGTTCCAGGGCCTCTAGCCACCGCAACAATCTCCAGATACATGTACCATTTTTACATTTTTCTTTACATGTGTACTGTGGAATCAAACCTGGGTTATAGGCTCTACAAATAAGTGCCTAAACTGGTGAGCCTTTTCTCTCACTCTTCCTGTCCCTGACTCTTTTAAATATATATACAGTGCTTACAGCCACTGAGACAAACTCCAGATGTGGGTGCCCTCTTCTACATATGGCTTATGTGAGTCCTGGTGAATGAAACCTGGTTGCTTTAGATTGACAAGCAAATGCCTTAACCAATAAGCAATCTCTCAAGTATTTTAAAACACATTTTCTTTTTCTTACACAGTTGACAATTCATTCTGTGGTGGAGTGCCTGGTATTTCTTGCACAGAGGCAACAAGATTCATGGTCAGTACAAATAACCAATAATTCAAGAAAAGATATCTCAGCTTCTATCCAAACATGAGTCAAGGGGTAGAGAGACGGCTCAGTGGTAAAGGCGTTTGCCAACATCAGTTCTCCAGGACCCATGTAAAGGCAGACATACAAGGTGTCACATGTATCTATAGTTCATTTGCAGTGAATAGAGGCCCTATCGTGCACATTTTATCCCTACCTCTCTTTTAATAATAAATAAATAAAATAAAATCTTAGAAAAAATACAAGAGGAAAGATCCCCAAATTACCAGGACCATCCAGACAGTACAGAGGAATTGAGATGAGCAGATTCTCGAAACTAGGGTTCCAGAACAAAAATGCTATTTAAAAAAAAATAGGCATGCTAAGCATGGTAGCTCTGGACTTAATCCCAGAACTCCAGAGGCAGAAGTATGAGGACCACCATGATTTTGAAGCAACCTAGAGTCTAAAATTACAAGTCATACTGTAGGAGGAGAGTAAAACTATACATCGAAAAAGATTTGTTAAAAGGAAAAAATAAAAACAAAAACAAACCGACACCAGTATGATAGGAGATAGACAAAAGTAATTGAAGCAGATTTCCTGAAGGTGCTAGACAACTCAATAATCCAATAGACATAAAACACAGACACTAATGCTCATGTAAATGTGTGGAAGAAACAGGCCAAGATGTTCACAACATGTGGTGTGTATTTATGAAATTTTTCTGATATCAAATAAATAAATGAATATTCAAAATAAATAAAGAAGAAATTGAAAAACCTATGTGCTTGGGTTCAACCTACAAGTAAGAGGCCTAGTGCTTGTGTCACCAGGTAGAAAGAAAACACTACTCCTTGTATGTTATGGTATTCAAACATGCATCTTTGGCAAGCACTTTAACCACTGAGTGATCTCTCCAACACTTAAAATTTATGTTATTGAAAAATTCCTACATGACTATAATGTGTTTTGATCATATTCATTCCCTCAGTTACCTTTGCTTGTCCCTTCCAGATTTCTCTTTTCCAATTATTCTCCTTCAAGTTCCATTTGTAAATTTTTATTTCTAATTTTTATTTACTCATTTGTTGGATATGGGGCAGATATATAGGGAGTGAGTGGGCATGCCAGGACCATGTGACACCTTATGAATCAGGCTTCTATAAGTCCTGGGCCCTTTGGCTTTGCAGGCAAGCACATATCAGCCAAGACCTTATCAGCCAAGGAAACCCTTCAGCTAACCTATTTTCATATCATTTAAAATTTTGGGACCAACTGAGTTCAATTTCGGTTGCACATAAGAGCACGAGTGAGGTATTCTTTTCACATTAAAAAGAAACATTATTAATTTATGTGTGTGACAGAGAGATAGAGTGAAAGAAAGAGAGAGTGAAAGAGAAGGAAAGAGGAAGGATGGGCACAACAGGGCCTTCAGCCACTGTAAACGAACTGCAGATGTATGTGCCACTGGCTGGCATGGGTCCTGGAAAATTGAACCTGGATCCATTGGCTTTTCAGGCACGTGCCTTAACCACTATGCCATTTTCCCTGAAGACTTCTGTATAAACTGGAGTAAAGGTAACACATCAGGGATTCAATTGTACTGACACATGTGAATCTACCTCCCTAGTACATTATCTACTTCCCTGATTCTGGAAAAAAATACATAAATATCAGTTTAATGAAAGAAGGATCTATCTCAGCAGGTCCCTGTCTGTCCAACAGAGGAAGTATAACCAAGTGTTAAATGCTGGTGCTTAGCAATCTTTGTCCCTCTTGTTCAGTCTGTAACCCAGGCCTAAGGGACGATAGCAAACATATGTGAGGGAGGATCCTCCCATCTCAGTCTAATCTGGAAAACTCCTCACAGACATTCCCAGAGTTTTGTTTCCAAGGTGACTGTAAATATAATGATAATTCTAAATATGATGATTATCATAACCATACTGAGCTTAACGTAATGGCATATACCTTAATTCTCAGCACTGACTGACAAGGCAGATGTAGACACCAATGAACTCACAGGAAGCCTGATATTTCATAGTGAGTTTCTGAGTTAGAGTGACACACTGCAATTAAAACCCAAAATAGGGGTTGGAAAGATCCTTTATCAGTTAAGGCATTAGCCTAAAATTCTAAGGACTTTGGTTGGATTATCCAGGACCCATGATGCCAGAATTTGTGCCTCCTTTTCCTGAAAAGAAATTGTGAACAAGTATATCTGATAACCAAAAAATGAGAGCTATGTTTCTGGTAAGTGTAGTCTGAATTGTGCCTTGTCATTTTGAATTCTTGTGTAGCACTCAATGTATGGTCCACTTAGGTGAGATGAAAGTGGGCTGAAATATACAGAAACCATGTCAGTGTTGCAACGTGGAAAATCCCACTGCCTCCTGTGATACACAAACAGGGCTGACAATGCGTGTTCTGGTGGAATGCCTGGTATTTCTTGCAAAGAGGCAACAAGATCCATTGTCAACACAAATCCACCAAAAATTCAAGAAAACCTATCTGAACCTCCACTGTTTGTGTATCACAGGAGGCAGTGGAATTTTACAGAAAAAGCCACTGTTCTGGTTTTTGGACATTTCATTTCCTTTTTTTCTCACCATCATGTCAACCTACTGTTGGGTTGCTACATGAAAATGCATTATTACAAGTTCCAATCTCATTTAGGGTCACTGCAAATACAGTTGTCATGCTTTCGATATCAAATGTACCGACTCACACTTTGTTTGCAGTTTACATAGGCTCAACTTCTGATTTATATCATCTTAGAATTAATTCCCTTTAGGGTCGTTACATTAAAAGTAACACATAGCATCCATTTTCTTTATGTTGAAGGGAGTCTTTGATATGATGTCATCCTTTCAAGTGAACAAGTAACCTGTTTTAGGCTTTCTTAAAAAAAAAGTGTGTATATATATATGTATATATATATATGTATATATATACACATATATATGTATAAATATATATACATATACATATAGGCATACTCATATGCATACACACACACACAGACATACATACACACACACACACACACACACACACACACACACACACACACATATATATATTCTATACTTACAGACAACAAACCAAGGTATTTCCACCTGTTTTCTATCTTCCTGCACTTTCTCCTTCATATCTCTTATCTCTGCTTTCTGTCATATCCCCTCATTCTGTCCATGAGTCTCTTTCAATTTGATGTTATTATCTCTTTCCTGCTATTTTGAGGGTCTTGTCTGTGTATTACTAGGCACTGGGAGGTCTTCTATACCCAGGCCAAATTCTGTCCACACAATCGTACATAAGGAGTGGTACCCTTTCTTTGTCTCTTATATTCTTTTTACCACCTCTTCTGCAATGGAACCTGAGCCTTGAAGAGTGTGAGATGTTTCAGTGCTGGACACATATCTGTCCCTACTCATCAGCACTACGTTGCCTTTTGAGTCATCTCAGTGGTCATATCCATGTGAAAGTAGATGCTTCTCTAAGCACAAGTGAGAATATCATTAAAATATGAGTATGAACTTTACGTGTAGTGCTTTCAGGGCAATTTGCTGAGAGTAGTATATGCATTTATCCAGACAAGAGCAGCCTTTTTCCCCCCAATAGTATTACATTCCCAAAACATTCTGTCAACAAAAGATGGAATTAATTCTGAATTTTCCTTATCACGATAATATATCTGGGATGACTGTAAATATCTCTCCCTAAGAGCTGGGCCTCACTGGAGGTATCCTATCCCTGGTACTGAAAATTTTCTAACAAGGATCTATGGCTCTTAGTGTTCCACTGTCCATTGCATAATGGGTCCAAATTTACAAATCGTTTGAAATGTTAGTAATTCAACAGAAATATACTGAAAAAGAATATGTATTTGCCATAGATTGGTCCCTAAAGTATTTGCTGTCATTTCCTGGGAAGTAAAACTACAATTCCAATATAATAGATATGAATCTTTTTCTTAAAATGGAAATGATGGGTGCAATGTAATGTACAATGTTACTGTAAAGTATAATGCTTCCAATTTTTCTTTAATGTCAGTTTGTAATTTTTAATTATTTTGTGCAGAAAGAAAGGCAACAACAAATCTATGTTGAGAAAAGTATTTGATAGGATGTCATGCTTTTACCTGAAGAAAACTCATTTGTTTTTATTTTTTTAGAATGGTTTTGTTTGTTTTGTTTGTATACAAACCCAGTCTACAGGAATTCCTAATTTTCTAATCTCCAGTTCATACTTGAGCAGACATCTGAATTGCAAGAAACGTACTCACATGAGCTATTTCTTCCAAATCATTCTCCTTCTAACATTGATACTTTTCTAGTAGCGAACTTCAAGCACAACACACGTAAAACAAATGAAGGTGTATAGAATTGTTGGTGACAATAAGTGTGATAACATTGAAATATTTCTTTTGAGTACTCAAGGTGGGGCTTACCACTATTACCAGCACATGGGATGCAGAATTAGGAGGTTGGTGTGAGTTTAAGGCAACCCTGAGACTGTATAATGATTCCAGGTCAGCCTGGGTTAGAGTGAGACCACACGTCCAAAAAAGAACATAATGAAATAGCAATAATAATACCCAAAAGGACATATATTATCTTTGGAGGCTACAGGGGTGGCTAAGTATTTAATGGTACTTAATTCTTCAGCATCCATGTACAGGTAGATGCACATATAAATACATAAGTTTGGAGCTTGTTTTCAGTAACAAAAGACCTATTTTCAGTATTTTTTTTTCTATCTCCCCATGAACATGGTTTACAGTTCCAAACTCTCCCTTCAAGTGGCAGTGTTTCTCATCTCAATTCTCTGTGCTGTCTCTGTAGTCCTGCATGACTTGTGCATCTTGAATCTATATGCTTGTAATTTACTTTTTATTGACAAATTTCATTATTGTAAACAATATCACATGGTAATTCCCTCTGTCGCCCAGGTTACCCCTTTGAAACTCAACTGCCCATCATATTCCTTGAGTCTTCTTTTGATAGTGTTTCATGTATCTATTCCTGAATTGTGGGTTTTTAAAAAAAATATTTTATTTATTTATTTGAGACAGAGAGAGTGAGAGGCAGTCTTAGCGATAGAAAGAGAGTGAGAATGGGCATGCCTGGGCCTCCAGCCAATGCAAACGAACACCACAGACATGAGCCACCTTGTGCACCTGGCTTACGTGGGACCTGAAGAATTGAACCTGGCTCCTTATGTTCGCAGGCATGGGCCTTAACCGTGAAGCCATATCTCCAGCCCAGAATTATTATATTTGTGTTGTCTTCAGATATTGTTGCCCTGTGTAACCCAAACCAGGCATTCAACTATGGTATGCATTGACATGTCTGTTAGTGTATCACAGGAGGCAGTGGGATTATGTGCTTAAAGACACTGCCATGCTTTCTGTACATTTTATACCATTTGTTCTCACATTTGGGCCAACATACTATTGTGTTCCTAAATAAATATTCAAAATTACTAGGCCTAGTCAAGGTTATGGTTGCCACAATATAGTGACAGCTTCTGTGAGGTATTGTGTCAGAGTTAATCCCTTATACCCTCCTAACATAATAAGTACCCCATAGCATCCTTTTTCTTTATGTTCAATTGAGTCTTTGATATGATTTCATTCTTTCAACTGAAAACACCAACATTATCAGCCTTTTTATTGTTAAATATGATTTCGTTCACAAAAGTTTCTATGAAAAATTTTTGAACAAATTTTGAATATTCATCATCATGATGACATCTGTGAATATGGAGTATTTCTCTTCATAAGGGTTTGGCATCATAAATATTCTATGTTTTATGTTTTTTTACGATTCTAATTTTTCAACGATATTGCATTCTTTTCTAAGATAGAATACAGTTTGATAAGGGATGTGTAATAAAATCTTTAAAATGTAATCACCACATTAGGGTACTGAAGGTGAAACTTTAGTCGCTTTTGACCATACTTTCATTTATATATGTAAGATTTTTTTAAAAAAAATTATTGGAGTGAATAAGAGGGAAAGAGGAAGACACAGATAGAGAGAAAAACAGAAACAGTGGGTGTGCCCAGGCCTACTGCAATTTCAAATAACTCCAGACTTATGAGCCTCCTTGGACATTTTTTGTATGTGGGTCCTGGGAAACCAATCTGACGTCCTTAGGCTTTGCAGGCAAACACCTTAACGTCTTGCTGCATCTTGTTGAGTCCTAGCTGGCCAGAGACAGGTCACCAAACATTAGCTAGGGTCAGGAAGTTCCACTAGGCCACACTCCTGAGCCTCTCAAGGCCCAAGAGCTGGGAATAAATGTGTAGGCCATCCCATCAAGCTAAATGTGATTATATTAATCATCCCTCCTGATGGTTGAAAATAATAGATGAAACAAAACATTGCAAAAGATTTCAGCTTTTACATATAGATTAAAATTGCTCTAGCAAAGAAGAGATGCACTAGAAAAAAACATGTATTTGCAATAGATATCTCCAAAATGTGAATACTATCATTACCTGGTATGTAAAGATATAATTCCAATTAACAACAAATGAAAGTGTTTCAGTAAATGGAATGAGTGTGTACAAGTTACTAACAATGTAAACATAAAGCATAAGAAAGCATGCTCATTTAGGAACATGTAATATTGAAATTCTTTACGGAGACATTAAAGAAAGTTAATGAATTTATTTATTGACAGAGAAGATGGGTGAGAAACACAGAGATACAGAGAGAGAGAGGGAGAGACAGTGGGAGAGAGAGCAAGAATGAATGGGTGAACCAGGGCCTACAGGCACTGCAAACAAATTCCAAATAACTTTGCATCCTTGTGCATGTCGTGAAAATGGGACGTGGGGAATCAAACCTGGGACCTTCAGCTTAAAACCAAATCCCTCAACTTTTAACCAATGCCTTAAACTAAGGTCCTGATCCATCATCATACACATTTTGACCCTTACTCTTTTTTTTTTTTTAGTCTTATTTATTTCTTATATTTATTAGGATTTTTTGTTTTGTTTTCTCAATTTTTATTAACAATTTCCATGATTATAAAAAATATCCCATGGTAATACCCTCATCCCCAAACTTTCCCCTTTGAAATTTCATTCTCCATCATATCCTGGGCCCATTTCAATCAGTCTCTCTTTTATTTTGATGTCATGATCTTTTCCTCCTCTTATGATGTTCTTGTGTAGGTAGTGTCAGGCACTGTGAGGTCATGGATATCCAGGCCATTTTGTGTCTGGAGGAGCACGTTGTAAGGAGTCATATCCTTTGGCTCTTACACTCTTTCTGCCACCTCTTCCGCATTAGACCATGAGCCTTGGAAGTTGTGATCGAGATGTTACTCAGTACGCCAGTCACTTCTTTCCAGCACTATGATACATTCTGAGTCATCCCAAGGTCACTGCCATGTGAAAAGAGAAGATTCTCTACCCAAAGTGAGAGCAGCATTAATATAACGGTATGAGTATTAAGAGAAGTGCTTACTGGGCAGTTTGATAAGCACAGTATATACATTTTTCCAGATATTAGCAGAGGTTATACCCCTAGGGCTCATGACTATCCTTGTATTAAGTTTTAAGTATCAGGGATCTATTCCCTACCATGGAGCAGGCATCCATTTGAATTGGAGGGCAGTTGGTTTCCACCGTGACAGACGTGCCACTATTGCACCCGTTGGCTCATTTGGCCTCGCTGGCCTATTATATGGCTTGCAGTGTCCACTGTTGAGTATCTTCCCTGGTGGTATCTATTTCTCCCTTTGAACTGCATGTAGAATGGCTTCCTCCAGCTTTCTGCCAGCTGGTCTACATGGAGGAGGTTATCAGGTCAGTTCCAGCAGGATTTCTCAGTGGCCTTGCAGCCCAAGTATGTGGAGTCTTCAGCAATAGGTTCTTCCCATCTATTCCTGGTTGGAATCCAAGGGCCTCAGCAATGCCCTATAATGTTTTGGGGGCATAAGGGACCTCCCTGGCCAAAATCTCACTGGTGATATCCCATAGCTGGCACTGAATATTTTCAAACAACGATCTATGCTCATGAGTGTTCCATTGTCTGAAGCAGGAGGATTCCATATCATTTTTTGCATCCTCTGAGATTTTGATTAGCCCTCCCTCCACCATTTCTTTACACAGCCTCTTCCCCTGACCTCACTTTTGGTCATTTCACTCCAGTGAATCTATTCTTCTACTTACATATATACAATACCAAACTATTAAGTACCCTAAAACTTTCCTTTCTCTTTCCTTTCTATCTCCTTTTTAACTTACTGGCCTCGGCTACTGAGATTTTTCCTTCTCACACAAAAGCCCAATCATCTGTAGCTAGGATCCACATATGAGGGAGAACATGCGGCGCTTGGCTTTCTGGGCCTGGGTTACCTCACTTAGTATAACACTTTCTAGATCCAAACATTTTCCTGCAATTTTCGTAACTTCATTTTTCCTTACCGCTGAGCAGAAAGAACTCCATTGTATACATGTACCACATCTTCATTATCCACTCATCAGTTGAGGGACATCTAGGCTGGTTCCATTTCCCAGCTATTATGAATTAAGTGGCAATAAACATGGTTGGGCATGTACTTCTAAGGAAATGGTATGAGTCCTTAGGATATACACCTAGGAGTGCTTGGGCTGGGTCATATGGTAGATAAATTTTTAGCTGTCTTAGGAACCTGCACACTGATTTTTACAATGGCTGGACCAGATTGCATTCCCACCAGCAGTGTAGAAGGGTTCCTCTTTTGCCACATCCCTGCCAGTATTTCTGATCATTTGTTTTCATGATGATAGCCAGTCTGACAGGAGTGAGATGGAATCTCAATGTAGTTTTAATCTGGATTTCCCTGATGACTAGATATGTGGAACATTTGTTTAGATGCTTCTATGCCATCTGTATTTCTTCTTTGGAGAAATCTCTATTTAGTTCCATAGCCCAATTTTTTGATTGGCTTGTTTGATTTCTTATTATTTAACTTTTTGAGTTCTGTGTATATCCTAGATATTAATCCTCTATCAGATATATTGCTGGCAAGGATTTTTTTTCCCTGTTCTGTAGGTTGCCTCTTTGCTTTATTCACAATGTCCTTTGCAGTATAAAATCCTTGTAATTTCATGACGTCCAAGTGGTTAATCTGTGGTTTTATTCCCTAAGCAATTGGGGTTATATTAAGAAAGTCTTTGCCAAGACCAATATGCTGAAGGGATTCCCCTACTTTTTCCTCTAGCAATTTCAGAGTTTCTGGTCTGGTGTTATGGTCTTTAGGCCATTTGGATTTAATTCTTCTGCATAGAGAGGGAGAAGAATCTATTTTCATCCTTCCACAGATACTTATCCTGTTTTCTCAGCACCATTTGCTGAAGTGGCTGTCTTTCCCCAATGAGTATTTTGGGCATCTTTATCGAATATCAGGTGCCTACAGCTACCTGGACTTTCATCTCGGCCCTCTATTCTGTTCTATTGATCTACATATCTGCTTTTGTGTCAGTGCCATGCCATTTTTGTTACTATGGCTCTGTAGTATAGGTTAAGATCGGGTATGGTGATACCTCCCGCCTAATTTTTGTTGATCAGTATTATTTTAGATATTTGAGGTTTTTTATGATTCCAAATGACTTTTTGGATTTTTTCTCTATTTTCATGAAGAATGTCTATTTCCATGAAGAATTTGGATGGGGATTCATTAAATATGTAGATTGCCTTGGGTAAGATTTTCACAAAATTGATTTTTCCAACCCAGGAACAAGGGGTGTTTTTCCATTTCCTAGTGTCTTCTGCAATTTCTCGCTTGAGTGTTTTATAGTTTTCAGTAGAGATCCTTTACTTTCTTGTTTAGGTTTATTCCAAGGTACTTTATTTTCTTTGATGCAATTGTGAATGGGAGTGATTCTCTGATTTCATCCTGTGTGTGTTTCTTGTTAGCATATGGGAATGCTACTGATTTCTGCATATTTATTTTGTATCATGCTACATGGCTTGTAGGTGTTTATCAGCTTTAACAGTTGGCTGGTAGATTCTTTGGTCCTTTATATAAAGAATCATGTCATGTGCAAATAATAACTTGTATTGCTTCCTTTCCAATTTGTATCCCTTTTATGTGTATCTCTTGCCTTATTGCTATGGCTAAGACATCCAGTTCTGTATTAAATAAAAGTGGGGACAGTGGATACCCTTGTCTTGTTCCTGATTTTATTGGAAAAGCTTCCAGTTTTCTTCCATTTAGTAATATGTTGGCTGTAGGCTTGTCATAACTAGCCTTCATTATATTGGGATATGTTCCTTCTATTCCCTGTCTCTGTAGGACTTTATCATGAAGGGATGTTGGATTTTGTCCAAAGCTTTCTCTGTGTCTAATGAGATGATCATATAATTTTTGTGCTTCAGACCATTTATATAATGTATTACAATTATCAAGTTGCATATGTTGAGCCATCCCTACATCTCTGGGATAAAGCGTACTTGGTCATGGTGAATGATCTTTCGATATATTCTTGTATTCTGTTTGCCAATATTTTGTTGAGAATCTTTGTATCTATGTTGATGAGGAGGTTGGTCATCATACAAATTTTTACCCTCACATACTTGCTTCTTCCTGCCCAGCCTTCAACAATTTTTGCTTTACTTGAAGGCAAAATGAATGTCGATACTTACATATGGTTTTCACTTGAGTCATAATTTCCACTTTGATCTATGACTAATCAGTGTCCACTGCATTAAACACCGGATGGTCCTCTGGCTAGAAAGGAGCTCAGCACTCATATTCAATGTCTTAGACCTCTGTAAAGTATGCATGTCCCATGCAGTTTTTGCAGGTAACTCACATGTTTGTGAGGTGCCTCATTATGCTATCACACAGAAATTCCCTGGACCTTATGGCATTCTCTTTGAGCTGGAATTTGCAGATTCTCTAACCTAGGGTGATAGTGAAACGCTCTCACCCTAGGTTAGAGAATCTTCTCTTTTCTGATAAATGATCAGATTTATTGACTGAACATAGACTGCTGATGTATAACCATGTGCTATAGGGAATCATTTTTCTTTAAACTCGTCAATATTTTAGACTTCATTCCATCATGTAGAAGTAGTAAGCCTACTGTAATTGGGTGGTCTGGAATTGAACAGGACATAAGTACCTGTTTCTCTAGGAATGACATGGACCAACTTAGCACGCATTATTAGGCTGTGGGAGGATGTACTCCAAGAGTCTAAAGCCAGCTGATAGACCATGAGACCCTTCATCAAATATAAAATATTCAGACATTTAAAAATCTTAGAGAAAGATTGATATCACTTTCTCGTACTCTTCCCTAAACAGTGTCATTGATCATGAGTATAGGTCAACCTTCCTGGAATGTGCATGAATGTTGGTGCAGGAATGTTGAAAGAGAGGCAGAATTCCATGACTTATAAGGAGCAATATTTTATTTCCACCTGGTAACACAAGCGATAGGATTCTTATTTGTAGGTTGAGCCTCAGTTACCAAGATTATTCTTTTCCTTCTTTACTTCTTTGTTCTGAATATTTATTTCTTCATTCCCTTTCTGTCAGTAGGAAATTGGTAAGTATGCATCACATATGGTTACTGTCGTGCCTCTCTCTCCTGCTACTTACTGCCCCATGATTTTTTATGAGATTTTAAGACTTTGCTTTTTATCTGTTTTAATATTAAGTTCTTAGCAGCTTCCAGAAGTATGTTTCAGTGAGTTTTATACAACTACAGGTGTAATTTGATTCTTTTCTTTTTTAAATGTATTTAATTTTTTTTAAGAGAGAAAGAACAGATAGAGAAAAACAGAGAATAGACACCCCAGGAGCTCTACCCAGTTCATATGAACTCCAAACACAAGTGCCGTGCCCCCTTGTGCCTCATCCGGCTTCCATGAGTCCTGGGTATGCAAGCACTGGTTTGTTGTCTTTGTTGGGAAATGAAATAACAGCTAAGCGATTTCCTCTGTCCCCTTCATTCTTCCTTCTCTCCTTCCTTCCTTACTTCCTTCTTTCAATCTTTCTTTCCTTCTTTCTTTCTTTCTTTCTTTCTTTCTTTCTTTCTTTCTTTCTTTCTTTCTTTCTTTCTTTCTCCTTAATAATTTTTGAGGTAGGATTTCCCTCTTGTGCAGGCTCTCCAGAAACTCAAGATGCAGTCTTAGTGTGGCTGCAAAATCATAGTGATCCTGCTTTTTCTGCCTCTTGAGTATGGTTTATTAAAGGCATGTACCATTATATCTGGCCTTGTATGTTTTCAACTCTCCCTTCAAGCAGCATTCTTGCTGATCTCAATTCCTCTGTGCTGTCTTGTTGGTCTTTGTAAAGTGGGCATATTGGCATATTTTTATTTACAGGGATGCAGATATTTTTTCTTGTATTGTTGGTCTATTTTTGTTATCTTTTTTTGTTGTCTAGGGTAATGCAAATACACTAGTCACTGTGGTTATGAGTTGTACTGGTTTATAATATCAGGCTACCTTTGAACTCATAGCTAGCCTTTATTTTATAGGCCTTTTCAGGCAGTGCTGGGAATAAAGGTGCATGCCATTACTTTAAGCTCAATGCGTTTATGATAATCAACTTGGTTAATAATGGAAAAATGCAGACGAAATGAAAATTTGTGTAATGGTCTAATTTTACAAATAGTTTTAAATGTTAGTAATTAAACAGGAATATGCTAGAGAAGAATATGTATTTTCCACAGATTGGTCCCTAAAGAAATTGCTATCATTTCCTGGTAAGTAAAACTATAATACCAATATAATAGATATGAATCTTTTTCTGAAAATGGAATCAATGGGTGCAATGTAATGTACAATGTTGAAAAAAGTCTTTGAAATTGTGTCATGCTTTCAACCCAAGAAATCTCATTTTTTTTTTAGAATGTTTTTGTTTGTATTCAAACCCAGTACACAGGAATTCCTCATTTTCTAATCTCCAGTTCAAACTTGAGCAGACATCTGACTTGCAGGAAACATAGCCACATGAGCCATTTCTTCCAAACCCCTATCCTTCTAACATTGATACTTGTCTACCAGCTAACTTCAACCACAACAACACAAGTTAAGAGTACAACAAAGGAAGTTGCATAGAATTGTTGGTGACAATAAGTTTGATAACATTGAAATATTTATTTTGTGTAGGCATGACGGGGCTTGCCATTATTACCAGCACATGGGATGCAGAATTAGGAGGATTGCTGTGAGTTTCGGGCCACCCTGAGACTATATAATGAATTCCAGGTCAGCCTTGGATTAGCGTGAGACCATACATCCACAAAAGAACAAAAAAGAAATAATAATAATAATAATAAAAATAATACCCCAAAGGATATACATTATATTTGCAGGTCAGAGGGATGGCTCAGTAGTTAATGGTACGTAATTATTCAGTATCTGTATAGAGGTAGATGCACAAAGAGATACATAGGCCTCAAGGTTTTTTTCAGTAACAAAAACACCTAATGCTCATTCTGTCTCTATCTCTTTCTTTTTTTTTATTTTATTTTATTTTATTTTATTTTTTTCTTTTTTTTTATTAACATTTTCCATGATTATAAAATATATCCCATGGTAATTCCCTCCCTCCCCACCCCCACACTTTCCCGTTTGAAATTCCATTCTCGATCATATTACCTCCCCATTACAATCATTGTAATTACATATATACAATATCAACCTATTAAGTATCCTCCTCCCTTCCTTTCTCCATCCTTTATGTCTCCTTTTCAACTTACTGGCCTCTGCTACTAAGTATTTTCATTCTCACGCAAAAGCCCAGTCATCTGTAGCTAGGATCCACATATGAGAGAGAACATGTGGCGCTTGGCTTTCTGGGCCTGGGTTACCTGACTTAGTATAATACTTTCCAGGTCCATCCATTTTTCTGCAAATTTCATAACTTCATTTTTCTTTACCGCTGAGTAGAACTCCATTGTATAAATGTACCACATCTTCATTATCCACTCATCTGTTAAGGGACATCTAGGCTGGTTCCATTTCTCAGCTATTATAAATTGAGCAGCAATAAACATGCTTGAGCATGTACTTCTAAGGAAATGAGATGAGTCCTTTGGATATATGCCTAGGAGTGCTATAGCTGGGTCATATGGTAGATCAATCTCTAGCTGCTTTAGGAACCTCCACACTGTTTTCCACAATGGCTGGACCAGATTGCATTCCCACCAGCAGTGCAGAAGTGTTCCTTTTTTTCTACATCCCCGCCAACATTTATAATCATTTGTTTTCATGATGGTGGCCAATCTGACAGGAGTGAGATGGAATCTCAATGTAGTTTTAATCTGCATTTCCCTCATGACTAGTGACGTAGAACATTTTTTTAGATGCTTATATGCCATTCGTATTTCTTCCTTTGAGAACTCTCTATTTAGCTCCTTAGCCCATTTTTTGATTGGTTTGTTTGATTCCTTATTATTTAACTTTTTGAGTTCTTTGTATATCCTAGATATTAATCCTCTATCAGATATATAGCTGGCGAAGATTTTTTCCCATTCTGTAGGTTGCCTCTTTGCTTTTTTCACTGTGTCCTTTGCGGTGCAAAATCTTTGTAATTTCATTAGGTCCCAGTGGTTAATCTGTGGTTTTATTGCCTGAGCAATTGGGGTTGTATTCAGAAAGTCATTGCCAAGACCAATATGTTGAAGGGTTTCCCCTACTTTTTCCTCTAGCAGTTTAAAAGTTTCCGGTCTGATGTTAAGGTCTTTAATCCATTTGGACTTAATTCTTGTGCATGGCGAGAGAGAAGAATCTATTTTCATCCTTCTGCAGATATTTATCCAGTTTTCAAAACACCATTTGCTGAAGAGGCTGTCTCTTCTCCAATGAGTATTTTTGGCATTTTTATCGAATATCAGGTGGCTATAGCTACTTGGGCTTACATCTGGGTCCTCTATTCTGTTCCACTGATCTACATGTCTGTTTTTGTGCCAGTACCATGCTGTTTCTGTTACTATGGCTCTGTAGTATAGGTTAAAATCAGGTATGGTGATACCACCAGCCTCTTTTTTGTTGCTCAGTATTATTTTAGATATTCGAGGTTTTTTGTGATTCCAAATGAATTTTTGAATTGTTTTTTTCTATTTCCGTGAAGAAAGCCTTTGGAATTTTGATAGGGATTGCATTAAATTTGTAGATTGCTTTAGGTAAGATTGCCATTTTCACGATATTGATTCTTCCAATCCAGGAACAAGGGATGTTTCTCCACTTTCTAGTGTCTTCTGCAATTTCTCGCTTGAGTGTTTTAAAGTTCTCATTGTATAAATTCTTTACTTCCTTGGTTAGGTTTATTCCAAGGTATTTTATTTTTTTTGATGCAATTGTGAATGGGAGTGATTCTCTGATTTCATCCTCTGTGTGTTTGTTGTTAGCATATATGAAGGCTACTGATTTCTGTGTATTAATTTTGTATCCTGCTACATTGCTGTAGGTTTTGATCAGCTCTAATAGCTTGCTAGTAGAGTCTTTAGGGTCCTTTATGTATAGAATCATGTCATCTCCAAATAATGATAACTTGATTTCTTCCTTTCCAATTTGTATCCCTTTTATGTGTGTCTCTTGCCTTATTGCTATGGCTAAGACTTCCAAAACTATATTAAATAGTAGTGGGGACAGTGGACACCCTTGTCTTGTTCCTGATTTTAGTGGAAAAGCTTCCAGTTTTTCCCCATTTAGTAATATGTTGGCTGTAGGCTTGTCATAAATAGCCTTTATTATATTGAGATATGTTCCTTCTATTCCCAGTCTCTGTAGGACTTTTATCATTAAGGGATGTGGGATTTTGTCAAATGCTTTCTCTGCATCTAATGAGATGATCATGTGATTTTTGTCCTTCAACGCGTTTATGTAATGTATTACATTTATAGATTTGCGTATGTTGAACCATCCCTGTATCTCTGGGATAAAGCCTACTTGGTCAGGGTGAATGATCTTTTTGATATACTCTTGTATTCTGTTTGCCAATATTTTGTTGAGAATTTTTGCATCTATGTTCATGAGGGAGATTGGTCTGTAATTTTCTTTTTTTGTTCTATCTTTGCCTGGTTTTGGTATCAGGGTGATGCTGGCCTCATAGAAAGAGTTTGGTAGAATTCCTTCTTTTTCTATTTCCTGGAAAAGCTTAAGAAGCAATGGTGTTAGCTCTTCCTTAAAAGTATGGCAAAATTCAGCAGTGAATCCATCCATGCCTGGGCTTTTTTCAGTTGGGAGATAATTGATAAATGTTCGGATCTCCATGTTTGTTATAGGTCTATTTAAGTGATTAATCTCATTTTGATTTAATTTAGGTAGGTCATATAGATCAAGGAAATCATCCATTTCTTTCAGATTTTCATACTTTGTGGAGTATATGCTTTTATAGTATGTCCCTATAATTTTTTGAATTTCTCTGGAATCTGTTGTGATGTTACCTTGTTCATCTCTGATTTTATTAATTTGTGTCTGTTCTCTCTTTCTTTTGGTCAGATTTGCTAAGGGTTTATCAATCTTGTTTATCCTTTCAAAAAACCAACTCTTTGTTTCATTAATTCTTTGGATTGTTCTTTTTGTTTCTATTTCATTAATTTCTGCCCTAATCTTTATTATTTCTTCCCATCTACTGATTTTTGGTTTGCCTTGTTCTTCTTTTTCCAAGGCTTTAAGGCGAAGCATTAGGTTGTTTACTTGCAACCTTTCTAATTTCTTAATATAGGCACTTAAGGGTATAAATTTACCTCTTAGAACTGCCTTCATTGTGTCCCAGAGATTTTGGTATGTTGTGTTCTCATTATCATTTGACTCTATAAATTTTTTGATTTCCTTTTTGATTTCTTCATTGACCCACTCATCATTTAGTAGTGTATTGTTTAGTTTCCATGATTTTGTGTATGCTCTATAGCCTTTCTTGCTACTGATTTGTAGTTTAATTCCATTGTGGTCAGATAGAATGCAAGGAATTATTTCAATTTTCCTGAATTTGTTAAGATTTGCTTTGTGTCCTAATATATGGTCTATTTAGAGAATGTTCCATGTGCTGCTGAAAAGAATGTATATTCTGCAGCCTTTGGATGAAATGTCCTGTATATATCTGTTAGGTCCATTCCTTCTATGACCTCATTTAGTCCAGATGCCTCTCTGTTTATTCTTTACCTGGATGACCTGTCAATTGATGAGAGTGGGGTGTTAAAGTCACCCACCACCACTGTGTTTGGTGTTATCTGTGACCTTAGTTCTAATTGTGTTTGTTTGACGAATTTGGGAGCCCCCATGTTAGGTGCATATATGTTTAGGATTGTAATGTCCTCCTGTTGGAGTGTGCCCTTAACAATATAAAGTGACCTTCCTTATCTTTCTTGACTAACGTCGGACTAAAGTCTACCCTGTCTGATATTAGGATAGCAACCCCTGCTTGTTTTCTAGGCCCATTTGCTTGAAACACCGTCTTCCAACCTTTCCCCCTAAGATAATGTCTATCCTTTGTAGAAAGGTGAGTTTCTTGGAGACAACAAATTGTAGGATCCTGCTTTTTAACCCAGTCTGCAAATCTATGTCTTTTCGTTGGGGCATTGAGACCGTTGATATTAAGAGATATTATTGAAAGGTGTGTATTTATGTTTGCCATTTTTTTTTTTGTGTGTGTGTGTGTGTGTTACTGGTTCTACCTGTGCTCTCTTCTGTTAACTGGTATTTGAGTATAGCTGGTTTTTTCTAGGTTCCTTATATATGTGCTTTTCCTTTTGTTCAGCATGGAGGATTCTATCAAGTATTTTCTGTAGAGCTGGTTTTGTCTTCAAATACTCCTTTAACCTGCTTTTGTCATGGAATGTCTTTATTTCTCCATCTATTTGAATGGATAACTTTGCAGGATAAAGTAACCTTGGTTGACAGTTGTTATCTTTCAGAACTTGGAATATATCACTCCAAGCCCTTCTGGCTTTAACAGTTTGTGTTGAATAATCTGCTGTAATCCTGATGGGCTTGCTTTTGTAGGTAACTTGATTTTTCTCTCTAACTGCTTTCAATATTTTTTCTTTGGTTTGTGTGTTTGGAAGTTTGATTATAATGTGGCAAGGAGAGGTTCTTTCTGGGTTTTGTCTGGCTGGGGTTCTAAAGGCTTCCTGTATATGTATTGGCACCTCTTTCCCAATTTGGGGGAAATTTTCCTCTATGATTTTGTTGAAGATGCCTACTATGCCTCTGGAGTGTAGTTCTTCTCCTTCTACTATGCCCTGAATTCTTATATTGGATCTTTTCATAGTGTCCCGAATATCTTGAAATTCCCACTCATACTTTTCTATAAGTTTGTCTTTCTCTTTGTTGGACTGCATTAGGTCTGCCACCTGGTCTTCTAGCTTAGATATTCTGTCCTCTCCCTCATCCTTCCTACTGGTGAGATTTTCTACAGAGTTTTTTATTTCATTAACTGTGTTCTTCATTGCTAGTAATTCTGACTGGTTTTTCTTTATTATTTCTATTTCCCTATTTATGTCTTGTATTGCCTTCTTTATTTCATTAAATTGGTGTCCTGCCTCTTCTTTGATTCTTTGGTTTCCTCTTTGATTTCTTCTTTGATTATTTTCATGTGTTCTTGGAGGTCTTTGAACATATTTATAAGTATTCTTTTGAACTCTTTCTCAGGCATTTCCTCTAACTCTTTCTCACTGGAGGACATTTCTGATGTATTAATACTTTTAGGTGGATTTATATCGTCTTGCATTTTAGTGTTTCTTGTGTTATAATGTATATGTTTTTGCATCTTGGATTAAGTTAATGCTTGGATTTTCTAGCTAGCTGTGTATTCTTAGCTGTATCAATTGATTTGATGTAATATATTTTCAGGGTAGGACCTTAAGGTATTAGGTGTGGCTCTTAAGACTCTCAGAGTATCTACAAAGATGTTCTTAGGGGTTGAGTTTCCCTGCTATAGGAGTATTCAAGCAGGCTGAGTGGAATAAAATACAGGTAGATTCTAAAATTTAACTAAACACTGTACACATTCAATCAAAAACAGCCCCGAGTATGTATGCAAGAGTAGTTATTATAATGGCCAGATCCTCTATCAACAAAGGGTTTTAGATTTCTGGTCTGTTGAGGGATCCAAGTCAGCTTGTGACCAAGTGAGACCCTTCCCTGGTGCAATCCCAGTTACCTTGGGTGATTTTGGTCTCAGTCAAGTTGCTGCCTGGGTCGTCGGGCTGCTGTTCTGATTTCTGGAGCTGGGCACTTGCTTTTCCTACGGGGCAAACCGAGCCACTGCTGCTGCCTCTGCTGCTGTCGTAGCTGCCACCACCGGAGGCACCACTGCTCCTGAAGCTGCTGTTGCTGTGTCCACCACCGCTGTTCCCCTAAGCCGCTGCTGCGGGATCTGCCGCCGCTGCTGCTCCTGGGTCCGCTGCTGCTGGGGCCGCTGGTACCGGTGCTGGAGCCGCTGAAGTTGCTGCCGAACTCTGCTCCTGCTTGGGTCCCGCCGTCAGTCCAAGTTGGCGTGGCCGGTCCCGGGCCACTGCTTTGTTTGCTGGAGCTGGGTTCAGGCGGTTGGGGAGGGGAGGGAGCCGCGGCTGCTCTGGTTGTCTCGCTGCTCCACGTGTGCTTCTACCTCGCGGTCTTCTCCTCCGCTGCACGCTGCCGCTTTCCCCTCACGTTTCCCGAGTTGCGGAGAGTGCGGTGCGAGTGGAAAATCCCACACCTGGCTTCTCCTGCGGCTGGAGCCGAGAGTTTGGCAGCTTTCTGCTGCGCCGTGGTTGCGGCGATTGGCCGAGCTGCTGGAGCCACCCTTCCCGCCTGTGCAGGCTCTGGATGCTCTATAACTCTTCCACTTCTCCACTGCCTCCTCAATTTCCTATACACCTCCCTTTTTAGTAAAAGTGTGTATTCTGCTGAGTTTTTTTGGTCTTTTTCCCCCCTAGGCTGCTTTGGCGTAGTTCCTATGCCGCCATCTTAACCGGTAGTCCTCTATCTCTTTCTCTGTCTCCTTCTCTCTTGCTTGCTCTCTCTCAATAGTTAATTTACTTACAGTCAGAGAGAGATAGAGAGAAGAGAGAGAGAGAAACAATGGGAAGTGCAGAGTCTGTAGCCACTGCAAACAATCTCCAGATACATATACCATTTTAATGTTTTTCTTCTCTTGTGTACTGTGGATTTGAACCTGGGTCCTGAGGCTTTCATAGTATGTGCCTTAACAGCTGAGCCTCTCTTTCTCTCTCTCTCTCTCTCCCTGTGTCTTATATGTGTGTGTGTGTGTGTGTATATGTATATATATATATATATATATATATATATATAGAGAGAGAGAGAGAGAGAGAGAGAGAGAGAGAGAGAGAGAGATAGAGAGGGAGAGAGAGAGAGAGAGAGAGAGAGAGAGAGAGAGAGAATGATCTCCATATATATGTGTGTATGTGTATGTCTTTTGTGTTCCATTACCTTGAAAACTGCTCAAAAATAAATTTAGAGAAAACAATAAATAATGTTGGAAATATATTTCTTTCCATGACAGTGTGGGTATATATTATGAGTTATGTAGTGTATGCATGTGTTTGCAGATGCATATGTTGGGAGAAGAGGATGATATCTGCTGTCCTCTTTGATCACTAGTCCAAATCATTCCCAGGAACAGAGTTTCTCACTGAACCAGTTCTCCTCTAATTTTGTAATTCAAAGTAATTTAGAAGTCACAGTATTCTATGCATTGTCGAGTCTGATAGTGTATCACAGGAGGCAGTGCGATTTTTTTCTTAAAGCCACTTTATGTTTTCTGCAGACTTCATCCTGTTTGTTCTCTGTTTTGTGCCAGCATACTACTATGTTTCTAAACTGAAGTTTTTAATTTTCAGTGCTAGAGAAGGTGAAATGCACAGTTGATTGCTTCGCTCAGAAGAGAGACAAGAGAATTGCCATAAATTCTAGAACAATGTTATCTGCTTCAAGTTCATAACATCTACATAGTATGAGCCTATCTCAAACAAAACAGATATAAAGCTTAATTAATTATATATTCTTTAAGTGAATATATATATATATATATATATATATATATATACACACGTATATACATATAATCACTTAAAGAATATATAATTAATTATATATATATATATACACACACATATAATCACTTAAAGAATATATATATATATATGGTTTTGTGAGATAGGGTCCCACTCTAACCTATGCTGACCTGGAATTCACTATGGAGCCTCAGGGTGGCCTCAAACTCACAGCAATTCTCCTACATTTTCCTACCATGGGCTGGGATTAAAAGTGTGCACCTCCATGCCTTTCTTGTTCAAATTTATGATAAAGATTATGTGACTCAGGCAACATTAGCCACTGAGGCACATTCCCAGCTTCTTAATTGCAGAGCCCAGACTGATCTCTATTCCTAGTCCTCCTGCCTCTGATCCTGTAGGAATTCTGAACAGTGTGTGCCATCACAACTGGCCTTTCCACTTTTTGGTATTTTTTTAATTGCAAGCAGATATATCTTACCATCCAGATGTTCTTTTCCAGAAAGCCTGTTTTAACCCAAGCTGGTTAGGAACAGCTGTGTACTTGCGTGTGTTAGTAGTTATAATGTTGCAGTGGTTTGAATGTAAAATGTCTCTCTTGCATCCTGTGTTTGTGATTAAGTCTCACACTCATTTGCCAACAGAGGAGCTGTGGGAAGTGGAGACATCCCAGTGGAGGTAGTAACTGTAATCAGCTTGGAGAGTACCTTGTTCCTGTTGTTGTCTCTCTCTTTCCTGTCTGCTCAGAGGTGAGCTGTTATTTACATACACATATCCCTACAACCAGCATATCCTTCCCAGGTGTTTGCAGAAGGTGACTGACAATGGAATAAATCCTCTGAAATGGGCTCAGAGCAGTTTTCCCTCTTTCTTAACATGATTTTCATTTATTTACTTCACAGAGAAACAGTGACAGAGAGTCAGACAAAGAGAGAGAGAGAGAATGGACAGGCCAGGTCCTCCAGCTACTGCAAAGGAATGTAAGATACGTGTGCCCAATTGTGCATCTGGCTAACATGGGTCCTCAGAATTGAACCTAAGTCCTTTTGCTTAGCAGGCAAAAGATGTAATCGCTAAGCCATCACTCCAGCCCCAGTCTTTCCTCTTTAAGTTGTTTCTGTCTTATTTTTCATCATAAGCACAAAACAATGAACAAAGTGATTGGGCCTAGCATGGCGAGGTCAGTGTTATTTCTAATCTGTGACCAACATCCTGTAAAGAGGCAACGTCAGGGCTGGAGAGATGGCTTAGCGGTGAAGGCACTTGCCTGCAAAGCCAAAGGAGCAAGGTTTGATTCTCCAGCTCTACCTTAACCCAGATGCACAGGATGGTGCTTAACTCTTTTGTTTGTAGCAGTGGATGGAGGCCCTGTTACACCCATTGTCTCTTTCTCTTTCATATCCGCGCTCTCTCTCTCTCTCAAATAAATAAGTAAATAAATAACATATTTTTTAAAAAGCATAGTAAGTGAGGAAGGGTGTATTCCATCTTACAGGTTGAGAACAGATGGCACATCATGTCAGGGAAGGTATCACAGCAGCTGCATGAGCTAGCAGCTCATATTGTATCTACTGTCAGGAAGTGGCACCAGTCCAAAGACCACAAGGGTCACCCCTAGTGACACACTTCTTCCACCAGGTGTTCAAACATATGAGTCTCTGAGAAACATGTCACATTCAAACCATGGTGGATGGTTTTGAAGGGAGTACATCAGAGTAGAAATGGAAGGTTTAAAATCATAAAATGGCCTCGATATCCATGACGTCATAGTGTCTAACACTAACTACCTACACAAGACCAGCATAAGAGGTGGGAAAGATCACACATCAAAATAAAAGAAAGACTTACTGATATGGGGAGGGGATATGATGGAGAATGGAATTTCAAAGGAGAAAAGGGGTAAGGGAGGATATTACCATGGGATATTTTTTATAATTTATAATTTATAATTTTTTATAATCATGGCAAATGTTTTAAAATTTTGAGAAAAAATAAAGTAAGATTTAAAAAATAATCATAGAATGGAGAGTTTCCCCTCCCCTCAATGAAAACTCTACCACTGACAGTGCCTCCCAGATATACTCCTTCAGATATACTCTGTGAGAACTCTGCCAGGCTTTTGTGTCAAGAGCTCCTAGCAGCCTATACAAGGCAATGAAAGTGCGTCAATGGTTCCATGCAGCTTGAAATTTTCTCTGCCAGTGGTGAGAGCAGATCTCATTGAGGGAATGGGCAGCCGGGAGCAACGGGCTTTCATAAACAGAACTGGACAGCCAGCAAAGTGTTTTGAATGACCTTTTCTTTAGAAAGAAAAAGTAATTGTTTACCTTTTAAAAATAGTGGGTTTTTGTGCTTCCTATTTATTTATTTATTTATGGACAACAGACAGAGAAATAGGCAGAAACAGAGAGAGAGAGGATAAATGGGCATGTCAGGGCCTCCAGCCACTGCAAAGGAACTCCAGATGTATGCACCAACTTGTCTATCTGGCTCACATGGATCCTGGAGAACTGAGCCTCAGACTGGTGTCCTTCTGTTCCACAGGCAAGCACTTAAACATTAAACCATCTCCCCAGCCCTAGTTTGACCTTTTTAAAACTGAAACATTAGGGTATTTCTCTTGGACCTTTCCTGAGTTGCTATAAGCAGCTTACATGATTTCTACGTGCAATTGTATATATGGTAGACAGTTACTTTTACTTCGAATACCATCCCCACATGGTCAAAATAAATATTACTTTGTTTTCTATTTCTCTGTGCCTTCAAGCTTTCTTCTATAATCCTCAGCATTAATTAGCTTCAAAATTATCTTTCTCTATAAAGAACATCTGTTTGTACTTGTCTTTTATCTTTTTTGATATCATGATCTTTTGCATCTATTATAATGGTCTGTGTACATAGGCACTGCGTAGATAGTGGGAGGCACTGTGAGGACATGCATATCCAGGTCATATTGTGTCTGGAAGAGCACGTTGTAAGGAGTCCTACACTTTCTTGAGCTGATATATTCTTAACGCCACTTCTTCCACAGTGGACCCTTAGTCTTGGAAGTTGTGACAGAGAAATTGCAGTGCTGAGCACTCTTGTCACTTCTATCCAGCATCTTGCTTCCTCCTGAGTCATCCCAAGGTCAGTGCTATCTGAAAAAGAAATTTTTCTACAAAAAGTGAGAATACCATTAATACATATGTATGAACATTAAGAGAAATTATTTCTGGGCAGTTTGATGTGCATAGTATATAAATTTGGCCAGACAGCAAAGATGTTACATGTCTAGGGCTCAAGACTACTCCTATTTTACATTTGCAGTATCAGGGATGTATTCCCTCCCATGGAGCATCCTCAAGTCCAGTTAAAGGACAGTTGGATTCCACTATGACAGATGTATCACTGTTTTACCCATTGGCTCATTGGGCATGGCTAGCAAAATATAAGGCTTGCAGGTTCCACTGTAGCTTTGCTCAATTTTTTTCTCTGATTTTTGAGATAGGGTCTCACTCTAACCCATGCTGACCTGGAATTAACTATGGAGTCTCAGGGTAGCCTCAAACTCACAGCAATCCACTGACCTCTTCCTCCCAGGTGGTGAAATTAAAGGTGTGCACTACCACACCTGGCTTGCTCAAATTTATGATAAAGGTTATGTGACTCCGGATTGTCTGTTGAACTCAGGCTGGCAGGCTTTACAAGCAGCCAACATTAGCCACTGAGGCATATTCCTAGTTTCTTAATTGTGGAGCCGAGGCTGGTATCATCCTCCTGGTCCTTCTGCCTCTGATCCTATAGGAATTCTGAACAGTGTGTGCCATCACAACTGGCCCTTCCACATTTTGTTATTTATTTAATTGCAAGAAGATTGTGCAAAGAGAGAGAGAGTGTGAGACAGAGAGAGACAGAGGGAGGGCTGGGCATCTGAAAACAACTCCCTAAGCATGTACCATTTTGTGGATCTCAGTTGACGTGTGTAATGGGAATCGTACCTCTGACTATAGGATTTGCAGGCAAGCCTCATAACTACTGAGCATCTCCCCGTAACCTTCCACTTTTTAAAGTCCCGTTCACGTTAGTCAGAATAATGTAAGTTGTATGTGTGCTTGACAACAGTTTTTGTCATGGCATAGCACAAGTGTGGAGGTCAGAAAGCACCCTTGGTGGGCACTGGTCTTCTACTTTGTTACATGGTTTCTCTCTTCTAACCGCTGTGGATGACTATGTAACAGTCATGTGAACTTCTGAGTGTTAGCCTATCTCTGTATTCACTTCATAGTACACGTGTTTGAATTATAGACTTGTACCACTCTGGCAAAGCTTTAAAGGGATCATGCTTATACAGCAAGTGCTTTTATGCACTGAGTCATCTCCTCAGGCCAGAGATATGGCATTGTTGTTTCTACTTGCTTCTGTAAATTGTAATTTTTATTCATTCAGTCATTGGGGACAGAGGGAGAAACACCTCATGCATCTGGCTTACTTAAGTCCTGTTGAATTGAACCCAGCTCTTTGTCTTTGCAGGCAAGCAGTTATTAGCCAAGTCACCTGTTGTGCCATCATATTTTTATGGATTTTAAAATGTTGTGATGCAGTGAGTTAAATTGCGGTTATATGTGTGAGCATGAGTGAGGGATATTTTTAAATGTTTTTTAAAACATTTATTTAGTTAATATGAGTGACAGAAAGAGGGAGAGAAAGGGAGAGAAGGGGAGAAAAAGGACAGCAACCCAGGGACCTCAGCCACTGCAAATGCATCCAGATGCATGTGCCACCTTGTGCTTATGACTCACATGGGTCCTGGAGATTACAACCTGGGTCCATTGACTTTGCATGCAAGTGCCTTAAACACTATGCCCTCTATGGAGGCCAATATTTTGTACACTGGTGTAAACACAACATGTCAGTGACTCGCCACTGAATAATATGACTCTTTCTTCCTAATAACTTATCTACTTCCTTCCTGCTGGGACAAAGTACCAGACAAAATCAGGTTAGGGAAAGAAGTTTCTATCTCAGCAGTTTACAGTCAGTCCGGCAGAGGAAGCATAACAGAGTGTTGAATGCTGATGCTCAACAATTTCTCCTTTATTCAGTCTCTAAGCCCAGACCGAAGGGACGATACAACCCATTTGTGAGTGTGGATTTTCCTTTATGAATCTAATCTGGAAAATCCCTCACAGACATTCCCAGGGATTTGCTTCCAAGGTGATTCTAAATATTATTATTATTATAAATATAATGATAATTCTAAATAGGATGATTATGATAACCATATTAAGTTTAAAGTAATGTCATGCACCTTAATTATCACCACGGAGTGACAAGGCAATTGTAGACAGATATCATCAAACCGTAGCCTGATATTTCATAGTGAGTTCTCAGTCACCCTGAATTAGAGTGAAAATCTTTATTGGACAACCCCAAAAAGGGTTGGCAAGATGGCTTATTAGTTAAGGCATGTGCCTACAAATTCAACAGACCTTGGATGGATTAAACAGGACACACATGTGCCAAATATATGAGGTGCCACATGTGTCAGGAGTTTATTTGTAATTCCCAGAGGTTCTTGTCTGAACATTCATCTCTCCTGCTCTGTGTCTACCTCTTTTTCTTTCTCACTCTTTGATATACATTGAAGAAATTAAAAATTTACTATGTATAAATGAAAGTATTGTGGGAACTGATGGAAGCTTTCACTGTAAATAGCCTAAATAGTGTGATTAATTTTTTAAAGAAACAATTATACATTAATTTTGTCAAATTTCCTACATTTATAATAGGCTAATGCTGGGTGACTTCTTCAGTTGAAAGTATGACAACATACCATAGACTGCCCTCAACTTAGATAAAATAGATGCTATGTGGAACGTACCATGTATGTACCATGAAAAAGATTAATTCTAAGATTGATACCTCTGAGATGTTGAGCCTACTTTTCCCAAAAACAAATTGTGAACAAGTATAACTGGTAACCGCAGAATGAGAAGTAAGTTTCTTGTAAGCCTAGCCTGAATTGGGTCTTGTAATTTTAATTTTTAGGTAGGATTCAAAGATATGGTGTCATTTAGGCCAGAAAAAAGTGGGCCGAAATATACAAAAACCATGACAGCAGCACAGAGTGTAAAATCCAAATGCCTCCTATGATGCAAAAACAGAGTTGACAATGCAATCTATGGAGGAGTGCCTGGTATTATTTGCACAGAGGCAGCAACAACCGTGGTCAACAAAAATCGACCAACAATTCATAAAAATACATCAGAAACTCTACCTGACATGAATCAAGATGTGCAGAGATTGCTGAGAGGATAAGACACTTGCCTGCAAAGCATATTGTACCAGCATCAATTCTCCATGACCCATGTTAAACCAGAAATATGAGGAGTCACATGTATCTAGAGTTTGTTTGCATTGTATAGAGGTCATATCATGGCCATTCACCTCTACGCCCCACTCATAATCAATAAAAAAAAATAAAACCTTAAAAAATACATGAGCCACAATGCCCACATAATGCAGGACCAACATGTCAGCACCGTGGAAATGTGAGCAGATTCTCTAAAATATTGTGTGAATATGCAACCCTATTACAAAATAGACTAGCTGCACATGATGGCATAGGACTTAATCCCAGTTCTCTAGAGGCAGAGGAATGAGGATGGCCTTGATTTTGAGGCCACCTTGAATCCACAATTCCAGCTCAGGCTGTAGGAGAATAAAACCCTATGTTGAAAAAGAAATGTGTAAAGAAAGAAAACCTACACTACTATGATAGGGAGATAGAAAAAGTCACTGATGTATATTTCTTCAAGGGACAAAAGAACTCAATACTTAAACAGATATAAACTAGAGTCTGCAATGGAAATGTGTGGAAGAAATTGTCAGGAGAGACAGAACCATGACGGTATGAACTTGTGGTGTGTATTTATGAAAAATCTTTTGATGTTAAATAAACAAATATTCAAAATAAATGAATAAATAACAAGTTGAGAAACCTATGTAATAGGGTTCAAACTACAAGTAATATTTCCACTGCCTGTATCACCATGTAAAAACACTGCTCCTCTTATGGCGTGGTGTTCACCCTCTCTTTCAGGAATCCTACACCAATATCTGTGCATATTTCAGAAGAGTTGACTCTGGGATCAATGCCAGTGATCACTGAGCATTCCAAGAAAAAGAACTCAAAAATCCCCTAAGATTTTTATAAAGAGCTTAAACTTATCAACTCAGAGTCACTTAATTCTTTGTACTTAGGCTTCAGCAATTTTCACTGGGCATATACAGCTAATACAATGTCAAAACATGAATATGGTTTTCACTTGACAAACCGTTTCACTTTTCGAAGGTAGGATTATCCTCCATGTCTGCTGTCTGAAACAGAAGGTGGACAGTATGGTTAAATTTTATTGTGAGAGCTTCTGAATGAACACAGAACACGAGGAAGACTTTCCAATCGCTTGCTCTTCTCATCCTTCATTGCACCTGCATCCCCTGACAGGTCATGAACATTCTCAAGAGTGCCTGCAGATGGACCCCAACCCTCAGGATACACATCATCACCATGAGAATCTTAATTCTTTCTGCCCAGTTGTCAGCTATTTTCCCTGGACTTGCTAGATACAAAGAATTTTGATAGACCCATATAGATATTACCTGAGTCATATATTCTGCCTGGAAGTTAGCAGTCTCTTCAATGTCTACTGCTTCAAACATTGGGTGGTCTTCTGACTAGAAAGGAGCTCAACACTCCTATACAATGTCGCAAGTCCTTGGCAAGGTATGCACATCCCATGGAAATGTGATCAGGTAACTCACATGCTTCTCAGGTGCCTCATTATACTATCACAAAGATTCCCTGGATCTTCATGGCATTGTCTTTGACATAGAATTTACAGATCCTCTAACCTAGGGTGAGAGCGTTAGCCTATCACCCTAAGTTATAGAATCTTCTCCTTCAGAGGAATTGCCAGATTGATCGACTGAGAATAGACTGTCAATATATAACTGTTTGCCTGATGGAAACATTTCTGTTTAAATTGATCAATAGTTTAGACTTCATCCCATCACAAAGAAGCAGCTAGCCTACTGCGATGGGAATGTATAAAAATATGAGTGAGCAGGACATGAAGTGTGTGTTTCTCTAGGAATTACACAACCCAACTAAGCATGTATTAAAAAGCTGAGAAAGGAGGACTTCCAGGAGGCAAAAGTAAAGTGATAGATGATGAGAGCCTGCCTCAAATGTAAAACATTCAGAGATTTAAAAATCCTAGAGAAAATTTGAGTTCACTTATTGGACCAGAAACTTATCATTGTCATTGATAATGACTATGAGTCATCTTTTCTGAAATGTATCCGGATGTTGGTGCATGATTCTTAAAAGAGGCGGAATTCAATGACATATAAGGAGCATTGTTTTAATTCTGTCAGGTGACACAGGCAGAAGGACTCTTACTAGTAGGTTAAACCACAGTCACATAGATTTTTCAATTTCCTCTTTAGGTGATTGTTTTGAATATCTATTTATTGTTTACTTTCTATCTGATGAAAATTACCAAGTACACAGGATATGAGGTTAAAACCATGTCCCTCACACTAGCGACCTGCTCCTCTGCACATTTTCGTGAGCATTGGAGACATGTTTTCTGTCTGTTTTCATATTGAGTCCTTAGCATCCTCACAAAATTAGCTTTAGTGAGTTTGTATATCCACCCATTGTACTGGTGTATGTTTTCCCTGTTTTTTTTCTTTTAAAAAAATATTTGATGTATTTACTTATGAGAGAGAAAAAGACAAAGAGAGACAAAGAGAGAATGTAGAGGCCAGGGTCTCTAACCTCTACATACAATCTCCAGGCACATTGGCCCCCTTGTGCATGCCACTTATGTGTGCCCTGGGTAATCAAACACAGGTCCTTAGGCTTCACAGGCCAATATCATAAACTTAACCATTTCCAACTTCCCCTTTATTTCTTTCTTTAACATTTGTTTTACAAGGTATGTTTTCACTCAAGGAGAGGTGGGATGGCATGCAGAATGTAGTCTCAGGTTGGATGTAAAATCATGGTTTTCCGCCTATCTCTGCAACCCTTGTACCATGATTAAAGTGGTGCACCACCACGTGCCGTCTGGCATAGGCATATTACATTGGTTTCTATTTCCCTGGTTCTTTATACTTCCTTCTATAATCCTCATAATTAATTAGCTTCAAAATTATCTTTCTCTAGAAAGAACATATATATGCAATTTTCTGTACAATATATTTATGCAAGTCCATGCTTGTCAATGCACACAAAGGAGATAACCCCCTTTGTTGCTTTCTTCCCATCCATTTAAAATTTATCCATTTTGTGTGTGCATGCATGCACCCATGCACAAGTGTGTGTGTCTGTGTATGGGTGTGCTAGGACCTCTAGATGCTGCAAATGAAGACTAGAAGCTTGTTACCCTTTTTGTTGTTCAAGGTAGTGTCTCACTGCAACCCAAGCTGACCTGATTTCACCATGGAGCCTTTGTGTGGCCTCGGACTCAGGGCATTCATCCTACCTGTACCTCTGTTGTCCTGGGATTAAAAGCGTGCTCTACCATGTTTGTTCTATGCTCCATTTTTTTATTAACAACTTCCATGATTATAAACAATGTGCTCTGGTAATTCATTCCCTTCCTGACCCCACTTTCCATTTTTAAACTCCATTGTGCATCATATCCCTTCCAATGCTCAGTTTCTCTCTTATTTTGTTATCATGATCTTTTGGTTGTATTACAATGGTCTTGTGTTGGCAGTGTCAGATGCTGTGAGGACATGGATATCCAGGTCAGTTTGGTCTGGATAGCACGTTGTAAGGCGTCCTACCCATCCTTGAGCTATCATTATCTTTCTGCCACCTCTTCCACAGTGGATCCATAACCTTGGAAGTTGTGATAGAGAAATTGCAGTACTGAGCACTCCTGTCATTTCTTCCCAGCACCTTGCCTCCTTCTGAGTCATCCCAAGGTCACTGCTATGTGAGAAAAGAAGTTATTTCTACCAAAATTGTGAGTAGCATTAATGTATAGGTATGAACAATAAGAGAAGTGCTTACTGGGCAGTTTGATGTGCGTAGTATATACTTTTGGCCAGACAGCAGCAGATGTTACATGTCTACTGCTAAAGAGTACCCCTATTTTAGGTTTTCAGTATCAGGGAATAATTTCCTCCCATGGAGCGGGCCTCTAGTCCAGTTAGAGGACAGTTGGTTTCCACTATGAAGGACATAGAGCTATTTCACTCATTGCCTCTTTGGGTGTCGCTAGCAAAATATAAATCTTCTAGTGTCCACTGTTTCTTTGCTCCAATTTTTGTTTTGTTTTGTTTATTTTATTTTTTTTCAGGTAGGGTATCACCCTAGCCCAGCATGACCTGAAATTCAATATTGAGTTTCAGGGTGGCATAAAAATCAAGAAAATCCTCCTACCTCTGCCTCCCACGTGCTGGGATTAAAGGTGTGCACCACCATGCCCGGCTTGCTCCTGTAGCAATTCTCAATACTGTGTGCCATCATAACTGGCCCTTCCACTTCTTGGTTTTATTCAACTGCAAGTATATTGGGGAGTGAGAGGGAGAGAGTGGGAGCAAGCAAGCAAGAGAGAGACAGACAGAGAGAGAGAGAGAGAGAGAGAGAGAGAGAGAGAGAGAGAGAGAGAGATGTGGGCCTTTGGAAACTATTATGCACCTTTTTGTGTATTTGAATTGACATGGGTAATGGGAATTGTACCTCTGACTTTAGGATTTGCAGGAAGCATTATAACCATTGAACAATCTCCCTGTAATCTTCCACTTTCAAAACTCACTTTCCTGTTAGTCAGACTAAAGATATTTTTTTTCAGTCTTCATGTTCATATACTTGTATATGTGCTTGACAACAGTTGTTCTCATGCTACAGCACAAGTGTGGAGGTCAGAGAGCACCCTTAATGAGTACTTGTCTTCCACTTTGTTGCATGGCTTCTCTCTTCTTTTCACCCCTGTGGACGGCAGTCTAATAGGCCTGTGATCTTGTGAGGGTTAGCCTATCTCTGTAGCCACTTCGTAGTAGACATGTTTGAGTTATAGATATGCACCACTCTGGCCAGCTTTAGGGGGGGTCATACTTGTGCAGCAAGCGATTTTAACCTCTGAATCATCCTCCTGGCCCAGAGATATGGCATTGTTGTTTTTCCAGGTAAGGTCTTTGTCTAGCCTAGGCTTACCTGGAATTCTCTCTGTACTCTCAGTTTGCCATGAACTTACTGCAAACCTCTTACATCTACCTCCTCTGGACTGAATTTAATAGTGTGTGCCACCATGCCTGGCTAGATGTGTTATTTTATTACTTTTTTTTGTCTTTGTCTATTGAATGTATTGTCTCCCTCTAGCTGAGGCTGACCTGGAATTCACTATGTGGTCTCACTGTGGCCTTGAACTCATGGTGATCCTTCTTCCTCTGCCTCCTGATTGGAGTGATCAAAAGCATGTGCCACCATGTCTGAAGAGATGTTATCTTTTAATATATATATATATATTTTTTGATTGGAGAGACAGTGAGAAAGATGAAGTGAGATATAGACAAAATGCTTCCAACACTGGAAATGACTCCATATACAAATGCACCTTGGGCATCTGGATTGTGTGGGTCCTAGCGAATCAAATGTGCATCTTTTGCAAGCACTTTAACCACATAGCCATGTATCTAACCCTTAAAATTTAATTTATTTAAAAGTTTATGTATGCCTATACTGTGTTTTGATCATATTTATTCTCCTAATTACCCTTTTTTGTCTCTTCTGGCTGAACCCTTTCTCTTTCCCAGTTTATCTCTTCCTACATCCTTTTGTAAATTTTGACTTTTGTTCATTTATTTATTGGGGAGAGAGATAGAGACACCTTTTGCACCTGGCTTACATAAGTCCTCGCTCTTTGGCTTTTCCCAGCCAAGCCACCACTTCAGCCATCATATTTTCATGGCATTTAAAATTTTATGACCCAGTGAGTTATATTATAGTTGCATGTCTGAGCATGAGTGAGGGATAAGATTTAAAATTTTAAAACATTATTTATTTATTTTGTGTTATGTTAATGAGAGAAAGAGGAGAGAGAAAGGAATAGAAGAGAGAAGAAGGATGGCAATGTTTCCTAAACATACCCAGGTGTTGTTGCATGTTTCTTGAAAGAGGCATAATTCCACGATGTACAAGAAGCAATGTTTTAGTTCTATCTGGTGATATAGTCAGAAGGTCTCTTAGTAGTAGGTTAAACCATAGTCACATAGATTTTTCAATTTCCTCTTTAGGTGATTGTTTTGCATATTTATTTACTTGTTTACTTTCTATCAGATGAAAATAGGCAAGTATGCACCATATGAGGTTATAAGGGTGTCTTCTCTGTTGCGACCCGGTTTTCCGCACATTTTCATGAGCATTAGAGACACTGTTTTATGTCCGTATTTATATTGAGGTCTTAGCAGCCTCAGAAAATCAGCTTCAGTGAGTTTGTATACCCACCCATCATACTGGTATATGTTTTCCATGTTTTTCTTTTCCTTTTTAAAAATATATTTGATGTATTTACTTATCAGAGAGAAAGAGACAAAGAGAGAATGTGCAGGCCAGGGTCTCAAACCTCTACATACAAACTCCAGGCACATTGGCCCCTTATTCATGTAGCTTACATGTGTCCGGGAGAATCAAACCCAGGTCCTTAGGCTTCATAGAACAATACTGTAACCCTAAGCCATTTGCCAGGGTCCCTTTTTTTTCTTTATTTTTTAACATTTTTTTTTTTTTCGAGCTAGATGTTGGCTTGGAATTCAGGATGTACTCTCATGGTGGCTGCAAAATCATTGTTACCCTCCTATCTCTGTGGCCCTTGTGCCAGGATTAAAGTTTTGCACCACCATGTACAGTCTGTTGTAGTTTTCAGTCCCACCTCAAGAAGGACTACTGCTGTCTTTTCAGTCCATCATAATGTGGGGGTCCTGAATCATGTTTTTCACAGTGGTTGAGGTATATTTTCTTGAATTGTTGGTTGAATTGTTTTGTCCTTGGATTTCTTTGCCTCTGTGCAAGGAAACCAGGCAGTCAACCCCATTATGCAGTATAGATTCTGTTTGTGTACCACAGGAGGCAGAGGGATTTTACACATAAAGCCAATGTCATGGTTAATCGGTACACTAGTCACTTCTTACCAGCACCATGATAGCTTCTGAGTTGTCCCAAGGTCACTGACATCTGAACAGAGAAGATTCTCTACCCAAAATGAGCATAGCATTAATATAAGGGTATGAATATTAAGAGAAATGCTTACTGGGCAGTTTGATAAGCATAGTATATAGATTTACCTAGACATCAACAAAAATTACACCCCTAGTGCTCATGACTACATGACTACACTTGAGTTAAGTTTTCCATATCAGGGGTTATATTCCCTCCCATGGAGCAGGCCTCCATCCAATTGGAGGGCAGTTGGTGTCCAACATGACAGACATGCCAATTATTGCACCTGTTGGCTCATTTGGCCTGGCTGACCAACTGTAAGGCTTGTAGTATCCACTGTTGATTATCTTCACTAATGGGTATCTCTTTCTTCCATTGAACTGCATGTAGAATGGCTTCTTCCAGCTTTCTGTCAGCTGGTCTATTTGGAGAAGGTTATCAGCTTAGTTCCAGCAGGAATTCTCAGTGAGTTGAAGCCCAAGCCTGTGGAGTCTTCAGCAATTGTGTCTTACCATCTATTCCTGGTGGGAAAACAATGGCCTTGGCAATGGCTTATAATGTTTTGGGGGGCATCAGGGACCTTCCTGGCAAACTATTCACTAGAAGGTATCTGAACACTGGCACTGAAAATTTTCTAGCAATGATCTACAGCTCCTGAGTGTTCTATTGTCCACAACCAGATGATTCCATATTGATTTATTTATATCCTCTTAGATTTTGATTAGCCCTCCCTCCACTTTTCCTTTATTCAATCTCTTTCCCTGACATAAATTTGGGGACTTTCCATCCCCATTAATTTGTTCTTTTTCTTACATATATACAATAACAACCTTTGAATTACCCTCCTCCCTTCCTTTCTCTTCCCTTTATATCTCTTTTTAACCTTAATGGCTTGTGCTACTGAGTTTCTTCTTTCTCACACTGAAGCCCAATCATCTGTAGCTAGGATCTACATATGAGAGAGAACATTGTGGCCCTTGTCATTCTGGGCCCAGGTTACCTCACTTAATATAATCCTTTCCAGATCGATCCGTTTTCCTGCAAATTTCATAATTTCAGTTTCCTTTACCACTGAGTAGAACTCCACTATATAAATGTGCTGTATCTTCATTATCCACTCATCATGTGAGGGGACATATAAGCTGGTTCCATTTCCCAGCTACTATGAATTGAGCAGCAATAAACATGGTTGAGCATTTACTTCTAAGGAAATGAAATGAGTCCTTAGGATATATGCGTAGGAGTGGTCATATGTTAGATCAAGTTTTAGCTGTCTTAGGAAATTCCACAGTGATTTCCACAATGAATGAACCAGATTGCATTCCCCCTAACAATGTAGAAGTGTTTCTCTTTTTCCACATCCCCACCAGCATTTATGATCATTTGTTTTCATGATGGTAGCCAATCTGGCAGGAGTGATATGGAATCTCAATGTACTGTTAATCTGCATTAACCTGATGACTAGGGGATGTAGAACATTTTTTTTAGATGCTTATACGCCATCCATAGTTTTACTTTGGAGAACTCTCTGTTTAGCTCCATAGCCCATTTTAATTGCCTTGTTCAATTTCTTATTATGGAATTTCTTGAGTTCTTAGTATATCCTAGATATTAATCCTCTATCAGATATATATCCGGCAAAGATTTATTTTTTCTCATTCTGTAGGTTGGTTCTTTGCTTTATTCACAGTGTTGTTTGCATTACAAAATCTTTGTGATTTCATGAGGTCTCTGTGGTTAATCTGTGGTTTTACGGCCTGAGCAATTGGGATTATAATCAGAAAGTCTTTGACAAGAACAATATATTGAAGGTTTTCCCATACTTTTTTCCCTCTAGCAGTTTGAGTATCAGGTCTGATGTTAAGGTCTTTCATCTATTTGAACTAAGTTTTTGTGCATGGAGAGAGAGAAGAATGTGTTTTCATCCTTCTATAGATACAAAGCCAGTTTTCCCAGCACCATTTGATGAAAAGTCTGTCTTTTCTCCAATGAGTACTTTTGGCATTTTTATCAAATATCAGGTGGCTATACCTACATGGACTTACATCTGGATCCTCTATTGTCTTCCATTGATCTACATGTCTGCTTTTGTGGCAGTTCCACGCTGTTTTTTTTTTTTTTGTTATGGCTCTGTAGTATAGGGTAAAATCAGGCATGGTGATACCACCAGCCTTATTTTTGTTTGTGAGTCTTTTTTTTTTTTTTTAGATATTCGAGGGATTTTGTGATTCCAGATGAATATTTTGATTGTTTTTATTATTTCAATGATGAGTGCCATTGGAATTTTTTTAAAATTTTTTGCTTATTTTTATTTATTTATTTGAGAGTAACAGACAGAGAAAGAGGAAGGAAAAGAGAGGGGGAGAAAGTGGGTGCAGCATGGCTTCCAGCCACTGCAAACGAACCTCAGACACATGTGCCCCCTTGTGCATCGGCTAATGTGGGTCCTGGAGAATCAAGGCCTTGAACCGGGGTCCTTAGGCTTCACAGGCAAGTGCTTAACTGCTAAGCCATCTCTCCAGACCTGCTTCAAGCATTTTTTTTTAATTTTTAAATTTTTATTAACATTTTCCATAGATTATAAAAAAAACTATCCCCTGGTAATTCCCTCCTTCCTCACCCCCCACACTTTCTCCTTTGAAATTCCATTCTTCCATCATATTACCATCCCCATCTCAATCATTTGTACTTACATATATACAATATCAACCTATTAAGTATCCTCCTCCCTTCCTTTCTCTTCCCTTTATGTCTCCTTTTTAACTTACTGGCCTCTGCTACCAAGTATTTTCCTTCCCACGCAGAAGTCCAATCATCTGTAGCTAGGATCCACATATGAGAGAGAACATGTGGCACTTGGCTTTCTGGGCCTAGGTTACCTCACTTAGTATAATCCTTTCCAGGTCCATCCATTTTTCTGCAAATTTCATAACTTCAGTTTTCTTTGCTGCTGAGTAGAACTTCCATTGTATAAATGTGCCCACATCTTCATTATCCACTTCATCAGTTGAAGGGACATCTAGGGCTGGTTCCATTTCCAGCTATTATAAATTGAGCAGCAATAAACATGGTAGAGGCATGTACTTCTAAGGAAATGAGATGAGTCCTTAGGATAGTATGCCTAGGAGTGCTATAGCTGGGGTCATATGGTAGATCAATCTTTAGCTGTTTTTAGGAACCATCCACACTGTTTTCCACAATGGCTGGACCAGATTGCATTCCCACCAGCAGTGTAGAAGGGTTCCTTTTTCCCACATCCCCACCAACATTTATGATCATTTGTTTTCATGATGGTGGCCAATCTCACAGGAGTGAGATGGAATCTCAACATAGTTTTGATCTGCATTTCCCGATGACTAATGACATAGAACATTTTTTTAGATGCTTATAAGCCATTCATATTGTTCCTTTGAAAATGCTCCATTTAGGCTCCATAGCCCATTTTTTGATTGGCTTGTTTGATTCCTTATTATTTAACTTTTTGAGTTCTTTGTATATCCTAGATATTAATCCTCTATCAGATATATAGCTGGCGAAGATTTTTTTCCCATTCTGTAGGTTGCCTCTTTATACTTTTCAACTGTGTCCTTTACAGTGCAAACTCTTTGTAATTTCATGAGGTCCCAGTGATTAATCTGTGGTTTTATTGCCTGATGCAATTGGGGTTGTATTCTGAAAGTTCTTTGCAAGACCAATATGTTGAAGGGGTTTCCCATAACTTTTTCCTCTGTCAGTTTCAGAGTTTCAGGTCTGATGTTAAGGTCTTTAATGCATTTGGACTTAATTCTTGGTGCATGGCGAGAGAGAAGAATCTATTTTCATCCTTCTGCAGATATATATCCAGTTTTCCCAACACCATTTGCTGATGAGGCTGTCTTTTCTCCATGATATTTTTGGCATTTTTATCGAATATCAGGTGGCTATAGCTACTTGGGCTTACATCTGGTTCCTCTAGTTCTGTTCCACTGATCTACACGTCTGTTTTTGTGCCAGTACCAACGCTGCTTTTGTTACTATGGCTCTAGTAGTATAGGGTTAAAATCAGGTATGGTGATACCACCAGCCTCTTTTCTGTTGCTCAGTATTATTTTAGATATTCGAGGTTTTTTGTGATTCCAAATGAATTTTTGGATTGTTTTTTTCTATTTCCATGAAGAAAGCCTTTGGAATTTTGATAGGGATTACATTAAATGTGTAGATTGCTTTAGGTAAGATTGCCATTTTCACAATATTGATTCTTTCCAATCCAGGAACAAGGGATGTTTCTCTACTTCCTAGTGTCTGTAATTTCTCACATGAGTGTTTTAAAGTTCGTCATTGTAGAGATTCTTTACTTCCTTGTTACAGGTCTATTTACATGATTAATCTCATCTTGATTTAATTTAGGTTGGCCATATAAATCAAGGAAATCATCCATTTCTTTCATATTTTCATACTTTGTAGAGTATATATTTTTATACTATGTCCCTACGATATATTTTTTTTTTAATTTCTCTGTCATCTATTGGGATGTTACCTTCTTTATATCTTGTTTTATAAATTATGTCTCTTCTCTCTTTTGGTCAGATTTCCTAAGAGTTTCTCAATCTTGTTTACCCTTTCAAAGAAGGAACTCTTTGTTTCTTTGCTTTGTTGGATTGCTTTGTTTGTTTTTTTTCTATTTCATTAATTTCTGTCCTAATCTTTATTACTTCTTCCCGTCTGTTGATTTTTGGTTTCCCTTGTTGTTCTGTTTCAATGTCTTTAAGGTGAAGCATTAAGTCGTTTAATGGCCACCTTTCTAATTTCTAAATATAGGCACTTAAAGTCATGAATTTACCTCTTAGGTTCTGCTTTTATTTTGTCCCAGGTATTTTGTTATTTTGTGTTCTCATACTCGTTTGACTCTATAATTGTTTTATTTCTTTCTTGATTTCTCCATTGACCCATTCATCATTTAGTAGTGTCTTGTTTAATTTACATGATTTTGTGTATGCACTATAGCCTTTCTTGCTATTGATTTGTAGTTTGATTCCATTGTGGTGAGATAGAATGCAAGGATTATTTCAATTTTCCTGAATTTGTTAAGATTTGCTTTGTGTCCTAGTATAAGGTCTATCTTAGAGAATGTTCCATGTGCTTCTGAAAAGAATGTATACTCTTCAGCATTTGGATGAAATGTCCTGAATATATATGTTAGGTCCATTCATTCTATGACCTCATTTATTTCAGGTAACTCTCTGTTTAGTTTTTCTTGGATGACTTGTCAAGTGATGAGAGTGGGGTGTTGAAGTCACCCCCTAACACTCTGTTTGGTTTTATTTGTGTGTCCTTAGTTCTAACAACATTTGTTTGATGAATTTGGGGACCCTCTTGTTAGGTCCCTATAATTTTTAGGATTATAATATCCTCCTGTTGGATGGTGCTTTTAACCAATGTAAATTGGCCTTTCTTATGTTTCCTAAGTAATGTTTGGACTGAAGTCTACCTTGTCCAATATTAGGTTGCAATCCCTGCTTTTTTTTTATAGGTCCATTTGCTTGAAACATGATTTTCCAAACTTTCACAATAAGATAGTGTCCAGTCTTTGTAGAAAAATTGGTTTTGCTGGATGCAAAAATTTGAAGGAACCTGAATTTTAACCCAGTCTGTAAAC